>NC_081553.1:172671383-172992382 GCF_963082655.1 Stomoxys calcitrans
CAGTAGTGATCTCTAGTTGCTAAGAAAGTTACCAAACAAGAAGCGCTTAAGAATGGTAAATTTGATCTAAAATATCCTATATCCGCATATCACACTGGAATTCTGTCATAGAATCTTGAATGGAATGACCCCTTAAATTTTCAGCGAAGGTTATCCTCTCCTGTCGGTATAGACATGAGCTTGAACATAGCCCCACAAAAATAGTCTAATGGCGTTAAATCGCACGATCTAGTCGGTCCGAACGTGAAATAAAATGTTCACCGAACTCGCCTCTCAATAAGTCCATTGTTACGCGTGCTGTGTGGAATGTGTCACCGTCTTGTTGAAAACACATGTCATGCAAGTCCAGCTCTTGCATTTTGGACAAAAAAAAGTTTGATATCATCACACGGTAGTGCTCACTATACGTATTATCTTTGAAGAAGTACGGTCCAAAGATGCCACCAGCCCATAAACCGCACCAAACTGTGACTTTTATGGATGCATTGGTAGCTCTTGCATTTTTTTATACTCCAAAATCAACAATTCTGCTTATTTACGTTCCCACTGAGCCAAAAATAAGATTCATCGTAAGATGAAAGATGCGCGCAATGAACTTTCTTAACAGTGCTAAACGTGCTAAGTTCGGCCGGGCCGAATCTTATATACCGTCCACCATGGATTGTTCTATGCGCGGTATCTCTTTTTAGGCAAACAAGGAATATTGAATAAGAACTGTTATGCTATTGGAGGTATATCATGTTACAGTCCGATTCGGACCATAAATTAATGCTGAACATGGTAGAAGTCATTGTGTAATATTTCAGTTCATTCGGATAAGAATTGAGCCTTGCATGGGCTCAAGAAGCAAAATCGGGAGAGAGTTTTATATGGGAGCTGTATCAAGCTACTGATCGATTTAGACCATTTTACACACGTACGTGGAAGGTCATGAGAGACGCCGTTGTACAAAATTTCTCCCAAATCGGATGATAATTGCGCCCTCTAGAGGCTCAAGAAATCAAGATCCCAGATCGGTTTATAAGGCAGCTATATCAGGTTATGAACCGACATGCGCCGTACTTAGCACAGTTACTGGAAGTCATAACAAAACACCTCATGCAAAATTTCAACCAAATCGGATAAGAATTGCGCCCTCTAGAGGCTCAAGAAGTCAAGACCCAAGATTGGTTTATATGGCAGCTATATTAAGTTATGGACCGATTTAAACCATACTTGGCAGTTGTTGGAAGTGACGCCAAAACACCAGGTGCAAAATTTCAGTCAAATCGGACGAGAACAACACCCTCTAGAAGCTCAAGAAGTCAAGACCCAATATCGGTTTATATGGCAGCTATATCAAAACATGGAATGATTTGGCCCATTTACAATCCCAACCGACCTACGCTAATAAAAAGTGTTTGTGCACAATTTCAAGTTGCTAGCTTTTCATCTTCGAAACTTAGCGTTCTTTCGACAGACAGACGGACGGACGGACATGGCTAGATTGACTTAAAATGACATGACGATCAAGAATATATATACTTTATGGGGTCTCAGATGCGTATTTCTAGGTGTTACAAACAGAATGACGAAATTAGTATACCCCCATCCTATGGTGGAGGGTATACAAATCACCTTTGATTTGATGGCAAAATTCAGATTTTGCATAAAAATCCGGACTCTATACATTACATTACATTTTTCTTTGAGTGTATGTAGCACAATTGACTACTTTAATCAATAGACAATATTAAATTCATATTCATTACATGGCAGCAATTCATTGTGGTACTTCATTCATTGTTAGTTGCCATGCTAAGGGTGATTTATATATGAAATATAAATTTGAAAATTATGTTAAATTAATAATTAAACTTCTGAAACTATGCCATTGTAACAAAGTTTTATTAATAGCAAGTGCAATAAATTTTGGGCAAAATTAAAAACATGATTAGTAGATTACACATTTACTGAGGGTTTGCTAGACACATTGAAATAAATTTGGAACACTGTTTAAAAGTAACTGTGATGTAATGAATGGTAGTTTTAAATATATGATGATGTAACTTAGTTGTACAACATTAGTGTTAATTTAATGACAAAATATTTTAACAGCAGTTCTTTGATTTTTCAAAGTCCTGTTGAAGGTTTTATTGAGGATTGTATAGAATGGTATGGAAGGAATAACAGTTTTTGCTTATTTTGGTATCAGGGAGAGAGTGGAGGCAGATCATCTCCCTTACATCCGAAACACCAACGAAACTGAAAAGTGAGCCGATCGGGATAATATGGAACTCAAATGATAGGCATTTGTCCGTTGAATACGAAACTTGTATCGAAGTTTGAGGTCAGTGCAAAGGGAACCGCCGAATATGATACCAAAGTGTTAGGCGAGATGTAAAGGTAGCCGCCTCCGCCACAAACCCCTACGCATGCACATGTAGACCGATCAAACATTTGGCAAAAATTTAATTTTGAAATTTGCTAACAGCTGAAACGCTGTTAACAGTCTTCGTCTCTCTATCTCTCTCTCTGTCAGCAAATTAGTTGGAATCTATTAAGGCAAAACAATTTTTATCACATTTGTCATCAGACCACAATCATTTTGACATAATTGCAGAAGCAGTTAGTTGCAATGTAAATGATCTGCTATCTCTCGAATCACCGACTAAATGTCTGAACATCATTTAAATATATTTGAATAGAGCTTTACTCCTATTCAATATTAATTGTCCATGTGCAATAGCGCCGCAAGCCTTTAATTATTTAATTAAATTATTCATTTAAGTAAATGGTCGAAGATTAATCCACTCAAGCGTTAACGTTTTTGCTGATCCATCTTCTGCAATATTTTGACCTTCTTATAAATGTTTGAAAGTTTTCTGGGGCCACAATTTGATGACTAGCTGGGATTACTAATGGGAAAACAGCATACAAAGCAATCTGACAAAGTTTCCGCGGACTCTTTAAAATCCTAATGGATTATAATAAATGCATGGACAGCCGTGGTATTTAGTTAATAAGAAATATGCAAAAAACTCCAAAAGTTACCAACGAATGTTGAAAACTGTTCATCAAATGTGAATTATTAACATAACAAACTTGTTATCTTAGACCTCACTGAATGGCACGGCAATGCATGACACGCGGTTTAAACATCTAGATTTTGCCAATGGCCCTTTTGCAGGTGTTAGGACAAGAGTTACCTTTCTAACTCCTTCCAAAATGTTTGTTACTGAAGTTTATACTCTAAGAGCGCTGGGAAACTTTCCCTTAACCTCAACAGCCACGGATGGGGGTATACTAATTTCGTCATTCCGTTTGTAACACCTCGAAATATGCACCTGAGACCCCATAAAGTATAAATATTCTTGATCGTCATGTTTGTCTGTCCGTCCTTCCGTCTGCCTGTTGAAAGCACGCTAACTTTCAAAGGAGTAAAACTAGTCGCTTGAAATTTTGCACTAATACTTTTTATTAGTGTAAACGTGCCTCCTGGAAGCTTTTCTGCGATCAGGTCGATAGCGTTAATGACGCCGCCAAAATAAAAAAGTTTCTCTCAAAAACCCATGTCCAAACTGAAACTTTAGTAGACGATATGAGAGTGAGAGCAGAGACAACGGAGGACATGTTGAGGCTTTTGATGAAAATCCATTTTACACAGGATACGACGGGATTCACGGAGACACCGGGATCTTGGAATAATGACGTTGATCGAATGTTTATAATAACGGAATTTATGGTGAAGGAATCCTTGGGGAGCTTCAAACCATTTAAGTCACCCGGACCTGATGGGATATATCCGGCGGCACTACAGAAAGAGGTAGACTATCTGGCATCTCGTCTGGCCAACATTTTCACAGCGTGTCTAGGACTTTCATATACTCCGAAAGCCTGGCAGGAGGCAAGAGTGGTGCTTATACCTAAGCCCTGCAAGGCAAGTTATGCGACACAAAAGGCCTACAGACCCATAAGCGTTTGCATCCTTTCTCCTCAAAACCATGGAACGCATTGTGGACACCATGATAAAGAGTATGACATCCAGCGAACTGTTCAAATACAAACAGAATGCCAATGTCAAGGGAAGGCCGATGGAGACTGCCCTGCTCGAGGTTGTGCATAATATAGAAGAATCCTTCGATGCCAAAACGTACACATTGGCGGTGTGCATTGACATCGAGGGGGCTTTTAACAATGTGCGGAGCGACACACTGACTATGTTATAATACTTCAAAGAGGTAGGGATCCGAACAAGCTATGCAGAAGGGCCGAAAGGGTCTTGCATATGCCATATGACTGGGCTAGACCCAGGGGTCTCAATGTTAACCCAGAGAAGACTGAAAAATGCCTGTTCACGAGGAAGACGGTGGTGGGCCAATCCAACGCACCACGTTTCCTCAATAAGACGATTTCGATATCTGACAAGGTCAAATACTTAGGTGTGATCTTGGACAGGAAACCGAATTGGAAGTGTCACATTCAGGAGCATACTGAGAAGGCTCACAGATGTTGGGCACTATGTAGATGGGCCGTAGGCTCGAAATGGGGCCTGAATCCTAGGATAGTCCACTGGCTCTACAGGACCGTGATTAGAGCAATACTTACTTACGCTTCAGTAGTTTGGTGGACTGCAATGGAGAAAAAGTGCAACATAAGTACCATAACACAGGTTCAGAGAACATGTGGTTTTGGCATAGATGAGCGATGAGGACCACTCCTACTAGGGCACTGGAGACTATTCCAGATATCCGACCCATTGACATACAGATTAAGAGTGAGGCAGCCACTACGGCATTGAGACTTAAGGCGATGGAAGAATGAATTGGGGATGGGAGCAGCTCATACCATCGCGGTATAATAAAGGCGACGATAGGAAACCTGGAAGGAAGTGGAGAGGTTTCCGATCGGATACTTGAGATGAACCTTTAAGTCGAGTGAGAGGCACTGCTGCCATCGGCACAGTCTTGCATTGACGAAACCCTAGAATTGCCATCTGGAAGATCATGTTACACGGATGGATCAAAGCTAGAGGACAGAGTAGGCCTGGGGGTTTACATTGAAAACCCAGGGACTGTTATCTGTTTTAGACTGCCTGACCATAATAAGGTCCTGCAGGAGGAGATCCAGACAATAACGGAATGCGTGAGGTTGTGTGGTACTAACGCGAGGACGTGGAGTGTGAACATCTTTACGGACAATAAAACGACCATAAGGACAATAACAACAACGGCGATAAGATCCTGAACAGTGTTGCAGTGTAAGAAGGAGATCAACCTCTTCTCTGAGGATGGCAAAATCCGCATCGTCAAATTAACTTGGTTAACCCGAAGCCTTTTGGATCGACGCCGTCCACGTTAAGGGGCGTGAGCGACGAACGCGCTTGTAACACTCGATTATACCGCGATGGTAAGTCTCATAGCCGCAGTGGCTGCCTCACACTTAATCTGTATGTCAATGGGTCGGATATCTAGAATAGTCTCCAGTGCCCTAGTGGGCGTGGTCCTCA
The DNA here is from genome assembly GCF_963082655.1 of Stomoxys calcitrans. Lineage (NCBI taxonomy): Eukaryota > Metazoa > Arthropoda > Insecta > Diptera > Muscidae > Stomoxys > Stomoxys calcitrans. The sequence continues at coordinate 172,676,872 of NC_081553.1, forward strand.
TCCCTCCGCCTGTGCCAAGACAACATGTTCTCTGAACCTGTTGTATGATCCTTAAGTTGAACTTTTTCTCCATAGCAGTCCACCAAACTACTGAGGCGTAAGTAAGTATTGGTCTAATCACGCTCCTGTAGAGCCAGTGGACTATCCTCGGATTCAGACCCCATTTCAAGCCTACGGCCTGTCTACATAGTGACCAACATCTGTGAGTCTTCTCAGTAAGCTCCTGAATGTGACACTTCCAACTCAGTTTTCTGAGGGCGCAATTATTATCCGATTTGGCTGAAATTTTCCAATAGCTGTTTTGTTATGACTTTCAACAACTGTGCAAGATATTGTCCAAATGGGTCCATAACTTGACAGAGCTGCCATATAAACCGATCTGTGATCCTGACTTCTTGAGCCTCTAGAGGGCGCAATTATTATCCAATTTGGCTGAAATCTTTTACAACTTATTCTCCCATGACCTTCAACATACGTGTCAAATATGGTCTGAGGCGGTCTTTAACCTGATACAGCTCTCATATAAAACGATCTCCCTATTTTATTTCTTGAGCTCCTAAAGCGCGAAATTCTTATTCGAATAGGCTAAAATTTAACACAATGACTTCCACTATGGTCTACAACATTCAATTCAATTATGGTCCATAACTTGGAATATCCCCAGTAGCATAGCAATGCGATCCATGGTGGAGGGTATATAAGTTTCGGCCCGGCTGAATTTAGCATGTTTTTACTTGTTAAATATCATAATTTTACAACAATTTCCAATATGGTGTTTGTCGATGACAAACCCCGCATTGATTGCTTCCTTTTCAAATGTCCACAAGAAATTCATCCGTGTGCATGCACTCAAATTAATTAAATTTCCAATCGATTTAACCAAATACCAACCAGTGTGGCACTGCTGACTATCTTCTCAACTTTTTTTTTTGTCCCGTCAAACCTTCCATTCCTTACAGAAAGGTCAAAATTATCTGATGTGTGGATATGTTTATGCCCTACACCTGAGCTGTGGTAGAGGGTATTATAAGTTTGTGCATTTGTTTGCAAAGCCGAGAAGGAAAAGAGCTAGACCCATTGATAAGTGTACCGATTGACTCAGAATCACTTTCTGATTCGATTTAGCCGTGTCCGTCTGTGAGTCCATGTATTCTTGTAATCTATGTGCAGGTCGTATTTTTTGTCCAATCATCACGAAATTTTGCACATATCACTCACTCCAAGTACGAACGATATTGATATTGGTAAAAGTCGGTTCAGATTTAGATATAGCTCCCACATATATATGTTTCGCCCGATTTTCTCTTAAATGGCCATAGTAGCTACACTTCTTAATCGATCTGCACAAAATTTCATCAAAAATATCTCAGATTAAGATATAGCTCCTATTTATATGTTTCGCCCGATTTACACTTATAAGGCTGTAATAAACACAATTTGTAACCGATCTGCCCAAAATTTGGCACGGATTGTTTTGTTACTGATCTTTACACATATATGCGAGATTTCATCAAAATCGGTTCAAATTTGGCACCCATATATATTTTTCACCGGATTTGCACTTATATGGCCGCAGTAACAACAATTTTCAAACGACCTGTTTGAAAATCGGTTCAGATTTAGTTATAGCTCTCATATACATATAAATTTCAAGAATTTATAACTGTAGAGTAGGTGTAGGGTATTATATAGTCGGCTCCGCCCAACTTTCGCCTTTCCTTACTGGCTTTTATACCCACCACCATAGGATAGGGGGTATATTCATTTAGTCATTCCGTATGTAACACATCGAAATGTCGATGTCCGACTCTACAAAGTATATATATTTCGGATCGTTGTAAAATTCTAAGACGATTTAACGAAGTCCGTGTGTCTGTCCGTCTGTTCGTCCGTCTGCTGTAATCACTCTAGAGCTTTCAAAAAATGAGATATTGAGCTGAAATTTGGCACATATACGTCTTTTTGATGCACGCTAGTTAAGTTCTTGAACGGGCCAAATCGGACCATATTTGGATATAGCTGCTATATAGACCTATTTTCCGATAAAGGGTCCAATGTCCATAAAAACTTTATATTTCACCCAATTTTGTTTAAATTTGAAACAGTGAGTAGTTTAAGGCTTTCCATCAACTGACCCAAATGTGGTTCAAATCGGACTTTATTTAGATATAGCTACCATATGGACCGATCTCCCGATATAGGGTGTGAAGACCATAAAAAGTTTATTTATTACCCAATTTCGCTGAAATTTAAAACAGTGGGTTATTTTAAGCCTCCCGACATCTGACTTAATATGGATTAGATCGGTCCATATTTAGATATAGCTGCCATATAGACCGATCTCCCAATAAAAAAGCTTTATTTATTGCCCGATTGCACTGAAATTTAAAATAGTGAATAGTTTCAGGCCTCTCAACTTTGAACCCAAATATGGTTCAGATCGGACTATATTTTGATATGCTGCCATATAGACCGATCTGCCGATAAAGGGTCTGAAGCCCATAAAAGCTTTATTTTGTATCCGATTTCGCTGAAATTTGAAACAGTGAGTAATTCTAGGCCTACCAATATCTGACCCAAATATAGTTCAGATCTGGCTGTATTTAGATATTGCTGCCATATAGACCGATCTGCCGAAAAATGGTCCATAAAAGACTTATTTTTTATCCGATTCCACTGATATTTAAAACAGTGAGTAATTCTAGGCCTACCATCATCTGACCCAAATATAGTTCAGATCGGACTATATTAAAATATAACTTTGAACCCAAATATGGTTCAGATCGGACTACATTTTGATATAGCTGAAATATAGACCGATCTCCCGACAAAGGGTCTGAAGCCCATAAAAGCCCTATTTATTACCCTATTTCGCTGGAATTTTAAACAGAGGGTAGTTCTAGGTCTCCCGACATCCGCCCCAAATATTGTTTGGATCGGACTATATTTAGATATAGCTGCCATATAGACCGATCTTCGGATAAAGGGTCTGAAGCCCATAAAATCATTATTTTTCCCTCCACCATAGGATGGGGGTATACTAATTTCGTCATTCTGTTTGTAACTACTCGACGTGTTTCGTCATCGCTTCCAACAACTGTTCTAAGTTAGGTTCAAATCGGCGCATAACCTGATATAGCTGCCATATAAACCGATCTTGGGTCTTGACTTCTTGAGCCTCTAGAGGTCGCAATTATTATCCGATTTGCCTGAAATTTTGTACGACGTATCCTCTCATGACCATCATTATACGTGTTCATTATGGTCTGAATCGGTCTGTAGCCTGATACAGCTCCCATTTAAATCCCCATTTAGTCTCTCTATTTTACTTCTTGAGCCCCCAAAGGGCGCGATTCTTATTCGAATTGGCTGACATTTTAACACAGGTCTCCAACATACAATTTATTTGTGGTTCGAACCGGACCATATCTTGATATCGCTCGAATGGCAGAGCAAATCTTTTCTTTTATCCATTTTTTGGGTGCATAAGTTATCCAATTTTCATCGGATTGTGACGAAAGAGGTTTACTTACATAGCTTACATAGGTGGTGGGTATCCAAAGTTCGGCCGGGCCGAACTTAACGCCTTTTTACTTGTTTTTTTTTTTTTTTTTTCATTATATGCAGTGTTAAAATAATCGATAATATCTACAAATCAGTGACCAACAAATATGCATTACGATTTAAATTTCGTCAAAGATAATGTAATTGCACTAATTTAACGTTTATCATCGCGTGAATAACGATTAGGTGACTTTCGTAGCCAACTTTTTGCGCTAGTATTAAAATGGCATCCAGCGTTAACGGTACGATTTTACTCAGTTTTTTGCAACTTTTTGCCCAGGAACACGCAAACAGTGTCAAATTAATGGAAATCACAAACTCTGTGAGAGAAGAAAAATATTTTCATACGCTGATTTTCATAAGCCATCCGAGGACTGAGGAAGATGAGACCAGCTTTGATTTGGATATCTTAAGTAAATTAGTTATGGAGAATTTGGAAATTCCTATGCTGCAATGGAGGAAATGTAGCACAGTGCATTTGCCCATAGAAATTCAACGCCAAATATTTGCAATGGTCACACTCGTTGGGAAGAAGACAAAGGATAAGAAAACACTGAAAGCATTGTGGCAATCAATGAGGCGCATTGTCACAACCAGGATACTGTTGCTCACAAAGGAGTCGGGGTCAAATGAGGATTATTTAAGCAACATCATGGGTTATTGCATAGAAAATAAAGCCATACAAGTACTGGCAATGGAAACTTCTTCAAATTCCGAGAGCAAGATTTTTGAGCCAGAAATTTTTCCAAAATTTAAACTGAATTCCTACAACATTGAGGCGAAACCAGGGTTTTTATTCTTCAAAAACCTCTACAAGGATATGAAAGGCCAGCCATTAAATATTGCCATAATGAATAGAAGTAGCAGGGCTTACTCTCTGCGAGAAGTAGATGACCAAGTGTATATGGGTGGTTATCTGGGTCACCTATTCACGGTCTTTGCCGAAAAACACAACTCATTTATCCGCAAGCCCGCAGCCACAGAAAATTTGCCCTACTATTTCCTAAATAGTAAAAGTCTGGAGGGTTTGTTTGCAAATCGCACATACGATATGATGGCCGAATTCTCCATGGATATTTTGCACAGCAACATTGACTTTAGTCGCATCTATGACCTGGTAGACCTGTGCTTGATGGTGCCTGTAGAGAAGCCAGTGCCACTTTACAAATTATATAGCATAATATTCGACCCTTCAATGATAGCTCTTCTGTTTAGCTCTACTTTAATCTTTGCTGTGCTAGTGGCCCTAACTTTTTGGATAAGAGATTCCCCCATTTCACTGCAGGACATACTGGTCAATGTCTACGTGTTTAATGGTTTGCTGGGACAAGCTTTTCCTATGACTCGCACATATGCGGGGCTACGCAGCTTTGTATATCTGCTAATTTGCATCCATGGCATAATCTTCAACACCACTCTGGTGACATTTCTGCAGACCATGAAAACCTCCCCCTTGATGGAGAGGCCCATTCGAAATCTGGCTGATATGGAGGCAGCTCATCTTCAATTTGCCATTCTCAAAGACGAATATGAAGCACAGATTAATAAGACAGCTCTGCAGGATTACAAGCATATGGCCTATGTCATGGCAAACAAAAAGGAGTTTTTCACATTGAGAAATAATTTCTATTCGCGCTATGCTTATGTCGTTCCCTCAGATCGTTGGATGTTGTATGAGGAACAACAAAAATACTTTGTGCGTGCCCGATTTCGTCTGTCGAAAATGTGCTTTGTTAAAATTATCGCTGTGAGTGTTCCCCTGCAGGCGAATTCTCCATTTAAGACGACACTTGATGCGATGATAAGACGACTTAACGATGCAGGCATTATTAAGTTTTGGAAATCTATGGCATTTTGGGAAGCTTTAAAAATGAAAAGTCTACAATTGAGGGATACCAGCAGGATCTACAGATTCAAACCCTTGGCACTGGAAGATATCCGGCTTTTGGCTACACTCTTCGGAATCATACTGAGTTTTAATTGTTTCTGCTTTTTTATGGAACTATGTTGGTTCTATCGAATACCATTGAAATTGCCGCTCCCGAAGATTAAAAGCTTTAAAGGGAAAAAATATTTAACATGGAAGTCTTAAGTCTCTTGTTTGATTAAAAATAAAAAGAATTATAACTGTAAATTCAATATGGTGCCATACAAAAATTATCAATCTTTTCCCTCCAAACATTAGGAAGTTAATTTCTCACTCCCTCTCTAAATTGAAAATTTTTAGGTAATTTTTATACCCACCACAATAAGAAGGGGACATACTAATCCAATCACTCTGTTTATTACACCTCGAAATATTGCCCTAAGACCCTATAAAGTATTTATATTCTTGATCGTCTAGACATTCCGAGTCGAAGTAGCCATGTCCCTCCACCCGTCTGTCGAAATCACGATAGCGGTTGAACGCGTAAAGCTAGCCACTTGAAATTTTGCACAGATATTAAATATTAATGTGGGTCGTTGGGGATTGCAAATGGGCCATACACACCGAACTCCCGATTTTAATTCTTGAGCCCTTGCTAGCCACAATTTTTGTCTGATTTGGCAAAAATTGAGCAATTACTGTTTTGTTATGACTTTCAACAACTGTGTCAATTAAGGTCGAAATCGATATGTAACCTGATATAACTCCCATATAAATCGATCTCCCGATCTTTCCTCGTTCGGTTTCTAGAAGCTTTAATTTATGCTGAATTCATGGTGGTAAGGTCGGCCCGGCAGAACCTAGCACGCTTTTGCTTGTTCGGGGTTATCTTTTATACCCACCACCATAGGATGGGGGTATACTTATGTTGTCATTCCGTTTGTAACCCCTCGAAATATTCATCTTAGACCGCATAAAGTACATATATTCTTGATCGTCTCGTCGTTCTGAATCGATCTAGCAATGTCCGTCCGTTCGTCTGTCGAAATCACAATAGAGGTCGAACGCCTAAAGCTAAAAGCTTGAAATTTTGCACAGATACTAATTATCGATGTAGATCGTTGAGGATTGCAAATGGGCCATATCGGTTCAGATTTAGATATAGCTCCCATATAAACCGATCTCCTGATTTGACTTCTTGAGCCCCTGGAAGCCGCAATTTTCATTCGATTTGACTGAAATTTTGCATGTAGTGTTCCGTTATTACTTCCAACAACTTTGACAACTACAGTCCAAGTCGTTCTTTAATCTAAATAAATAAACCGATCTGACGAATATACTTCTTGAGCAGCTAGAGGCCGCAACTCTTATACGATTTGGCTGAAATTTCGCACGCTGACTTTCCTATGACTTTCACCCGATGCACCAAGTTTCAAATCGGTCCAAAACCTGATATCGTTCCCATATAAACCGGTCTACCGATAATACTTCTTGGCTGAAATTTTGGACGATGCTTTTTCCCATGGCTTCCAAGTATGGTTTCAATCGGTCCAAAACCTGATATAGCTCCCATATAAACCGATCTCCACGATGATTTTTCTTGTTATGACTCCCCGTTATCCTTTTTATACCCACCACCGAGGGATGGGGATATATTCATTTGTTATTCCGTTTGCAACACATCGAAATATCCAGCTCCGACCCTATAAATATTGGGTTGCCCAAAAAGTAATTGCGGATTTTTTTAAAGAAAGTAAATGCATTTTTAATAAAACTTAGAATGAACTTTAATCAAATATACTTTTTTACACTTTTTTTCTAAAGGAAGCTAAAAGTAACAGCTGATAACTGACAGAAGAAAGAATGCAATTACAGAGTCACAAGCTGTGAAAAAATTTGTCAACGCCGACTATATGAAAAATCCGCAATTACTTTTTGGGCAACCCAATATATATAGTCTTGATCAGAGTAAAAATCTAAGACCATCTAGCCATGTCCGCCAGTCTGGCTGTTGAAATCACGCAACTTTCTTTAGAAATAGATATATTATTGGGACAGTGAGTAGTGTTAAGCCTCTCGATATCCTTCTTCAATTTAGCCAAGATCGATCCAGATTTATATATAGCCCCCATATAGACCGATCCGCCGATTTGGGGTCTTGAGCCCAAAAAAGCCACATTTATTATCCGATTATGCTGAAATTTTGGAGAGTGAGTTGTGTTAGGCCCATCGACATTCTTCTTCAATTTGGCTTAGATTGAACCAGATTTGGATATAGCTGCCATATAGACCGATCTCTCGATTTATGCTTTTGGAGCCTTAAAAGGTGGATTTATTAATGGTGGTCACCCATAGGAATGGCGATAAAATGCCCCCTTTTGGCGTGCCCTATGCCACTTTCTACCTTATATATATGCCATGGGACAAACAATTTATATGCATGTTTTTTAGCATATGGTTTATCCAGTCTCTAAGGACCGAGTCCACCCGATACTGGTCTTAGGATTGGATCAGTGGTTAAGACCGCTTTATTTTTAGATATGGCTACTCAAAAGACCAATATTTGTTGTACACAATTGAACAATGACTTGTACTTATTAGTATTTGGTCCAACCCGGGACATATTTCGATATAGCTGCAATGGGGCGTAAGGTATGCATTTTCACCGGATTTTGACGAAAGGTGGTTTACATATATACCCGAGGTGGTGGGTATCCAACTACTTTTTACTTGTTAATTTCTGCCTATAAAGAGAATCCGTCCAAACAACTTGACAAATGCGATCCATAGTGGACGGTATATAGGATTCGGCCCAGTCGAACTTGGCACGTTTTTACTTGTTACTTGTTTATAAAAGAGTTTGCAATTTTGTCGTAAACAAATTACCAGCATTTTTTTTTTAACGGTTTTTATTTGTTGAAAACTTCATTTATGCCTAATGAAATATTTTTTTTGCGTGTGAGTTTGGGTCTTCTTACCCTTTTGTGTTTTCCATCAGGTTAATTTTTCAAATGACTTCTTAGTTGCAAAAATACAAATTTTGCCCATGAACCTTCCACTAAGGAACAGGGGCAAACTTCTCACATATAATGAATGTAGTCCAATTCAAGTTCAAGCTCAATGATAAGGGGCCTCCTTTCTATAGCCGAGTCCGAACGGCGGGCCGCAGTGCGACACCTCATTGGAGGGAAGTTTTACATGGCATAGTACCTCACAAATGTTGCCAGCATTAGGAGGGGAAAACCACCGATGAAAATTTTTTCTGATGGTCTCGCCAGGATTCGAACTCAGGCGTTCAGCGTCACAGGCGGACATGCTAACCTCTGGCTACGGTTTCCTCCGACTTCTTAGTTGAGTCTTCTTTGTTCTTTGTACGAAAATCTCAAAAAAAATGTTTCTTCACTGAGTTCTTTTAAACAACTTTGCACTTATATAAAGGGTGATTTTTTTGAGGTTAGGATTTTCATGCATTAGTATTTGACAGATCACGTGGGATTTCAGACATGGTGTCAAAGAGAAAGATGCTCAGTATGCTTTGACATTTCATCATGAATAGACTTACTAACGAGCAACGTTTGCAAATCATTGAATTTTATTACCAAAATCAGTGTTCGGTTCGAAATGTGTTCAAATTTTGAAAAATTTTGTTCAGCGATGAGGCTCATTTCTGGTTGAATGGCTACGTAAATAAGCAAAATTGCCGCATTTGGAGTGAAGAGCAACCAGAAGCCGTTCAAGAACTGCCCATGCATCCCGAAAAATGCACTGTTTGGTGTGGTTTGTACGCTGGTGGAATCATTGGACCGTATTTTTTCAAAGATGCTGTTGGACGCAACGTTACGGTGAATGAACACATTTCGAACCGAACACTGATTTTGGTAATAAAATTCAATGATTTGCAAGCGTTGCTCGTTAGTAAGTCTATTCATGATGAAATGTCAAAGCATACTGAGCATCTTTCTCTTTGACACCATGTCTGAAATCCCACGTGATCTGTCAAATACTAATGCATGAAAATCCTAACCTCAAAAAAATCACCCTTTATAATGGGACGCATTATATCAAAAAGTCTGTGCTTACTTGTGTTTAGTACAATAATGAGAGTCAAATTTATGAGCTTTAGTCATGCCTAATGGATAAGGTTCGCTTAATTATACTACGATGCATTTGTATACGCACAAGTGAAAGCTCCTATTTCTTCATCACTTACTAGTTCCGTTAACTTGTAAAGAATTTGGGGAGTATATTTTTGTTCCTTTTTTTTACAACAACAATCGAACAATTTTAAATATTTAGTTTTGTGATTTCATCAAGCAGGTGTATACGTTTTTACATTTCATTGATTACTGGACAAATGGTATACACAACGTTGCGAATGGACATGTTTTTTTTTTTGTCTCTCATATTCGTATGCAACAAATTGAGCCCAAGCTGTTTCTAATTCATTTATTTGCACATTTTTATTTCAATAAAATAATTTTTCAATGGTCCCAGATGATGCAGAGAAGACAGAATACGTTAGTGCCATGGCATTGCTATTTTCGTATATGGAAATACTGGACATATGCATGCATAATAACTGAACACTGCGTATTACTGATTTTCCAAACACGCCACAGACATTTTTGATTAATTTTTGTCTACATTGTATGCTGAAGCAACGCACTCAAGCACGGTATTTCGTTCTCTTTAGCTTTGAAAAGAAAATCTCTTAAAAAATTATTCCAAATCAAAACTTAAAGCCTTCATACATTTTACGTTCTACACATGCTTAACTACTTTGATATGAAAGAAAGCAAAAAAATATCACTACGATCAACAAGTAAATAGGTATTAGATTCCTCAGGACAGGCAGGACACCTATCACATGGGAGATATGCTCTAGACATGGCTAGATCATCTCGAAGTCTTACGACGGTTTTACCCCTGTCCAATGGATTTTAGTACAATAATCAAATCTTTCTGCTTGTCAATAATCAAATCATTCTGCTGAGCACAATTCTCATGGTCATTAAGTCCGATTCACTTTGGAGAAGAGAGAAACTAAAATATGAAAACTACTATTTAACGCTCTATTCATTTCCTCAACACTGTGCATGTTTTTTAGCCAACATTCACATGCACAAAAATTTAAAATTACACATTTTGCAAATCAAAACTAATATTGATTGAATTCCATGTGATGTACCTATACTGAATACGATTCGATAATTTAAAGCAGATTCCAGTTTTTCATTTATATTTCATATTAGGTTTATGCAAGATTATTGCAAGAAATTTTTGTTGAACAAAAACCATTCTGAATGTCGATTCCATTCCAAACATAAAGTTATAAACTTATATTTGTTTGTCGAAAGAAACAGAAGAAACGAGTAAAATCGTGGTAAGTTCGGTCGGGTTTGAATCTATATACCCTCCACCATGGATCTTTCACAGTATCAATTTTTATGCAAACAAAGAATACAAGAAAAGATATGCTATGTTAATGAAATTGAATGTTGGAGACCACAGTAGAAGTCTTTGTGTAAAATTTCAGTCAAATCGAATAAAAACTGCGCTTAAAGGCTCAATAAATAAAATAGGGAGATGGATTTATATGAGTGCTGTATCAGGCAATAGGCCGTCGTTGTAACAAATTTCAGAAAAATCGGATAATAATTGCGACCTCTAGAGGCTTAAGAAGTCAAGACCCAAGATCGGTTTATATGGCCGCTATATCAGCTTATGGACTGATTTGAACCATATTTGACACAGTTGTTGCAGTTGTTACAGTTGTTGGCAGTCACAACACTACACCTCATGCAGAATTTCAGCCAAATCGGATTAGAATTGCGCCCTCTAGTGGCTCAAGAAGTCAAGATTTAAGATCGGTTTAAATGACAGCTTTATCAGGTTATGGGCCGATTTGAACCATACTTAGCACAGTTGTCGCAAGTTATAATGGAATATGTCGTGCAAAATTTCAGCCAAATCGTGCTCTCCATAGAGCACAATAAGACAAGACCCCATATCGGTTTATATGACAGCTATATCAGGTTATGTACCGATTTGAACCACAATTGGCAAAGTTGTTGGAAATTATAACAAAACACCTAATGCAGAATTTCGGGCAAATCGGATAGGAATTGATCGTTTTATATGGCACCTATGTCAAAACATGAACCGATATGGCCCATTTACAATCCCAACCGACCTACACTAATAGAAAGTATTTGGGCAAAATTGTGCAAAACGCGGCTAGCTTTACTCCTTCGAGAGTTAGCGTGCTTTCGACAGACAGACGTACGGACAGACGGATATGGCCAGATCGACTTAAAGTCTCATAACGATCAAGAATAGACAAATATTTCAGGAAGTTACAAATTGAATGACGAAATTAGTGTACCCCCATCCTATGGTGGAAGCTATAGAAATAAAACAATGTATTCTTAATCAAAGTCGTGCAGTGGCTTTAAAAACAAATATAAAACGCAAAAAAAATTTTTAATTAAAGCACAATAGGAGAAATTAAACAAGTAACAAGTAAAAAGGCGTTAAGTTCGGCCGGGCCGAACTTTGGATACCCACCACCTCGGGTATATATGTAAACCACTTTTCATCAAAATCCAGCGAAAATTGCATGCCTTATGCCCCATAGCAATTATATCGAAATATGATCCGATTTGCACCAAATTCTAATAAGTCAAGCTATTGTTCAATTATGTATAACAAAATGCTGGTCCTTTTAGCTATATCTAAAAATAAACCGATCTGAACCATATACAATATGGATGTCGAAAAGCCTAATATAAGTCAATGTGTCAAATTTCAGTCAAATCGGATTATAAATGCGTCTTTTTTGGGGCCAAAACTTTAAATCGAGACATCGGTCTATATGGCAGCTATATCCAAATCTTGATCGACCTAAGTGAAATTGAAAAGGATGTCGAAGGGCCCAACACAACTCACTGTCCCAAATTGTGGCGACATCGGACAATAATGCGCCTTTTATGGGCCTTAGACCCTAAATAGGAGGATCGGTCTATATGACAGCTATATCCAAATCTGGACCGATCTGAGCCAAATTGACAAAGGATATCGAAGGGCCTAACACAACTCATTGTCCCAAATTTCAGAAATATCGGATAATAAATGTGGCTTTTATGGGCCTAAGACCTTAAATCGGAGGATCGGTCTATATGGCAGCTATATCGAAATCTGAACCGATCTAGGCCAAATTGACGAAGGACGTCGAGGGGCCTTGCACAACTCACTTTCTTAAATTTCAGCAAAATCGGTTAATAAATTTGGCTTTTATGGGCCTAAGACCCTAAATCTGAGGATCGGTCTATATGGCAGCTATATCCAAATCTGGACCGATCTGAGCCAAATTGACTAAGGATGTCGAAGGGCCTAACACAACTCACTGTGTCAAATTTCAGCAAAATCGGTTAATAAATGTGTCTTTTATGGGTCTAAGACCCTTAATCGGCGGATCGGTCTATGTGGGGGCTATATCAAGATATAGTCCGATTTGGCCCATCTTCGAACTTAACCTGCTTGGTGGACAAAAAAAGAATCTGTGCAAAGTTTCAGCTCAATATCTCTATTTTTAAAGACTGTAGCGTGATTTCAACAGACAGACCGACAGACGGACGGACATGTCTAGATCGTCTTAGATTTTTACGCTGATCAAGAATATATATACTTTATATGGTCGGAAATGGATATTTCGATGTGTTGCAAACGGAATGACAAAATGAATATACCCCCATCCGTCGGTGGTGGGTATAATAACTGTGCGAAGTTTTAGCTCAATATCTCAATTATTAAAGACTGTAGCGTGATCACAACAGACAGACAAACATACAGAATTTTACGACGATGGGGTAATTTGTAGGATTGGAAATGGATATTTCGATATGTTGCAAACGGAATGGCTAAAAAAACTGTATGTTTGGGCGAGCTGAATTCTTGAATAGGGCTGGGAATTTGATACATATGTTACATTTTTATATTATTAAAATTTCGATGAAAACAGTTTAACGTATGTAAGAATTTTTTCTGGGAGTTTTACGATCCGATCTAGGTCATATCAGCAGGTTTATCGAATTAAACAAATTTGTAAACAGCATAGATTTTTTATTTTTTTCTCTTTCGAGACGAGCTTAATGATCGGAAAGCAAATGGAAAAGGAAAGCTAGAGATCGCAACACACACCAACTTCTATAGGACGCGTTTCGTCTTTGGTTAGAGGACTTTTCAACCATATTAGGTGTGATGGCTTAAAGGGCCATGCGTTAGTATGTTGTATTTGTATCGTATTTATTGCGAAAACGCTCCTATGATATAAATACCCTATTAACCACGCTCGACAACCCTGTCTATTAGCTGTACTTTTCCCAATGCATGTATTCGTGTAATGACAGATTTTTTGACTGCAACAATTACTCTACTTGGAAGTCATATTGATGGCTTCGAACGCTAGACAACTGCTCTCACTGTTGCCCCGTGTGCCCAGTTTCGAATCCAGGCCGGGCTCTTCCAAATTTTTTCATTTCAAGTTCTTTGCTTGTTAGGGTGAAGATCACTAAATTTCACAATTTTTGTTTGTTTCTCTTTCGAGACGAGCTCCATGACCGGAGATCTTCTTTGCAAATGGAAAAGGATTAGATTTTAATTATGTATACCCTGTACCATAGGATGGGGTCATACTAATTTCGCCTCGAAATATTCATTAAGACCACCATCTTCATGACAATTTAAGTCGATCTAGCCATGTCCGCCCATCTGTCGAAAGCACCATAACTTTCGAAGGAGTAAAGCTTGCCTTTTGAAATTGTGCAAAAATACTTCTTATTAGTGTAGGTCGGTTAGGAATGTAAATGGGCCATATCGGTCCATGTTTTGATATAACCGATCTCAGATCTTGACTTCTTGAGCCACTGTAGGGAACACTTCTTGTCCGACTTGGCTGAAATTTTGCGTGAGATGTTTGTTATGATTTCCAATAACTGTTTTAAGTGCGGATCAAATCAACCTACAACCTGATATAGCTGCTATATAAACCGATCTTGAATCTTGACTTCTTGAGCCACTAGAAGGCGCAATTCTTATCCGATTTAGCTGAAATTTTGCATGACGTATTTTGTAATGACTTCCAACAACTGTGATAAGTATGATTTAAATCGGTCCATAACCTGATATAGCTGCTATATAAACTGATCTGGGATCTTGACTTCTTGATCATTTAGAGGGTGAAATTATTAACCGATTTGGCTGAAATTTTGTACAACGGCTTCTACCATGACCCTAAACATACGTGTTAAATATGGTCTCAATCGGTCTATAGCCTGATACAGCTTTCATAAAAACCGATCTCCCTATTTTATAGATTGAGCCTCTAAAAGCCGCAATTTTTTTTCGATTAGGCTGAAATTTAACACAACTGCTTCTGCTATGGTCTTCAATATTCAATTCAATTATGGTTCGAATCAGACCATAACTTAATAGAGATCTAATAGTAAAGCAATTCTTTTATTTTATCCTTTGTTTGTCTTAAAAGAGATATCAAGAAAAGAACTCGACATATGCGATCCATGGTGGAGGGTATATAAAGTTCGGCTCGGCCGAACTTAGCCCGCTTTTACTTGCTTAATTTACTTTACACCTAGAAAACTTAGTTGCTCGTATCAATGATGTAAAATTACAGTACAGTCATTGTGGTCATCGTGGGTTACCAATAAAACAAATAAATAAAGGATAAAAAGTAAGGACATGCTAAGTTCGACCGGGCCGAATCGTATATACCCTCCACTATGGATCGCATTTGTCGAGTTCTATGCGCGGTACATCTTTTTAGGCAAACAAAGAATATTGAATAAGAACTGTTATGCTATTGGAGCTATATCAAGTTATAGTCCGATTTGGACCATGAATGAATGCTGAACAATGTAGAAATCATTGTGTAATATTTCAGTTCATTCGGCTAAGAATTGCGACTTGCAGGGGCTCAAGAAGCAAAATCTGGAGATAAGCTTATATGGGAGCTGTATCAAGCTATTGATCGATTCAGACCATATTAGACGAGTACGTTGAAGGTCATGAGAGAAGCCGTTGTAAAAAATTTCTGGCAAATCTTGAGCCCTGTAGAGGCTCAAGAAGTCGAGATCCCAGATTGATTTACATGGCAGCAATACCAGGTTATTTACCGATTTGCGCCCTACTAAACGCATTTATTGGGAATCATAACAAAACACATCACGCAAAATTTCAGCCAAATCGGATGAGAATTGCGCCCTCCAGCGGCTCAAGACCTGATCCAAGATCGGTCTATAAGGCAGCTATATCAAATAATGAACCGATTTAGACCATGCTCAGCACAGTTGTTGGAAGTAATATTAAAACACCACGTGCAAAATTTCAGTCAAATCGGATAAGAATTGCTCCCTCTAAAAGCTGAAGAAGTCAAGACCCCAGATCGGTTTTATGGCAGCTATATCAGGTTATGAAACGATTTGAACCATATTTAGAACAGTTGTTGGAAGTGATACCAGACACCACGTCCAAATTTTCTGTCAAATCGAACGAGAATTGTGCCCTCTAGAGGCTCAAGAAATCAAGACCCAAGACCGGTTTATATGGCAGCTATGTCAAAACATGGACCGATTTGCCCCGTTTGCAATTCCAACCGACCTACACACATAAAAGGTATTTGTGCAAAATTTCAAGCGGCTAGCTTTACTCATTCAAAAGTTAGTTTGCTTTCGATAGACAGACGGACGGACATGGCCAGATCGACATAAAATGTCTCGACGATCAAGAATATATATACTTTATGGGGTCTCAGACGCATATTTCGAGGTGTTACAAAGAGAATGACGAAATTAGTATACCTCCATCCTGTGGTGGAGGGTATAAAAAAAACTCACAGCTCCAAATTTTATTGAAATAATAATAATAAATGCGCCTTCCATGGTCCAAAGGGTTCCATGCACCTCACAGTTCCAAATTTCATTGAAATCTGGGAAGAAATGCCCCTTCTATGGTTCTAGGGCCAAATATATCCCCCACTGTGTATTTGGTATAATTTATTAATTTCATTGTATCTAGAACATGCGGAGCTAGCAGTTTGACACATGATCACTCTTAATGAGGTACAAATGCAACACATTACTTTTTGTGTTTCTTATTAACTTTTTGACTCAATTTTAGCTTGACTACTGTTTGGTTGTATTGAGTGTTTGTTTTTGTTCTTGAATGGATGGTACGAGAACGTATGTCATTCTATTGTCGGCATCATAGTGGTCACTATTAACACGAATCACTCAGATGCGATAAACAAATGGACAGTGGACAGCAAGCACAATTAATTGATGTCGGACGGAACAAACTTTGTACACCCACCACAACCATTTCGGTGGTGTCTATCCCAGGTCTGTGACTATACCTCTGGCGCCAGAAGGGCAGATCCCACAAAGTGGGAGTTGTAAACACTCCAAAATTAGTTGGCTCAGTCTAGACTTGTCTACCGCTTTGCTGTCGCTGGCTAGAGCAGACTTCTCTATCATTGTATCCGTCGTGATAAACAGAAGGATGCAAGTAACGACTTCAGCAAAAGCTGTGGGAACGGCGAGAATTATATCATAGAACATCTGCTATGTATGTGTCACGAACTGGCAAGCAAAAGGAGATCCACTTTAAGTTTTCATTCCTTTGAGGACTTGTCTGAATAAACACGTGGGAAATTTGCAAGTTGTTGGGCTTTTTTAATGCAATCCGGATGGTTCAACGGTAGGAACTAGCTGACATCCTCCTTCTTCTGTGCCATTCACAACGTCAAAGACTCGAAGTTAGAATCACCAGTCAGATGTCCGATTTTCACTCCTAGAACCACTGCAAGCGCATTTATAGGACCAAGATTCCCAAAATTTTGTGCAAAGCTTTCCTCGACGACTTCCACAATATCTAAGACGTTGGTCAAAATTGATTTAAATTTAGATGTAGCTCCCAAATATATGATCGTCAGAATTTGGGTTATTTGTTGTCATTTGTCAACGGTAGGTATTACTTTTTGAACATATTTGCTTTGCTCGAAATTTTATACGGGGATTTTAATAACCCATCTGAAAACATCCGCCAAGGCCCATCAAAATATGTTCATTATTAGATTTAGCTCCCACTTTGAATTTATGGTGCAGGTGTAGGGTTTTATAAAGTCGGCACCGCCAGACTTTTGACTTTCCTTACTGATTTAAACAGTTCGCCTGCTTATTCGTTCCTTTATAACCGAGGAACCACGTGAAAAGTACTGGTGTCAGACGAACAAACTTGGCAGATTCTTCCTTACTCTGAAATTATTCTATGCCATTTCTAGGACTGCGCAAATTCCTATAGAGTTCGAAGTGTAACAAATAACAAATAAGAGCGTT
This sequence comes from Stomoxys calcitrans, assembly GCF_963082655.1. NCBI lineage: Eukaryota > Metazoa > Arthropoda > Insecta > Diptera > Muscidae > Stomoxys > Stomoxys calcitrans. The sequence continues at coordinate 172,694,713 of NC_081553.1, forward strand.
CTAAGTTCGGTCGGGCCAAATCTTATATACCCTCCACCATGGATAGCATTTGTCGAGTTCTTTGCGCAGTATCTCTTTTTGGCAAACAAAGAATAATGGAAAAGAACTGTTGTGCTATTGGAGCTATATCAAGTTAAAGTTCGACTCGGAACATAAATGAATTGAATGCTGAACATTGTAGAAGTCATTGTGCAATATTTCAGTCTATTCGGATAAGAATTGCGCATTGTAGGGGCTCAAGAAGCACGTTCGTTAGATCGGTTTATATGGGAGCTGTATCAAGCTATAGATCCACTAAGACCATATTGAACACGTATGTGCAAGATCATAGGAGAAGCCGTTGTACAAAATTTCAGCCAAATCGGAGGAGAATTGCGCCCTCTAGCGGCTCAAGAAGTTAAGATTCAAGAACTGTTTATATGGTAGCTATATCAGGTTATGAACCGATTAGAACCATACTTACTACAGTTGTACGAACTTATAGCAAAAGACCACATCCACGTGGAAAATTTCAGTCAAATCGGACGAGAATTGCGACCACTAGAGGCTCAAGAAGTCGAGTTCCAAGATCGGTTTATGTGGCAGCTATATTAAAACAAGGACCGATTTAGCCCATTTACAATCCCAACCGATATACACTAATAAGAACTATTTGTGCAAAACTTGAAGCGCCTAGCTTTGCTCCTTCGAAAGTTAGCGTGCGTTCGACGGACAGACGGACGGACGGACTGACAGACGGACGGACATGGCTAGATCGACTTAAAATGTCATGACGAAGAAGAAAGCATATACTTTATGGGGTCTTATATGCATATTTCGAGGTGTTACAAACAGAATGACAAAATTAGTTTACCCCCATCCTATGGTGGAGGGTATAAATTGCGTAAAGGATACTCACCACCATGGATAAAATAACCAATTTTTTTATACCCTCCACCATAAGATGGTAACTCCTCGAAATATTCGTCTAAGACCCCATAAAGTATATATATTCTTGATCGTCATGACATTTTAAGTCGATCTAGCCATGTCCGTCCGTCTGGATGGATTGACGGAATCCTAGTATTGCCATCTGGAAGACCATGTTACACGGATGGATCAAAGCTAGAGGACAAGGTGGGTCTGGGGTTTACATTGTGAACTCAGGGACAGATATCTATTTAAGACTGCCTGACCATAATACGGTCCTGCAGTTGGAGACTCCGGCGATCACGGAATGCGTGAAGTGGTGAGGTGCTAACGCGAAGACGTCGAGTGTTAACATCTTTACCGACAGTAAGATTGCCATAATCGCAATGACAACCAGAACGGTGAGGTCACGAACAGTCTTGCAGTGTAAAAAGGAGACTAATGGCTTCTCTGAGGATGGCAAAATCCGCATCGTTTGGGTGCCGGGCCATAACGAAGTAAGGGGAAATGAAAGGGAAGACGATTTGGCGGTGAAGGCCAGAGGACTGTCGTCAATAAACTTGATTAACCCGAAGCCTTTCGGGTCGACAAAGTCCGAGTTAATGAAGTGGGAGACGAATGCGCATGCAACATTGTGGAACAGCGAAACGGTTGGTAGGATGGTGAAAATCCTATGAGGGGTTCCAGATCATGAGGAGACGAGGCTTTTACTGAAAGCAAGCAAGAAGGAGGTCAGTATAGCTAATGGTATCATAAAGGGACACATAGGACTAGGAGCTCACTTATGTAAAAGCAGTGCGGCAAGTGATAGCATGTGTAGGACATGCGGTGAAGATGATGAAACGTTGGAGCATTTCCTTTGTCATTGCCCGGCTTTCGCTTTTAACAGATACCTGCACTTAGGTGGACGCACAGTACCAGACGTAAAATAACTTTGGGAAGTGGTATTGAAAACAATTGGGGATTTTGTAAGTAGCACGGAATTCTTAAAGTTTTCTTTTTAGAGGTTACTTTATATTGGGTTGCCCAAAAAGTAATTGAGGATTTTTCATATAGTCTGCGTTGACAAATTTTTTCACAGCTTGTGACTCTGTAATTGCATTCTTTCTTCTGTCAGTTATCAGCTGTTACTTTTAGCTTGCTTTAGAAAAAAAGTGTAAAAAAAGTATATTTGATCAAAGTTCATTCTAAGTTTTATTAAAATTGCATTTACTTTCTTTTAAAAAATCCGCAATTACTTTTTGGGCAACCATAGTTTGTAGAGCGCAAAGCAAGCCGATTACTGGCTTAGGTGTATGTCAATAGTGGCATGGGGCGGATTAATATATGCACCCTCTTTTCAACCTAACCTAACCTAACATAACCTTATAGTTTTTAGAGCACACAACAAGCCGATTACTGGCTTAGATGTATGCCCATAGTGGCATTGGCGGGTTAATATCTGCACCCTCCTTTCAATCTAACCTAGTCCATTCAAGAATTTAACCTGCATATAGAAGGAATACTAGTCTGTGCAAAATTTAGCAAAGTATCTCAATTTGTAAAGTTTGAATCGTGATTACAACTGACGGACATGGACATCGTTAAATCGTCTTAGAATTTTACGACGATCAGAAATATATATTTTTTGTAACGGAATGACCAAATGAATATACCCCCTGTCCTATGGTGGTGGGTTTAAAAAGGGATGCTTCTCGCATATCAGTGAGTGCACTTCGGTTACAGTTTTAGGTCAATGATAAGTGATCTTCTTTATAATGGCGAGTTCGAAGAGCGTGCCGCATAGCGACACCACTTCGTAGAGAAGCTTTAACTTGGCTGAATACCTCAAAGGTGAAAATGATGATGTTCTAGCCGTTCGGAGTCATAGGCTTACATGCTAACTTCTGCGACACTGTCGGAAATACACTGCAATGATAATTTACGCACCTTAATATGTTTGTCTTTTCTCATTAACCTTCAAACTTTTTACAAACATCGCTTATAGGCCAAAATTTAGAATATTTCTTGAAAATTTTAATAAATTGTGACTAATGTACCACAGTGAGGTGCAACTTTTACAAGCCGCCAAAAAAATCAAATTGGAAACACTATCAACATGTTAAAAGGTCTGCAAAAAAAATGTCTCATCATTTTCATTTCGAAGAGACATGATTTTAGCCTAAGAGGTCTACATCTTAGGCCAAAATCATGTCTCTCTAGCCCACCAGTTCATTGAAGATGTCGTCACATGGCACCAAGACGACAAAGGCTCTTTTAGAGCTAAAAATCTGAACATGTGATTTCTTGTCTGTTCCTATTAGAGTGTTTTTTCGGTGCAATGTGACAACAGATATTTGATTTCTTTCAAATTTTCTGATGTCGACCATTTTTGCACATGGTTGGTTGTTCGGTCCATGCAGATGAACCTAAACAGCAATTGTTGTCCATGCCATTAAGGAGCTGCTACTGTTGCTGCTAGACTACAGCGTCATCTTCTTCATGGTCAATTAAACGCAACAAATTCGTTCCTCTGCCTGCTGAACAAATGAATGAGCGAACATTCGTTTTGAGCTTTCAACACAATTGGACAAAATACACCAAAAACTAACTCCGAATAAACGAAATAAGCGGGCCAGTTTGTGTAGCTACTTTTTGTGGCAGTCTCTCATTTTTTGGGGGGCCTTAAGTTTGGCGATGGAACAAGATGCGGTTGCTGCAAAATTTTTTATTTGGATGCATGGATTTCTTGTCATTAGTTAATGCCAAAAATAAGCAAAATATTTATTCATCATTTCCAGTTGTCGTAGTTGGAGTTTGTTTTTCTCTTTTTTTCGTTTGGAAACATCGTTTTTGCTGAGCCTTATTTTCTGTTTTGTATGCCGTGCATCATTTGTGTCATTTATTACATGTGGCATGTCGAGTACTTACAACGGCAGCCAATAAATGCTTTTTTATTGGACATTTTTATGGCGTTAATGAAGAGGTTAACGCAAAAAAGCCACCATCGCATTCGGCCAACATTCATTAATTAAAGATGTTGAGGTGCGTTTAACACGTTTGAAAATTCTCTCCGTTTTGAAAGGCGTTATATTGGGCCTTTCTGCAGTGATTTTGAGTGGGTTGTTGCCGTGGAACCATAGGAGTTAAAGACTATTTAGCCTGCGGTGTGGTTAACACTCCATAAAGGTTTATGCCTGCTTACATCACATTAATTTGACAGACAGGTGCGTGAAGATCAAATGTTTTTTTTTTTTTTTTTTGGCAATAAAACAAAAACTCAACTTCAAAGTTTTATTTTGAGTTGTTGTTAGGTTGTTTCTTAGATGTTTGTATCTTTATCTCTTAGAGTGAGATCTCCAAACAGAGTTTGGATAATACAGAACAGAAATATTTAAGATTTTGTAAATTAAACATAGAACGGATGAGCCGTAAGAAGTCTCCTCAGAAGACAATACAAAAAACAAGCACTAAGAGCCCTAAAAGAGATAATAGACATAATGCAAGTTGCAGAACAAGAAGTCATTTTACAATGACAGTCATTCTAATAGCGACACTAGACATCAATAATGACATAGCCTAATATAGGCCTAGCAAGTAAAAGCGTGCTAAATTCGACCGGGTCGAATCTTATATACCCTCCACCATGGATCGCATTTGTCAAGTTCTTTTCCAGGCATCTCTTTTTAGGCAAAGAAGGTTATAAGAAAAGATTTGCTCTGCTATTAGATCGATATCAATATATGGTCCCGTTCGGACCACAATTCAATTATATGTTGGAGACCTGTGTAAAATGTCAGCGAATTCGAATAAGAATTGCGCCCTTTGGGGGTTCAAGAAGTAAAATAGAGAGATCGATTTATATGGGAGCTGTATCGGGCTATAGACCGATTCAGACCATAATAAACACGTATGTTGATGGTCATGAAAGGATCCGTCGTTCAAAATTTCAGGCAAATCGGATAATAATTGCGACCTCTAGTGGCGCAAGAAGTCTAGATCCCAGATCTGTTTATATTGCAGCAATATCAGACTATGAACCGATTTGAACCTTATTTGGCACAGTTTTTTGATATTATGACACGTCGTGCAAAATTTCATTTCAATCGGATAAGAATTGCGCCCTCAAGAAGCCAAGACCCAAGATCGGTTTATATGACAGCTACATCAGGTTATGAACCGATTTGAACCATAGTTAGCACAGTTGTTACATATCATAACAAAATACTTCGTGCAAAATTTCATTCCAATCGGATAAGAATTGCGCACTCTAGAGGCTCAAGAAGTCAAGACCCAAGACCGGTTTATATGGCAGCTATATCAGGTTATACACCGGTTTGAACCATACTTGGCACAGTTGTTACATATCATAACAAAATACTTCGTGCAAAATTTCATTCCAATCGGATAAGAATTGCGCACTCTAGAGGCTCAAGAAGTCAAGACCCAAGACCGGTTTATATGGCAGCTATATCAGGTTATACACCGGTTTGAACCATACTTGGCACAGTTGTTAAGTATCATAACAAAACACGTCGAGCAAAATTTCATTTCAATCGGATAAGAATTGCGCACTCTAGAGGCTCAAGAATTCAAGGCCCAAGATCTGTTTATATGACAGCTTTATCAGGTTATGAACCGATTTGAACCATACTTGGCACAATTTTTAGATATCATAACACATCGTCCAAAATTTCATTCCAATCGGATAAGAATTGCGCACTCTAGAGGCTCAAGAAGTCAAGACCCAAGATCGGTTTATATGGCAGCTATATCAAGTTATGGACCGATTTGAACCATACTTAGCACAATTGTTAAGTATCATAACAAAACACGTCGTGCAAAATTTCATTCCAATCGGATAATAATTGCCTCTGGAGGCTCAAGAAGTCAAGACCCAAGATCGGTTTATATGGCAGCTATATCAAAACATGAACCGATATGGCCCATTTTCAATACCAACCGACCTACTCTAATAAGAAGTATTTGTGCAAAATTTCAAGCGGCTAGCTTTACTCCTTCGGAAGTTAGCGTGCTTTCGACAGACGGACGGACGGACATGGCTAGATCGATATAGAATGTCGCGACGATCAAGAATATATATAATTTATGGGGTCTCAGACGAATATTTCGAGTAGTTACAAACAGAATGACGAAATTAGTATACCCCCTCCTATGGTAGAGGGTATAAAAATACAACAACAAATTTTGCCCATTCCACTAAGGAACAGGGGCAAACTTCTCACTTATCAATGAGTGCAGTCCGATTCAAGTTTTAAGCTCTTTGGAGAGAGGATGACAACTCATCTATAACCAAGTAAAATTTCATGAAGATATTTCTATCCGTTCTAAAATGGCAGACCTATTTCCATTTGTTTTTTTTTTCCTCATCCCAAAGTGCGACCCCCGCACTGGTAATCCGAGCACACTACCAACTAATCTAAAGGGGCGACCTACAGTCCATATTAAAAAGAAGAGGAAGAATTGAAAATATTCAAATATGAAAGGTTTAAATACTCAAACTAATATCTCCACTCCCCCTCCAGCATTGCAACCATTTCAATTATCCAAAGTGTTGCCAAAAACGAAACAATGTATTCGATTGCCACGGGACATCATCAACATCATCGACAATGAATGGTAAAACAAGATGAACTAACGTAAAAACCAACCCACCAACAATTGAAGTTACATGCAAACACTACAACGATGTCCATGGCGACACCTTCCGTGCCGATAGCCCAAAAACATAAAATGTATGCTAATATTTCTAACCTGACTGACTAACTCCAATTTTGTCGAACCCAAAGATCACTTCCTTTTAAATTGACTCTCCAAAAAGAACAACGGCAAGCAAGTAAACCAAGCGGGAGAATATCAATAACATTAACACCCGTAGCCATATCCACATCCACAGCGCTATCACTCCTAGAAAAAATAATCAACTTGTTGTCAGTGTGGTAACTTGTTACTGTTATTGTTGCTGTGGTTCTTTTGGACCTTTGGAGGTAAAATTGTCATTGTAACTGGAGTTGGAGTAACAACTGCCGGCGACAACAACTCCACCACCACCACCACTACCAGTGCCAACAACAATAACACCTTGTTGTGGTTAACAAGAAACATTAACACCATTTGGCCTATAACAACAGAACAATGTAACAAGAACTGCAAGAAACACCAGACACCCAACTAACTCAGCATGGGCCGCCTTCAAGATCTCCTGAACGTTTTCGGTGGTTTGTGGCTCGCGTTTACATTTAGCTGGCATGGTACATTTTCTAATCATGAATGAATGAGTGAAATGGTCAATAGTGCCCTTTTTGTAATCGTTGGTGTTACCATTATCTCGTTAGCATCCAATTGGCTAGATGGACTTTTTGTCCTGGAGCAACAACGACTTCTATGGCAGCTAGAGACGACAACTCGAGTGGCCAATCAAAACTAAAAAGATTTTAGAAATATAACAACGCTCAATAATTCTACCCAAAAGCCTCGAATTAGCTTAAGAACTCCTCTGTAAAAACTGCAATCTACTCCAAAATTTAAGAAGATTTACCAAAAACCATGCAAAAACATGGATGATAATAATAAGTGATGAAGGCCTAGACAAAGTTTCTTAAGCTGAAATCTTGAAATTTGGTAGTCTGTTGGTGGTTATACAACCGACTTTACCTCTTTACGAGATGTACGTGGGTGAGGCATCACAAAAACTACAAAAGGTATGCTCTGCACTTTAATTGCCATGATCCGAGGCATGATTTCGACAATTGGTTAGTGTTTAATAGGAGCCTCCACTTTGGAACATTCTAACACATTTAGTCACCTTAAAAAATATGGTAGCAACACATCGTGATATTCATAAAATCCAATCAAACATCGGGAAGAATGATCACTATTGTGTCAACCGTACGTTACATACAATTCGAGCTAGAAGTACGATATGAGTCGATATCCACACGGAAGATGGACGTCGACCCATTTTCTTGAAGAAAGCAATTCTTCATAGCCGATGATATAGTAACGCAATGATATAAAATTGCCAACTCCATGAAATGTGCCTCGAAATTCGTACTTGAGTAACAACAAGTAAGAGCGTGCTAAGTTCGACCGGGCCGAATCTTATATACGCCCCACCATGGATCGCATTTGTCGAATTCTTTGCGGGGTCTCTCTTTATAGGCAAACAAAAAATATTGAATAAGAACTATTATGCTAGTGGAGCTATATCAAGTTATAGTCAGTTTCGGACCATAAATGAATGCTGAACATTGTAGAATTCATTGTGTAATATTTCAGTTCATTCGGATAAAAATTTCGCCTTGTATGGGTTCAAGAAGCAAAATCGGGAGAACAGTTTATTTGAGAGCTGTATCAAGCTATTGATCGATTCATGTAAAGGTCATGAGAGAAGCCGTTGTACAAAATTTCTGCCAAATCGGATTAGAATTGCGCCCTCTAGAGGCTCAAGAAGTCAAGATCCCAGATCGGTTTATATGGCAGCTATATCAGGTTCTATACCTATTTACGCCATACTTAGCACAGTTATTGGAAGTCATAACAAAACACTTTATGCAAAATCTCAGCCAAATCGGATGAGAATTGCGCGCTCTATGGGCTCAAAAAGTCAAGATCCAAGATCGGATTATATGACAGCTATACCAGACTATGATCCTTTTTAAATCAGCCCTCAAGTGGCTCACGAAGTCAAGTCCCCAGATCGATTTATACGACAGCTTTATCGGGTTATGGACCGAGCTGAACCATACTTGGTTCAACTCGGTGTCCTACAACATACATACAGTTGTTGGACATCATAACAAAATACTTCCTGCAAAATTTCATTCAAATCGGATCAGAATTGCGCCCTCTAGTGGCTCAAGAAGTCAAGATTCAAGATCGGTTTATATGGCAGCTATATGAAAACATGGACCGATTTGGATCATTTGCAATCCCAACCGACCTACACTAATAAGAAGTATTTGTGTAAAATTTAAGCGGCTAGCTCTACTCCTTCGAAAGTTAGCGTTCTTTCGACAGACAGACGGACCGACATGTCTAGATTGACTTAAAATGTCAAGACGATCAAGAATATATATACTTTATGGGGTCTTAGACGAATATTTCGAGGAGTTACAAACAGAGTAACGAAATCAGTATACCCCTATCCTATGGTCGAGGTTATAAAAAACTCTATCAAAGTATGGTACGGCCAGGAGTGTTGATATGCTATTGAAGCAAAGAATACAACCCAAAATACTAACCCCGCAATCAGTAGTAGGTAAGGTTAAGTTATGCATTTCTGTATTTAAAAACAGCCGTCGACTGTCGCAGATCTCTCAAATGTCACCTGTTCTGGTTTCCAGGCCACAGACATATCCCAAGGAATTTCAAAGCAGACGAGCTTGAGAGACTAGGAACTAACATACATATTCTATGGGAACTGGAGTCTGTGGGTATGCCTTTAGGCGACATGTAAGCCAAGTCTTCAGTTTCAGGCCCGAAGGGTAACAAATGATAGATGGTCACAAAGTGCAAAAAACAACTGGTTCTCTGATCCTGTTGCATTATCCTTATGTTGCACTTTTTATACCCTCCACCATAGGATGGTGGAGGGTATGTTGCACTCATTCTGTTTAGAACACCTCGAAATATGCGTCTGAGATCCCATAAAGTATATATATTCTTGATCGTCATGTCATTTTAAGTCGATCCCGCCATGCCCGCCCGTCTGTCTGTCAAAAGCACGCTAACTTTCGCAAGAGTTAAGCTAGCCGCATGAAATTTTGCACAAATACTTTTTTATTAGTGTAGGGTCGGTTGGGATTGCAAATGGCCCAAATCAGTCCATGTTTTGATATAGCTGCCATATAAACCGATCTTGGTTCTTGTCTTATGTATGGTACTAATCGGTCTGAAACCTGGTATAGTTGCACACATAAAACGATCTTGGGGTCTTGACTTCTTGAGCCATAGAGGGCCCAATTCTCATCCAATTTGGCTGAAATTTTACATGAGGTATTGACTTGTAACAACTGTTAAGTATGGTGTAATTCGGTGGCTAACCTAATAAATTGCCTTCGGGGATCAACGCTCAATTAAAATGTATCGTTGTGAGCTAAAAAAGATTGGTAAGATCAGGCCAGGTGCAGCACTAGACGTAGTCAAGAAGGAAGATATTCCTTCTTGACCAATGGCGCATGTTTGGGTAACAAGGATTTTCTCCTTAATCCATACTAAGAAGACTAAGGGAATGTAAACCCAATCTTTTAACCACCGACTGAAAGATTTGTAGATTGGATGAGGTTAATGGTGACCGGAGATATGCAGTATTCGTACTAAACTCCGGCTGTCTCGCTGACACTCAAAGGGGTTGTATCCTGCGGATTCAAATAGTTGAAACTGAAGGTCTATAGAAGCGGTGGGGTTGGGGAATCAGGAGACGACTCAGTAGTTGTTGCTGAACACTTGCCTGAGGAACTATCGACCACATCAGCTAAAAGTCTGGTAGATTGTAGGAGACTGAAAATCCCCCTACCACAATCTAGACAGTGGGGAAGGGCATCGAATCGGGACCCGACAAGCCCTGTATGAGTGGGTCATCCGGTTGGACTGGACTCAAAGTGGCGCCAGCGTTTTCTCACCTTCCCCTGGATGCGTACGGAAGCTCATCACGACAAGATATAACGAATCTTGTGAGGATGAAATTCTGGAGAATCAGAAGACGAGGCTAACGCAACAGTGGTGGAAGTTCTGAATCCTGACTATAGTCCGGTTTCTACAGATAAATCTCCACCATTGTAAGGCCAGCTTCGGCGGGTACTAAATGTCCTCCTGATGGTAGGGGGATTTGACGTGGTTCTTATCCAGGAACTATGGGTGTGTGGAGGAATGGTTCATAGCTTAAGAATTACGGATTTAAACTACTCAAGGCTACGGGGAATGAGAGACACAGCCTTGGAGAAAATATTAAAGTAGTGGTCCCTCGGCTAGACAGAAGAAAGGTGGATCGGGATAAATTTCTGGCGATTTGTAATAAAGGGGATAAATCGACTTTTATTACCAGGAACAGGCAGGAGGTTCTAGACATTACATTTGTATCGGATGATATAAGCGCAAGAATAAGCGACTGGGAAGTGTTGGTATGACCACAGCTTATCTGATCATCGTTATATTAGTTTCAGCCTTGGAGAAAATACTGAAGTAGTGGTCCCTCGGCTAAACAGAAAAAAGGTGGATTGGGATAAATCTTCGGCACAAGTTCTGCATGTCTATCCCTTCTAGACTAGAAAAGAAAGGTGGAAACTACGGAGGATATAAACATAGTGGTCAAGCGGATCACGAAGGCCCTGAATGACTCGCTTGTATCAGCATGCCCTAGTGCCAAGGCAAGGGACAAACAGCGACCGCCATGGTGGATCCCAGAGCTAGTTGGTCTAAAGGAAGGACTGCAGAAAGTTCTTCAACAGAGCGAAAGCCACAAGAGCACGACACGATTGGGACATCTATTAGAATAAAAGCAAAATTTTGCAAATTTAGCCCATGAACAATCCACTAAGGGAACAGGGGCAAATTTCTCACCACACAAAGGCGAAAGATTTTCGCCCTATTAGACGTACGGACGTAGCTAAATCGACTCAGAACGTCGAGGCGATCAAAAAATATATGTACTTTATGGGTCTTTGACTAATATTCCGAGGTGTTACAAATGGAATGACTAGATTAGTATACCCCCATCCTATGGTGGTGGGTATAAAAAGATTTAATCCTTTTTCTATATCTTACGGTGTTAGTCTGTTACCAACCTCAGACAATATTTAGACCATTAGGATACTAAAGGTTTTTTTAATAGCGACTTATGATGATGTTGGAGACCACCATAGCGCATAGGTTAGCATGCCCGCCTATGACGCTGAACGCCTGGGTTCGAATCCAGGTGAGACCATCAGAAAAAAAATGTTCAGCGGTGGTTTTCCCCTCCTAATGCTGGCAACATTTGTGAGGTACTATGCCGTGTAAAACTTCTCTCCAAAAAGGTGTCGCACTGCGGCTCGCCGTTTGGACTCGGCTATAAAAAGGAGACCCCTTATCATTGAGCTTAAACTTGAATCGCTCTGCACTCATTGATAGGTGAGAAATTTGCCCCTGTTCCTTAGTAGAATGTTCATGGGCAAATTTGCAATTATGATTTTGTTGTTGCTGTAGCCACATTTGCAGGTGGATGTGGTGATTCTTGTCAAGCTCTTATAGATGAGCAAGTTTTTTCCGGTCCATACGACCGAGCGATCGCCGCAAGAACATGATGAACATTGATTAATTAAATCCGCCAATAATCCGGCTTATCATGTCGAGCGTCAGATGCACTCTATATTTAAACAAGAGCCGATGCACGGCCCCTCACTGAGACAATCCACTCGATACCGCTGATTATCCGCGACTGCGTTTGCAGCTACTCCCTATGGAGCATTCCACTATGCGCAACCTGTGGGTGCGCCTGGTAGCTCTCAGCTTAAATTCTTGCGACAATGAAGAACGCCACACAGATTGGTGTTCAAAGTTCCACCCTGTGTGGTGTCCTTAGTTAACCCGTGCCGGGCGTGTTAGCGACTTTTCAAAGTCTCTACTGTGAATCGAACAAACAGCATCAGCAATGGTAAACCGAAGAGTTAAACCATTTTGGCTTACCTATGTAATAGGCTGATAGAAAAAAATCTTTGCCATTTTTTTCCCATTTGTTACAATCGTTGTAAAGTATTCAACATACCAATGCAATGGCTTGAAGACAAAAACTATTAATACTAGCAGTAAACTGTTTCTCCAAATGTTTTACATATTCAAATTTATTTTAAGATGACATCTGACATGTTGTTCCTGTAAAGATTTTGCACTGTTCGTTTGCACTCCAACGCTACACTTCACCAATTTTCACTTGAACGGTTGTTAAAATCTTTAACAGAAATAGAGAAAAAAGTGCTGCAGTTGTTTTACCAGCATTGTCCAAAACCAGAATTACAGATGTTCTTTGTCTTACTTTAAGAACGAAAGATTCCTTGGGCAACTACCTGCATTAATTTTGCACACCCACATGAGTCTTGCCCTCCCACTGTAAAAACAATTGCACAAGTTGTTGTCAATATTGTGGCGGTCCCTTGGTACGGTATTCGTGGTTGTGGACAAGCGAAGAATGACTAAAATGTTTGTGATGGCTAGGTGGAGTACTGATAAATTATTTGATTGGGTACGTGATTTGACAAATAGTTCAACTCATAGTGTTAACTTCCTGTTAAACGTCTGTCAAACATTATCGGATTGAAATATACATTTAAAATGCATATTCAATGTCAAATTGGACAATAAAATGTTAAAACAAATTAAATCTGACCTAGACTGCCAATAATCACGTCATGTGCAGACAGACTGAAGTATAAATGCCGAATATAAGAATTACTTTTGAAAATTTGCAATACTTCGGGCAATTTCTATACAAAAATTAAAACAGAATGCTATGAGTCAATTGCAAAGTATATATTTGTAATTTTATTTTGTTCGTAAAATACTAAAAAGGTCTTTGTATTGAGTTGCCCAAATAGTAATTGCGGATTTTTCATATAGTCGGCGTTGACAAATTTTTTCACAGCTTGTAACTCTGTAATTGCACTCTTTCTTCTGTCAGTTATCAGCTGTTACTTTTAGCTTGCTTTAGAAAAAAAGTATATAAAAGTATATTTGATTAAAGTTCATTCTAAGTTTTATTAAAAATGCATTTACTTTCTTTTAAAAAATCCGCAATTACTTTTTGGGCAACCCAATATATATGGAGCTAAAATTTTAAACAGATAGGTATTCTTTATTCCGATTTTCCGATGTGACTTTGCTTTTTTATAAACTAGCTGGACCGGGCCCACTCCGCAGCGCCTTCTTTTACTTTATATGGAACAAAATTTTCCTTGGAATACTTATTTTTGGCAATTAAAGAGCATTTAGTGAAATACCATGCTACGAAAATAGTATATCGCTTGACTAACAGTTTAACAATATAAGTGCCTTTATATTGTTTGATCTTTTTTGGTTTACGAATTAAAGTTTGGATGTAAAGTATACTCCATCCTTAAAATACTTTATTTCAGCCCGATATCTCATGATATCTGATTTAGGAGTGTTTTCGGGGGTGAGTTGGTCCCCCAGACAATTGGCCCCGAAAAAATATCAACACATCGTGCTCTTCATTCAAATACCACTTATTTAAACCCCATATTGCCATTGGTTTAGGAGAGTTTACACGATGAGGCGTCCCCCAAACACATGACCCCAAAATAAGTTATCAAATTCGTTTTCTAATCTCAAATACCTATCATTTGAGCCACATATTGGCATGGTCGAACAACTTTTTCCCTTTGGGGGGTGTTTTGGGAAAGGGGTGATGCCCTAAATACATGGTCCTACATTTGGAGAACAAATTCGTATTCTACTCCCAAATACCTTTATTTGAGCCCCATATTGCGATGGTCAGTAAAAAATTGCTGTTTGTGGGGTATTTTGGGAAAGGGGTAGATTCTTGCTCTACCCCCAATACCTTTCATTTAAGCTGCACATTGACATGGTCGATAAATATGCCCGATTTAGGGGTGTTTTGGGGATTGGGGTGGTCCCCAAAACACTAAGCCCGGAAAATATATCACCAACGTGCTCGATTCTTATATAACTATATATCATTTATTTGTACCCCATATTGCCACTGGCCTCAAAATTGGATATCAAATTCGTTTTCTAATCTCATTTAAGCTTCTTATTGCAAAAGTCAGCAAAATTTCCGGTTTGGGGTATTGACCCTAAAAACTATGAATATTTAGTTCCACTCTCTTTAAGACCCAAATTGTGTTGGTGAGCAAATATGTCCTACTTGGGGGTTGCTATGGTGGTAGGACGTCTCCTAGACAGTTGGTCCCTAATATTGATATCAGATACGTGGTCTACTCCCAATACCTTTAATTTGAGCCCCATATTTCCATAGACGGCAAACACGACCGGCTGAGGGTGTTTTGGGGGATGGGCGCCACTCAGTGAGTTGGCCTTGAAAATATATATCGGATTCGTGGTCTAATTTAAAACCCCTCTTATTTGAGCCTCATATTGCAATAGTCAGCAAATACCTACTATTTGGGTGGTGTTGTCTGGGTGGCGAGGCCCCGTAGACGCTTTTCCCGAATATTGACCTTTCATTTGAGCCCCATATTGCTATGGTTGTAAATTTGTCCCCTTTGGGGGATGTTTTTGGTAAGAGGCGGCCCCCCAAACACTTGATCTCATATTTGGATATCGGATTCGTTTTCTACATTCAAATACCTTTTATTTAAGCCCCATATTTCCATGGTCACTAAATATGTCCAGTTTGGTGGGTGTTTTGGGGAAGGGTGGACCTCCATAAGCGTGGTCCCACATTTGGATATCAGATTAGTATTATACTCGCAAATACATTTCATTTGAGTCCCATATTGACATGGTCGGTAAATATGTCCGATTTAGGGGTGTTTGGGGTTTGAGGTGGTCACCCTATCACTTGGTCCGACAATTGAATATCAGATACATTTTCTTATCCTAAATACCTTTCATTTGAGTCCCATATTGTCGTGATTGGTCTAAATATATGTTTGGTAGGATTAAGGGTGGGGCAGCCCCCCTAGGTACCCCATGCAAAATTTGGATACCACATTTTTATTTTTAGGTTACTATAGGAGAGCACACAAAATTTCGCTTAAATCGCATCACCCATCTCCGAGATCTGACGTTTCTGAAAATTAGGGTAAGGGGGAGGGTCCGCTCCCACTTCAGATATTAAAAAATGTGGTACCCTATTTTCATCACGGGGTCATTATGCACCATCTGTGAAAATTTCAAGAAAATCGGTCCAGCCGTTTCTGAGTCTATAAGGAACACACTAACAAACACATTGATTTTTATATATAAGAAGAAGACAAGTCGTTTGGGGGCCGCTTCATTGCGCCTTCTCTCACTCTCTATTATCATTTTTAGGTGGGGGAACTTTGCTCTGAATGTGGATATCGAATTAGTGCCACTGTAGCCTATGTCCGCCTTTGACGCTGAATGAATCCTGGCGAGAACATCGGACAAAATTTAAAACAGTGGTTATCCCCATTTAAAAAAAAATCTCCCCAAGGAAGTGTTGCACTGCGGCACGTCGTTCGGACACATCTATAAAAAATAGATCCCGTATCATTGAGTTTAAACTTAAATAGGAAAGCACTCATTGATGTGTGAGAAGTTTGCCCCTGCTCGGTTACTGGGCAAATTTTTACTCTACTCCCAAATGCCTTTCTTGTAAGTCCTATATTATTGTATTGGTAAATATTTCCGGCTTCGTTGGTTTTTCGGGTATGGCCCTAAGAGTAAATTTACGCTTCGTACTGTACTTTCAAATACATATGAGCCATAACGGCATGGTAGGTAAATAAGTTCTCAATCAATCAATTTCCACATCAAATACTTACTTTACTTAAATTGGCTATGACAGAACATTTGTTGCACTACGCGTACGTAGAATAGCGTTCCAAGCGCCTCGATCTTCTGCGCTCATTCTAATCGAGATGTTTCCCACCACTTGATCATTCCATCATGCTTTTGGTCTTCCCGGTTTGCGTGCCCTACCGTGTTTGCCTTCAGAGGTCTTATGTGCTGCAGCTTCTTTATCCATTCTGACAACATGACCTAGCCGAAGCAGCCGTTGTATTCTGATACGTGTAACTATGTTATCGTCGCCATACAGCTCGTGGTTCATACGACGCCTATATTCTCCATTAACGCCAACTGCTCCATATATATTACGAAGAATCTCTCTCTCAAATACTCCAAACACTGCCCCGTTTGCTTTCACAAGAACCCTTGCCTCAGAACCATATAACAACACGGGTAGTATCAGTGTCTTGTATAGTGTAACCTTCGTCTGTCGAGAGGTGGCCTTGTTTCTAAACTGCTACTTAGTCCAAAGAAGCATCTGTTTATTTCAAAAATGTTTTCATTCGTTTCGGTTACGGCGGTGCCGAGGAAGATAAAGCTGCGGACTAGCTGAAAATTGTAGTTCCCAACTTTCTCCATTTTCTTTGTCTGATCGGTCGTACAAGGCATTTTGGGAGTTGAAACCATCCATTTCGTCTTATCTCCATTTACTGCCAGATCCATATTCACTGACTCTCTTTCGATTCTTTCAAAGGCTGCAGTTATTACTTCCGGCGACCGACCTATGATATCGATGTCGTCGGCAAAAGCGATTAGCATATGTTCTCTTGTGATTAGTGTGCCATATCTATTCACATCTGCATCTCGTATAATCTTCTCCAGCAGGATATTAAAGAGATCACATTGTGGAATATTTCGGAGAGATTCTTTCCTATTCTTACTGAGGAACGCGTATCAGCAAGCGTCATCCTGCAGAGTCTTATTAATTTTGCAGGGATACCAAACTCAGACATGGCTTGAAATACCTTTGTACGTAAAGGAGTATCTAAGGCAACTTTGTAGTCAACAAAGAGATGGTAGGTGTTGATTTGTCCTTCTCGGGTCTTTTTCAGGATTTGGCGCAGTGTGAATATCTGGTCCAGGGAGGATTTACCAGGTCTAAAGCCGCATTGGTAGGGCCCAATTATCTCTTTGACTTTAGGTTTTAATCTTTCACACAGTATGCTCGAGAGTATCTTGTATGCGATGGGGAGGAGACTTATTCCTCTGTAGTTGGCACATTCATTCTTGTCTCTTTTCTTGTGTACGGGACATAGTATGATGAGGTTCCAATCATCGGGTATGCGTTATTCTAGCCAGCTTGCGCAGATAAGCTGATTATCAGCGTGTCGCCTCCGGTTTTAAATACAATAGTTCAGCGGGTAACCCGTCGGCTACTGCTGCCTTGTTGTTCTTGAGTCGAGTCACTGATAATTGGCCCTCATTCTGACTAAGAGACAAAAATTCTATAACATCATCAGGGATTGGTTCTGCGGTATCCTCTTCGCCGCCAACGTCGGACACCAGCAGTTGGGTGAAATGTTCTTTCCATATCCTTAGCATGTTATCTGTGTCAGTTACCAGATTTACTTTTGTTGTCTCTGCAGGAGGATGTGCATGCACCAAAACCATCGGTTTGATGTTTTATTCTTTGATAGAATTTCCGGACTTCATTCTGACTCCTGTACATCTCAATTCGCTCACAGTCACACTCACATCTTTCCATTTCCTTTTTCTTTCTGCAGAATAGACGTTTCTCCTCTCTCCTTTTCTCCCGATACCTCTCCTTCATATATGTCGAATTCTTGGTTTCAGTAGCATCTCGACACTTTTGGTCGTACCATGGGTTTTTTGGAGGAGGCTTCCGGTACCCAAGTACGGATTTCGCGGCATTTTCCATGGAGTGGGCAAAAGTTTGCCACTGCGCCATTATATCATCGGAACAAGGAGTGCTTTCATGAAGCAGTTGGGTCAGTCGAGCTTTTCAATTTCCAGCTTCCGCGCAGTGTTCAAACGGGTCCGAACCTTTGCTGCAACAAGGTAATGATCCGAATCTATATTCGCTCCACGGATCGATCGTACATCTAAAACGCTGGATGAATGCCTTCCATCTATCACAACGTGATCAATTTGGTTTCTCGTGTTTTGATCGGGTGACAGCCATGTGGCTTTGTGAATATTTGAATTTTATGTTGAAATCTGGTGCTACTATCTTTTTTTTTTTGTCGCGGCGAAATCGATCAACCCATTACTGGAAGTTATGTCGTGGAGGATAAACTTTCCGACTGTTGGACCTGATTGGACTTCTGAGTCCCAAGATCAACATTTTTAGGTAGTCGAAAACATATTTTGTGTATTGGTGGGTATTCAAATTATTCTAGCCAAAATAACGATTTTTACCCTGAAAGTTTGGTGGTCACTATAAAAACTAATTGGTGAAGTATACATCTCTAAACTTTCTATTATGTACCGGATTTTGATTAATTCCAAGCATTGTAAACTATCTCATACTTGCTAAATGGACCAATGGGCCACCACCACTGCACCAGCAACAAAGGAACTTTGTTCATAAATACTGATAGATCAGTAACATATCAAACCATAAAATCCAATAAAATTCAACAGAAAGTTAATGCCTGGCAAAATCCTTAGCAGCAAAATAATCGCAGACAAATACCATGATACACAAACTGATGTATAAAATTTTCGGCAACGATTAGCAACATTTATTTATTTATCGATTTATCGGGATTTATATCGGCAAGACCGTTGCAGCCGGTGTCATTATTGCTGTTGGCTGCTGATGCAGCGGCTGCTGGTCGTGTTTGGCTGTTTTCCTAACATGTTCTAGGCAGCTAATGGAGCAAATCATAAGAATTTTTAGCCATTGCCAAGGCTTCCAATATCCACGATGACGTTTCGTTCATGCTGCAAACCATAAACAAATATATGTTTTCGTGAGCAAGTGACTGACGTGGCTTTAAGTATGTGAGCGCGCATTGGCACTGGTATCAATGTGGGCCTACAACCCAGCGAACGTTTTGTTTGCTTGAGCTCATGCAAGGCTGCAATTTTTGTAAGTAGTCGAAATCGTTCTGCCATCGAATCTAACAATCAACCGACGAGGTCTGATAAAAAAAAAAAAAAACAAGTAAAAGCGTGCTAAGTTCGGCCGGGCCGAATCTTATATACCCTCCACCATGGATCGCATTTGTCGAGTTCTTTTCCCGGTATCTCTTCTTAGGCAAAAAAGGATATAAGAAAAGAGTTGCTCTGCTATTAAAAC
Organism: Stomoxys calcitrans; assembly: GCF_963082655.1. NCBI lineage: Eukaryota > Metazoa > Arthropoda > Insecta > Diptera > Muscidae > Stomoxys > Stomoxys calcitrans. Next base: position 172,714,397 of record NC_081553.1, read on the forward strand.
GATATCAAGATATGGTCGGGTTCGGACCACAATTAAATTATATGTTGGAGACCTGTGTAAAATTTCAGCCAATTCGTATAAGAATTGCGTAAAATAGAGAGAACGATTTATATGGGATCTGTATCGGGCTATAGAACGATTCAGACCATTATAAACACGTTTGTTGATGGTCATGAGAGGATCCGTCGTACAAAATTTCAGGCATATCGGATAATAATTGCGACCTCTAGGGGTCAAGAAGTCAAGATCCCAGATCGGTTTATATGACAGCTATATCAGGTTAGGAACCGATTTGAACCTTATTTGACACAGTTGTTGAAAGTAAAAATAAAATACGTCATGCAAAATTTCAGCCAAATCGGATAGGAATTGCGCCCTCTAAAAGCTCAAGAAGTCAAATCCCCAGATCTGTTTATATGACAGCTATATCAGGTTATCGACCGATTTCAACCATACTTGGCACAGTTGTTGGATATCATAACGAAATACTTCGTGCAAAAATTCATTCAAATCGGATAAGAATTGTGCCCTCTAGAGGCTCAAGAAGTCAAGACCCAAGATCGGTTTACATGGCAGCTATATCAGGTTATGAACCGATTTGAACCATACTTGGCACAGTTGTTGGATATCATAACAAAACACGTCGTGCACAATTTCATTCTGATCGGATAAGAATTGTGCTCGCTAGAGGCTCAAGAAATCAAGACCCAAGATCGGTTTATATGGCAGCTATATCAGGTTATGAACCGATTTGGACCATACTTGGCACAGTTGTTGGATATAATAACAAAACACGACGTGCAAAATTTCATTCTGATCGGGTAAGAATTGCGCACGCTAGAGGCTCAAAAAGTCAAGACCCAAGATCGGTTTATATGGCAGCTATATCAAAACATGGACCGATATGGCCCATTTACAATACCAACCGACCTACACTAATAAGAAGTATTTGTGAAAAATTTCAAGCGGCTAGCTTTACTCCTTCGGAAGTTAGCGTGCTTTCGACAGACAGACGGACGGACGGACGGACGGACGGACAGACGGACGGACAGACGGACGGACATGGCTAGATCGACATAAAATTTCACGACGATCAAGAATATATATACTTTATGGGGTCTCAGACGAATATTTCGAGTAGTTACAAACAGAATGACGAAATTAGTATACCCCCCATCTTATGGTGGAGGGTATAACAAGTAAAAAGGCATTAAGTTCGGACGGGCCGAACTTTGGATACCCACCACCTCGGGTATATATGTAAACCCCCTTTCGTCACAATCCGGTGAAAATTGGATAACTTATGCAACCAAATTCGGCACGGACATTGAGTGGTCTAATAAATATATGTCGATGTTGAATTTTCCATCGGGCAATAAATAAAGCTTTTATGAGCCCTTAATCGGCATATCGGTCTATATGACAGCTATATCTAAATACAGTCCGATCTTTACCTTATTAGGGTCAGATGGAGGGTGGCCTAATACTACTTACTGTTTCAAATTCCAGCGAAATCGAATAAAAATTAAAGCATTTATGGGCATTCGACCCTTTATCGGAAGATCGGTATATATAGCAGCTATATCACAATATGGTCCGATTTGGCCCGTTCAAGAAATTTACAAGCGTGCGTCAAGAAGACGTATCTGTGCCAAATTTCAGCTCAATATCTTTATTTTTGAAGGCTGTACAGTGATTACAACAGACGGACGGAAAGACGGATGGGCGGACAGACACACGGACATCGTTAAATCGTCTTAAAATTTTACGGCTATTCGAAATACAATATATATACTTTGTAGGGTCGGAAATTGATATTTCGATGTGTTGCAAACGTAATGACTAAATGAATATACTCAATATCCTACGGTGGTGAGTATAACAAGTAAAAGCGTGGTAAGTTTGACCGGGCAGAATCTTGGGAACCCACTACAATGGATTGTGCAAAAAAGTTATACAAAATACATTTAGTTGAAGAGCATTATTTTATTCTTCATACCAAACCTCTGGGCCGAACAAGAATGATGGAGAGACAGTTGTTGGAAGTCATTACAGAACACCGCATGCATAATTTCAGCCAAATTGGACAAAACTTGCGCCTTCCAGAGGCTCAAGAAGTCAAATCGGGAGATCAGTTTATATGGGAGCTATACCTAGATCTGAACCGATGTAGGCCATTTACAATCCCCAATGACCTTCATCAATACTAAGTATCTGTGCAAAATTTCAAGCGGGTAGAAAGCGTTCGACCGCTATCATGATTTCGACAGAAGGACGGACATGGCTAGATAGACTCAAGATGTCGAGATGATCAAGGATATTTATACTTTATGGGCTCCTAGATCAATATTCCAAGGTATTGCACACGGAATAACTAGATTAGTATACCCCATCAATTGGTGGTCGGTATAAAAAAAACAAGTAAAAATATGTAAACAATCTTTCGTCATAATCCGTGGCAAAACGCATCATTAAGGCCCCCGTAGCAGCTATATCAAAATATGGTTCGATTTGGACCAAATTCGGCATGGACATTAGTACAAGTCTAATAAGTACAAGTCATTGTTCCATTTTGCAGAACAAAATACTGGTTTCTTTGGTAGCTATATCCAAATAAAAACCGATCCGAACCATATACGACACAGATGTCGAAAACCCTAACATAAGTCACTGTGTCAAATTTCAGCCAAATTGGGATATAAATGCGACTCTAATGGATGAAAGACCTTAAATCGAGAGACCCGTCTATATAGCAGCTTTATTCAAGTCTGAACCGGTCTGGGCCAAATTGCAGAGGGTTATCGAAGGCCCTAACACGAATCACTGTCCAAAATGTCGGCAAACTCGGATAATAAAAGCTGCTTTTATGGGCCCAAAACCTTAAATCAAGAGATCGATATATGGCAACTATATCCAAATTTGGACCGATCTGGCCCAAGTTGAAGAAGAATGTTGAAGGTCCTAACACAACTCACTGTCCCAAATTTCGGCGAAATCGGAGAATAAATGTGACGTTTATATGACTAAAACTTTAAATCGACGGATCAGTATATATGGTGGCTATATCAAGGTATGGTCCAATACAGCCCATCTTCGAACTCTACCTGCCTATGGACAAAAAAAGAGTATGTGTAGCGTGATTTCAACAGATAGACGGACGGACATGGCTAGACCGTCTTAGGTTTTTACGACGATCGCGAATAAAGATAATCTATAGGGTCGGAAGAAGATATTTCGATATATTGGAAACGGTCTGATAAAATTAATATACCTCCATCCTTCGGTTCGTAGTATAAAAACAAGTAAAAGCGTGATAAGTTCGGCCCGGCCGAATCTTATATACCCTCATCCATGGATCGCATTTGTCGAGTACTTTTCCCGGCATCTCTTCTTAGGCGAAATAAAAAGGAAAAAAGTAAACATTTGCTATGCTATTAGAGCGATATCAAGATATGGTCCGGTTCAGGACAACAATTAAATGATATTTTGGAGACCTGTGTAAAATTTCAGCCAATTCCAATAATAATTGCGGCCTTCAAGAAGTAAAATAGAGAGATCGATTCGATCGTTCAAGAAGTAAAATAGAGAGATCGATTTATATGGCAGCTGTATCAGGCTATAGACCGAGTAAGACCATAATAAACACGTATGTTGATGGTTATAAGAGGATCTATCGTACAAATCATATCAGGCAAATCGGATAATAATTGCGACCTCTAGAGGCTCAAGAAGTCATGATCCCGGATTGTTTTATATGGCAGCTGTATCAGCTTATGAACCGATTGGAACCTTTTTTAAAACAGTTGTTGAAAGTAAAAATAAGATACATCATGCAAAATTTCAGCCAAATCGGATAGGAATTGCGCCCTCTAGAAGCTCAAGAAGTCAAATCCCCAGATCTGTTTATATGACAGCTGTATCAGGTTATAAACCGATTTAAACTATACTTGGCATAGTTGTTGGATATCGTAACAAAATACTTCGTGCAAAAATTCATTCAAATCGGATAAGAATTGCGCACTGTAGACGCTCAAGAAGTCAAGACCCAAGATCGTTTTATATGACATCTATATCAGGTTATGGACCGATTTGAACAATACTTGGCACTATTGTTGGATATCGTAACAAAACACCCCAGCTTTGGATATCGTAACAAAACACCCCAGAGTTGCGCACTCTAGAGGCTCAAGAAGTCATGACTCAAGATCGGTTTATATGGCAGCTATATCAGAACATGGACCGATATGGCCCATTTACAATCCCAACCGACCTACACTAATAAGAAATATTTTTGCAAAATTTCAGGCGGCTAGCTTTACGCCTTCGAAAGTTAGCGTGCTTTCGACAGACAGACGGACGGACGGACAGACGGACGGACAGACGGACGGACAGACGGACGGACAGACGGACATGGCTAGATCGACATAAAATGTCACGACGATCAAGAATATATATACCTTATGGGGTCTCAGACGAATATTTCGAGTAGTTACAAACAGAATGACGAAATTAGTACACCCTCATCCTATGGTGGAGGGTATAAAAGCAGTGAGTTATATTTAGCCTCCTGATATCCGACCTAAATATGGTTCAAATCGGACTATATTTAGATATAGCTGCCATATAGGCCGATCTGCCGTTAAGGGGACTGAGGCCCATTAAATCTTTAGTTAATACTTGATTTCGCTGAAATTTTAAAAAGTGAGTAGGTTAAGACCTCCCAACATGCGACCTTAATACAGTTCAGATCGGTTTATAATTGGATATATCTGCCATAAAGACCAATATTTTGTTCTACAAAATTGAATAGTGACATATATATTAGACCACTCAATGTCCGTGCCGAATTTGGGTGCTTAAGTTACCCATATTTCACCGGATTGTGACGAAATGGGATTTACATATATACCCGAGGTGGTGGGTATTATTGGGTTCGATTCCCACCAAGGCCTGGTCTGTCGCTATTATGGTATCACAATGGACTAAAATTGTCTAAGTGAGTCTGCTTGGAAATTTGGTCGGAACTTAAAGAAATGTTACAAATGGAAGGATTACTTAGGTTTTGGGTATAAAATATGTGCATATCTAAAATGCTACAAGTAGAAAGGTTTAAGAAGACGTATTGAATTTCTCAAAATTGTCGCTGGGTTTCCCTAATATTGAATTATGACTGTAATAATTGCAATGGGCTGTTTGGTTTTCAAATGTCTTTGCTGTTGTTGTGTTAGATGGATAATCGAATGTCCGTTTGTTTTATTACAGTGGAATTATCATTTTTCTTAAGGTTTTCATGGATGACACAGATGTGTTGCATGTGCAGCACCAACCAAACAACCGAGCCAAACAGCACCAGCACCAACCTATGCAGCTATAGCCACACAACGCTAAGCGACGCTGGCTTTTTTTTGCCAGAAGTCTGCTAAACAAAGGACGAGTAACTGTGGGTTTTCCGTTTTCCTTTTACATGGTGAAAAACATTGCATGATTTCCTTCATGTATTTCTAAACAAAAAGAAGAAAAAAATAAAACAAAATCGAAAACATTTGGACAAACGGATGGATGGAAGGACGGGCTGATGAACACACATGAGCGATCATTTGATTTCCGAATTATTATTTCTTCGGCCGCAACGTACCTATCGGTGGTTTCATGTTCTTCCTCCACTTGGCTTATGTGACTCTAAATATGTTTGTTTTTGTTTTTGTTTTTGGAAATTTCTATTTGTTTGTATCTGTATAATTTCGCAAATGATAAGTTTACCTTAAAGGAAATTATCGGCGTTTTGGCCAGTCGAAGAGCCAAAGCATAGGTGGGTCTTAAAGGAAAGGCAAGAAGAAGAGAGCGCTGACTACTAGTACCAGTGCCATTGGTGCACCAGTGCATGTAAGTTGCCACCTCTTGTATCCTCCTTCATAAGCGTGGCCGTGAAGGCCTCTATGCATGCATGTCCGACGGACAGTTATTCAGATAGGCAGGCGCTCAAAACATGCTGTTTGTCCACATACATCCATATCCATGCCGTATGTACATACGTATGTATGTACGTCCATCCATCTGTCCTACCAGCTGGCCGCATGTTTTCTGCTGGTGTCTGTCGGTCTGTGGCATGTTAAATATTCGGTTGTCTTCCTGATTATACACAATAAAAGTAACACATTTCTGGCTGTAAGTATGATTTTCGTTTTGCATGCAATTTAGCTTTGTTTTGTGCCCATTTCTACCTTCTTCTCTATCGCTGGCTCATTTTCTATTTCGTTGCGGACTCTTCCAAAAAACACACAACAAATATTACTTCACTAACTGCAGGTGATAACACGTAAGTCACCGGAGGCAAAATATTAACAAACATGCTAATGCTCAAATATTTGTTAATTCTCAAAAATTGCCAGCAACGCGGTCACAATCTGTGTTGGCTTTACAAATTCTCATTGCACATGCATTACGCCTCAATGATAATGATGATGATGATGAGACTATGACCATGTTTTAGTCAAATATGCTGGTAATTACATTGACCTCTTATCGTGGCTGCTTCTTCTGAAGATTTGAAAACGTTATGGTTTATCCCTAGGATATATGTCTGTAAGAAAATTTGAGTAATGAAATTGCCAAAATTTCAAAGGCCCATAGTTTTCTCTTAAATTACCCACCTTTGAAGGATGGGGGTTTATTCATTTTATCATTCCATTTGCAACACATCGAAATATCCATTTCCGACCCTATAAAGTATATATATTCTTGATCAGCGTAAAAATCTAAGACGATCTAGACATGTCCGTCCGTCTGTCCGTCTGTCTGTTGAAATCACGAAATCACTCTACAGTCTTTAACAAGTAAAAGCGTGCTAAGTTCGGCCGGGTCGAATCTTATATACCCTCCACCATGGATCGCATTTGTCGAGCTCTATTCCCGGCATCTCTTCTTAGGCAAAAAAAAAAAACAACATGATAATAGAAAATATTTACTCTGTTATTAGAGCGATATCAAGATACAGTCCGGTTTGGACCACAATTAAATTATATGTTGGAGACCTATGTAAAATGTTAGCCAATTCAAATAAGAATTGCGCCCTTTTGGGGATCAAGAAGTAAATAGAGAGATCGATTTATATGGGAGCTGTATCTGGCTATACACCGATTCAGACCATAATAAACACGTATATTGATGATCATGAGAGGATTCGTCGTACAAAATTTCAGCAAATCGGATAATAATTGCGACCTCTAGAGGCTCAAGAAGTCAAAATCCCAAATCGGTTTATATGGCAGATATATCATGTTATAGACCGATTTAAACCATACTTGACACAGTTGTTAGATATCATAACAAAATACTTCGTGCAAAATTTCATTCAAATGGGATAAGAATTGCGCCCTCTAGTGGCTCAAGAAGTCAAGATCCAAGATCGGTTTATATGACAGCTATATCAGGTTATAGACCGATTTGAACCATACTTGACACAGTTATTGAATATCATAACAAAACATGTCGTGCAAAATTTCATTCAAATCAGATAAGAATTGCGCCCTCTAGAGGCTCAAGAATTCAAGACAAAAGATCGATTTATATGACAGCTATATCAGGTTACGGACCGACTTAAACCATACTTTGCACAGTTGTTGGATATCATAACAAAATAAGAATTGCGCCCTCTAGAGGCGCAAGAAGTCAAGACCCAAGATCGGTTTATATGGCAACTATATCAAAACATGGACCTATATGCCCCATTTACAATCCCAATCAACCTACACTAATAAGAAGCATTTGTGCAAAATTTATAGGGGCTAGCTTTACTTATTCGAAAGTTAGCGTGCTTTCGACAGACAGACGGACGGACATGGCTAGATCGACTTAAAATGTCACGACGATTAAGAACATATATACCTTATGGCATCTCAGACGAAGATCTCGAGTAGTTACAAACAGAATGACGAAACTAACATTCCCCCATCCTTTGGAGCAGGGCATACAAATAGAGATATTGAGCTGAAATTTTCCACTGTTTTTTTTTTTGTCCATAAGCAGGTTAAGTTCGAAGATGGAAGAAGAAGAAGCTATATCGGACTATATCTTGATATAGCCCCCCAATATATAGACCGATCGGTCGATTTAGGGTCTTAGGCCAATAAAAGCCACATTTATTATTCGATTTTGCTGAAATTTGGGACGGTCAGTTGTGTTAGGCTCTTCGACATCCTTCGTCAATTTGGCCCAGATCGGTCCAAATTTGGATATAGCTGCCATATAAACCAATCCTCCGATTTTGGGTCATAGGTCCATAAAAGCCACATTTATTATATTATATAGCTGCCATATAGACCGATCCACCGATTTAGGGTCTTAGGCCCATAAAGCCACATTCATTATCAGATTTCGCTGAAATTCGGCACAGTAAGTTGTGTTAGGCTTTGGATTTAGCTGCCACATAGACCGATATATAGCTGCCACATAGACCGATACTCATTTATTACCCGATTTTGCTGAAATTTGGGACAGTGAGTTGTATTAGGCCCTTCGACATCCTTCTGCAATTTCACTCAGATCGGTCCAAATTTGGATATAGGTGCCATATAGACCGATCTCTCGATTTAATGTTTTGGGACCATAAAAAGCGCATTTATTGTCCAATGTTGCCGAAATTTGGGACAATGAGTTAAGTTATGCCCCTTCACATATTTCTGCAATTTGGTCTAGATCGATCAAGATTTGCATATAGCTGCCATATAGACCGATCTTTCGATTTAAGATTATGGGCCCATAAAAGGCGCATTTATTGTCAGATTTCAGTGAGTTGTGTTGGGCTCTTCGAAATTTTTCTGAAACTTGGCCGAAATCGGTCCAGATTTGGAAATAGCTGCCATGTAGACCGATATCTCGATTTAAACTCTTGGCACCATAAAAGGCGCATTTATAATCCGATTTCACAGAAATTTGTCACAGTGACTTATGTTAGGCTTTTCAATATCCGTGTCGTTTAATTTTCAGATCGGTTTATTTTTAATTATAGCAACTTAGAAGACTAATATTTTGTTATACACAATTGAACAATGACTTGTACCTATTGTACCTATTTGACTAACATCGGTTCAGATTTGGATATAGCTACCATATAGACCGATCCTCCGATTTAGGGTCTAAGGCCCGCGATTTTGATGAAATTTGAGACAGTGAGTTTAGTTAGGCTCTTCGATGTCCTTCTTCAATTTGGCCCAGATCGGTCCAGATTTGAATATAGCTGCCATATAGACCGATCTCTCGATTTAAGGTTTTGGGCCCATAAAAGGCGCATTTATTGTCCGATTTCGCCGAGAATTTGGGACAGTGCTTTGTGTTAGGCTCTTCGACATTTTTCTCCAACTTGTCCCAATCGGTTCAGATTTGGATATAGCTGCCATGTAGACCGACATCTCCTTTTAAAGTCTTGGTCCCGATATAAAGTCTTGGCCTCGATTTAAAGGCACATTTATAATCCGATTTCATTGAAGTTTGATACAGGGACTTATGTTAGGGTTTTTGACATCCGTGTCGTATATGGTTCAGATGGGTTTATTTTTAGGTATAGCTACTAAAAAGAACAACATTTTGTTGTGCACAATTGAGCAATGACTAGTACTCATTAGTATGAGGTCCAAATTGGAACATATTTCGATATAACTGCTATGAGACACAAGGTATGCAACTTCACCGGATTTTGACGAAAGGAGGTTTACATATATACCCGAGGTAGTGGGTATCCAAAGTTCGGGCGGGCCGAACTTAACGCCTTTTTACTTGTTTTTTGATAGGCAGGTTAAGTTCGGAGATGGGCCTGATATGGCCCTAATGATATAGGCTTGTAGACGCTGTATTTATTTTCCGATTTCAATGAAATTGAGTACAATGTTTCTTGCTAAGATCATCGTCACCTGCGCCGAAAAAGGTTCAGATCGGTCTTTTATCATTTTAAAATTTAAGGTCCTAGGCCAATCAAAGCCATATTTGTTACCCGATTTCGCTGAAACTTTGCACTATGATTTTTGCTAAGATCCACGACATCCGTGCCGATTATGGTTTAAATCGGTCTTTACTCCATATAGACCGATCTCCAGATCTCCAGATTTATATCAATAAAAGCTAAATTTTTTACCCGATTTGGCTGAAGTTTATGGCAATGTTTTTTGTTTAGATCCCCGACACCTGCAAACATGGTCCAGATCGGTTTGTATCTTAATATAGACCCCATATAGACCGATATCCTGATTTAAAGTCTTAGGACGATAAAACTTAATGTTTTGCCCAACTTATTACAGTGAGCTGTGTTGAACCCTTTGACGTCCGCGTCGATTGTTGTTTTGGATCAAACGAATTTTGTTGACCGATATCCCTATTGAGGATATCGACCATTCCCCGATTTTGCTGACATGAAGTAGAGTGAGCTATGGTAACCCCTTATTCATCCTCCCCAAATATGGTGCAGATGGAATCATATTTGGATATAGATGCTGTATATATCGATCTTCCGATTTATGGTCTTGAACCCATATAAAACTCTTATTACCAGATTTTGGGAATCGGACTGCATTTTCCATCGAATTTTAACGAAATGTTGTTTAAAATGTTTTTTGTACCCGAGGTGATGGGAATCCAAAGTTCGATCAGTCCGTTCCACTTGTTATCCTTCCGTTTGAAACACCACGAAATGTCAATTTTTGATCATATGTCGATCTATATAATGATAAGCTTCCATTAGACCGATTTACCGATTTAGGGTTTAATGGACCTAAATTAAATTAAAAACACATGTATTGTCAGATTTCAATGAAATTTGGCAGAGTGAGCTTTTTTAGGCTTTTCGACATCCGTTCCCTATATGGTTCAGATCGGTGTATACTTGGATAAATCTGTCATATAAACCGATCTCCCAATTTAAGTTCTTGGTCCCATTAATGGTGAATTTTCAACCGATTTCGTTGTAATATGGCAATAAAATATGAAAAGCATGCCATGCTTACTAAAATCGTAGATAAAGTCTCAAATAATTTGGCATCGACTTAATACATTCATATACAATATATTTATTTTCTTCGACTATGCTGGCCATTGTAAGCAGAAATCTCATACTTGTCTTAATACATTTGTATATGACTCTTGTAAAGTTGTCAGATTATGGTTGGGAAATAATAGAGAAAAACAAATAAACAAATGTCGCATATTATCATGACTTGCTAGGAAGACAAGTGGACAGACCGCCACCACACTGTCGGCAAAGGCCCCAAACTATTCGCGGACAGACGAACTGGGATAAGGCTTAGGAGCATTCTTCCAGATTCACACGGTATGTTCCGCTCATCATACAATTTAATTGTAATGCCATCCATGGAGGTGTATGAGTACGTGTCTAACCCGCCAACATCATCGACAGTGGCAGAGTCATTCCATTCAACGAGACGATAAGGAGGATGCGGATGATGCGGACGGCGATGATGATGACAACACAGTCTCATATGAATACAGTCTATCTGTGTGAGCATGCGCATGCGCAAACAACTGCCGTCTGCGGTAGTCGGTGGAGTGCGCATTGCGGTTGTGGGTTGTTTAGAGTCGAAAATGTGTCTTAGATGTGTTATGAGATTTTCATAAAATGATAATCGTGGCTTAAAGTGTTATCTTTCGACGGCCTGTTGACTGTTAAGCGTGGACTTGATGCTGCTGCCGTTGCTCTATGTCTCTGGGCTACGAGTATCACATGGGGTAACATGGGTGACAAAACAATTACTGAACTTTGACAAATTTTGGTGTTCCTCCATCTGCCACATGACTTTGTGCATGTTAAGCGTTTGGGGTCAAAAATGTTAACCGAAATCAATGGTAAACCTAAATATGCATACATTCATATGTGTCTACGCTCGCTGCCACAGAGATGGATAAACACTTTTTAGTGTCAGTATTTGCTTGCAAAGAGGCGCATACGTGTTGTTAGTTTTGTGTCATTTCGGTTTATTACAAATTAGAAATGGTGGGATTTTAAGCCATTAACGGAAGTAGAACGAACAAGTGGAAGTGTCGGAATGATATGGAGGAATTATCTTTCCCACGATCAAAGTCAATTAAATTTCTGTTTTGTTTCTTCCACGAGTGTTGTAGAACTCAACCCGTCAAAGGTGATCAATAAAAAGGCAAAAACTGGCAAAAAAAAATGTTGGCTCTACATTTCTTACTAATTGGTTTTCATACCCTTTACCATAGAACGGGATTATTAGGTACCCTGCTTGACATGTGTAATCGATTGCACCAAATCTACCGGTCTTACACTGGGGAATTAGTTACCTGTCACAGGACAGGGCATTAAGAGATTCAATTGTTATAACTTATGATTTTTATACCCACCACCGAAGGATTTGGGTATATTCATTTTGTCATTCCGTTTGCAACACATTGAAATATCCATTTCCGACCCTATAAAGTATATATATTCTTGATCAGCTTAAAAATATAGGACGATCTAGCCATGTCCGTCCGTCTGTCTGTTGAAATCACGCTACAGTCTTAAAAAATGCAGATATTGAGCTGAAATTTTGCACAGATTCTTTTTTTGTCCATAAGCAGGTTAAATTCGAAGATGAGCTATATCGGACTATATCTTGATATAGCCCCCATATAGACCGATCCGCCGATTAAGGGTCTTAGGCACATAAAAGCCTCATTTATTGTCCGATTTTGCTGAAATTTGGGACAGTGAGTTGTGTTAGGCCCTTCGACATCCTCCTTTAATTTTTGCCAGATCGGTCCAGATTTGGATATAGCTGCCATATAGACCGATCTGCCGATTTAGTGTCTTAGGCCCATAAAATCCATGTTTATTATCCAATTTTGCTGACATTTGAGACAGTGAGTTATGTAAGGCCCTTCGACATCATTCTTAAATTTGGCCCAGAGCGGTCCAGATTTGGATATAGCTGCCATATAGACCAATCTCTCGATTTAGGGTCTTAGGTCCATAAAAGCCACATTTATTAGCCGATTTTGCTGAAATTTGAGATAGTGAGATGTGTTAGGCCCTTTGACATCCTTCTTCAATTTGGCTCAGATTGGTCCAGATTTGACCATAGCTGCCATGTAGTCCGATCTCTCCATTTAAGGTTTTGGGCCCATAAAAGACGCATTTTTTGTTCCATGTCGCCGAAATTTGGGACAGTGAGTTAAGTTCAGCCCTTTGACATACTTCAGCAATATGGCACAAATCATAAAGATTTGCCATATAGGCCGATCATCCGGTTTAGTGTTTTAGACGCATAAAAGCCACATTTATTAACCGATTTTGCTGAAACTTGGGACAGTGAGTTGTGTTAGGCCCTTCAACATTAGTTTTCAATTTAGCCTAGATCGGTTCAGATTTGGATATGGCTGCCACATAGACCGATCCACATATTTAGAGTCTTACGCCCATTAAAGCAACATTTATTATTCGATTTAGCTGAAATTTGGGACAATGAGATATGTTAGGCCCTTTGACATCCTTCTTCAATTTGGTCCAGATCGGTCCACATTTGGATATAGCTGCCATATAGACCGATCCATCGATTTATGGTCTTAGGCCCATAAAAGCCACATTTATTATCCGATCTAACTTAAATTTGGGTTAGTAAGATGTGTTAAGCTCTTCAATATTATTCTTTAATTTGGCTCAGATCGGTGAACATAGCTGCCGACCTCTCTATTTAAGTTTTTGGGCTCATAAAAGGCGCATTTATTGTCTAATGTCGCCGAAATTTGAGAATGTGGGTTGTGTTACGCCCTTCGACATCTTTTTTCAATAAGGCCCAGATCGGTAAGGATTTGGATATAGCTGCCATGTAGACCTATCCGCCGGTTTAGGCTCTTAGGCCCATAAAAGCCACATTTATTATCCGATTTTGTTGAAATTTGGGACAGTGAGTTTTATTCATTTTTCTCCGGATTTTGAAGAAAGGTGGTTTACGTATATACCCGAGGTGGTGGGTATCCAAAGTTCGGCCCGGCCGAACTTAACGCCTTTTATACCCTCCACCATAGAATGGGGGTGTACTAATTTCATCATTCTGTTTGTAACTGCTCGAAATATTCGTCTAAGTCCCCATAAAGTATATATATTCTTGATCGTCATGACATTTGAAGTCGAACTAGCCATGTCCGTCTGTCTGTCGAAAGCACGCTAACTTTGGAAGGAGTAAAGCTAGACGCTTGAAAATTTGCACAAAAATTTCTTATTAGTGTAGGTCAGTTGGGTTTGTAAATGGGCTATATCGGTCTACGTTTTGATATAGCTGCCATATAAATCGATCTGGGATCTTGACTTCGTGAGCCGCTAGAGGGCACAACTCTTATCCGATTTGGCTGAAATTTTGCATGAGGTGTTTTGTTTTGACTTCCAACAACTGTATTAAGAATGGTTCAAATCGGTCCATAACCTGATATAGCTGCCATCTAAACCGATCTGGGATTTTTATTTCTTGAGCCTCTAGAGGACGCAATTGTTATCCGATTTGGCTGAAATTTAGCTTGAGATGTTTGTTATGACTTTCAGCAACTGTGCTAAGAATAGTTCAAATCGGTCCATAACCTGATAAAGCTGTCATATAAATCGATCTGGGGTCTTGCCTTCTTGAGCCACTAGAGGGCGCAATTATCATCCGATTTAGCTGAAAAGTTTTACAACGGCTTCTCTCATGACCATTAATATACGTCTCATGACCATTAATATACGTGGCATGAATCGGTTTATAGCCTAATACAGCTCCCCTATAAACTGATCTCCCTATTTTACTTCTTCAGCCCCTAAAGTACGCAATTCTTACTAGATTTTGCTGAAATTTTACAGAATGACTTCTACTATGCTCTCCAACATTCAGTTCAGTTATGGTCCGAAATGAACCATTACTTGATATTGTTCCAATAACATAGCTATTCTTTTCTTTTATCCTTTGTTTGCCCAAAAAGAGATACCGTGGCAAGAGCTCGTTTAATGCGATCCATGGTGGAGGCTATATAAGATTCGTTCGGCCGAACTAAGCAAGCTTTTACTTGTTAATTGTTTCATAAATAACTACCTATTACGAGTTGTAGAATGTTCTTCCGGAGCGAAATAGCAAAACGTCAGCTTCACTCAACTGCTCAAACAGGAAGGATATGCCAACAAACAATCATTAAATAATGTTATCATAACTTGTGCTGCTTTAATAAAGTTTTCGTAGGTTACGTCTGTTTGTGGTTGTCATAATTGGTCTACCAAAGAGGCTACTGAAGCAGCTGTTCGCGAATTCTTTTAATTGGATTACTTTATCAAACCGTATGTGAAGATTCATGCTGAGTGACAAAATGCTGTTGTTTCAGCAAGCGTAGAAATATTGCTAAACTGCTATTTATCTCTCTGGGCTATTTTATCCGACCACCTGGAAAAACTATGGATCTGGGCCTAGGAATAAAACCACTAAAAATATGTACCAACAATATTGGATAGTCATATATTTTTGAATCGTTAAATTATTGCACCGCACTTCTTCAACAGTTTCATTGCAGATAGATGACATTACAGCAGCCATTGTTAATATACCAAAGAAATGTTGGCGAGAATTGTATGCAGAAATGAGAGAAAGGCAACTATAGCATTGGAGAGAGCAACACTAACTTCAACATAAATCTGAAACATATACGACTACATATACGATACGAGGGGCTTAACTTAACTCACTATCCCAAATTATGGCGACATCAGACAATAAATGCGCCTTTTATGGGCCCAAAACCTAAAATCGAGGTTTCGGTCTATATGGCAGCTATATCCAAATCTGGACCGGTCTATGCCATTTTGCAGAAAAACACAACTCACTGTCCCAAATTTTTACGATATCGGACAATAAATGTGCCTTTTATGGGTCCAAAAACTTAAATCGTGAAATCGGTCTATATGACAGCTATATTCGAATATGAACCGATCTGGGCCAAATTGAAAAAGATGTTGAAAGGCCTAACACAACTAACTGTCCCAAATTTCGGCGACATGTGAATGAACCGACACACATTTCTTGCGTCGAAGTGCACCAACATAATACTCTTGACCTATTCTTAACTTCACACTCTGAGAAGTATGAAGTTAATGTCCTTGCGCTTCCTGGTAATTCCGATCACTGCACCATTTCAGCGTACTTTTCGTATTGTGCTCTTTGCGCCGCCTCTTCCCCAGCCCCGAAGCGGTCCATTTTTGTATACGAAAGAGCACATTAGGCTGAGCTCAACGAATTTTTCCAGCATTTTAATTCGAAACTTTGTTTTCTAAACGGTGACGTAAATGCTGCAGCCGAAATGGTGCAGGAAGTAATATTAATAGGAATGAGATCGTTCATTATGACTAAGAATTTATCGGTAAATCATAAGACAAAATTTGGTTTAACGGGGAATGCAGAGATGCTGTCAGATCAAAAGAGGATGCATTTAGGACTTGGCGTCTGAACAAAAATGCCAATACCGAAATGCTGCGCAAAAAGGCAAGAATTTCGTGTGCCAGAGTACTTAGACAAGAATAGTTTCTTTTCGAACAGCGTCTTCGTGCCTAAGTTATTGCTTCTCCGAGAGGAAGCAAGAGCTTTTGGTCATTCGTAAAAAGAGTAAAGGGCAAACCATCGGCAATCCCAACTCTTGTTAAGGATGATCAGGTATTCACTGACCTGGTTGATAAGGCTAATCTACTGGCTGAAATGTTTGCAGGAAATTCTTCCTTGCCGTTTAGCAATCAACCACTCCCTGTGATTGATAGTGTACCTAGTTCGATGCCTCAGATATTCTTTCGAACACATGGAGTTAAAAGGGTCCTTTCAGATTGCGACGTTAATAAATCTCCGGGCCCGGACGGTATTACAACACTTGTCCTTTGTAAGTGTTCTTCGACGCTTGGTCGTCCACTACACAACCTTTTCAACCTTGCTTACCGTGCGGGTGTTTTCCCAGCGCGTTGAAAGGTTGCGAACGTTCAGCCCATCCCCAAAAAAGGTGGGGCGAACAACCCTGCGAATTACCGGCCAATTGCGATACGCTCCGCACTCTCCAAGATTATGGAGAAGATGGTTAACCATCATCTTGTTAGATACTTAGAGTCCAATGGCCTTCTTAGCGACAGACAGTATAGGTTCCGCAAAAATCGCTCTACGGGAGACCAAATAGCATTTTTGTCGGAACGATGGAGTGGCTCTATCCACCAGTTTGATGAGAGTAAGGTCGTGGCTCTGGACTTCGTCTGTGTCATTCATATTCATTCGACCATAGGCCCAGTCCTCAAGAAATTGTAGACAGGAGGCGCATTATGAATGAGACGCTCTCCCAGGATTTGTTGGCCATTTCCGAGTGGGGTAGAATGAACAGAGTAGACTTTACCGCACAAAAGACGCAGTGCTGTTTCTTGTCTCACAAGCGATTCACTGACCCACTTCAATCGTCGATATCTATCGGCGGTATAGATATTAAACAGTCAGATGCTCTTGATGTTCTGGGCATGAAGATACAATGTGATGTCCGTTGGTGAAAACACGTATTCGTAGTGTCGAAAGAAGCATTTAAGTGTTTGGGTTTTCTTAAGCGGTGCAAGAAATATTTCACCTCTTCTGATCTTCTCAATATCTATACTACCTACATCAGGTCGAGGATGCAATATAACTCTCATATATGGGCAGGTGCTCCAAAATCACTCTTGGAGCTACTTGACCGAGTTCAACGAAGAGCGATCGTTTTGATTGGAGACAGTAGGGTATCCAACTCTTTTGCTTTCTTTGAACATCGTCGGAATGTGGGTAGCGTTGTACTGCTCAATCGTTATTTTCATGGCGTGCGTTCCAGGGATATTCGTCTTCTTATCCCTGACGTTAGGATGCTCACCAGGAATACAAGACTTGCCACGAACTCACACCCGTTTGTAATTGATTGGCCATTCGACCGAAACATGCATTACCGAGAAATATTTATTTTCGCCCGAACTATTCGTATGTGGAATCGACTTCCGGCTAATGTCTTTCCCACCGACATTGACGTTCAGAAATTTTAGACTAATATCAACAAATAGTACTCCCCCTTTCCCCCCTCCAACCATTAACTTGCCAACGTAATGCACTGCATATATAGGGGACATCCCCGCGTGTTGGTTACGTGTGCAAAGTTTCCGCTCAATATCTCTATTTTTAAACAGACAGAGGGAGGACATGGCTAGATCGTCTTAGATTTTTACTCTGATCAAGAATATATATGCTTTATAGGATCGAAAATGGATATTTTGATGTTTTGCAAACGGAATGACAATATGAATATACCCCCATCCTTCGGTGGTGGGTATAAAAAGGGATTTTTATACCGCCAACCAATATCCACTTTTGCCAGTTTGTCATATTTTTTTCAAAACTTAATACTTTAACCACTGCTATGTGTAATATCATGAGAATTACCCAGAGAGGTGATCAGAAAAAAGTAATGTCTATTGCAGTTTTTGTGGAAGTTCCAAATATACATCCATGCATACATACTCGTACAATAATACAACAATGTAACAGTTCGTATACACTGACGCTTAAAATTTATGTCCGTATTGACTTCCACGTTCTATTGAATAGAAATTGATGGGTTTTCGTAGAAAATAACCCAAATCGCCAAAGTGCAGCGTTATATAAACTAAAAATGCCAAACAAATAGAGTACACCTGAATGTCCGCGTTGTTTAGAGCTAATGGAAAATAAGAAATCAAATATTAAACGGCATATACATGAATGCTGTAAAGCCAGTAGCCTTAATCCAGAGGGGGAGGATGCAACATAATCAAATAACAGCAACAACATCATCGGACACACCATAAATACATAAATATCAAAATGTATAACGTCGTTGTGAAATGTGCGTTGCAGCAACAAAACCGCCTCCAAGTGCTACTTTTTTTTTTCCTCAAGATCTACTCCCAATACTAGTGTGGTCTAGCTGTTGATGCTGATGCAGTTGCTCGATTCGCTGCATCAATAAGCACGTCCCCAATATGCATTTTTGTTTTCCTTTCCTTGCTAACAGTAGTTGGTTGTGCCCCATGGAAGCCAGGCTAAAGATGAGAAATGAAGAGTTTTCTCGAGACTGCCTGGCAAAATTTTTAATTAAAGCAACGTTCATCATCCAACTTGTATGCTGGAGTTGCGGGCAGTCATCCTGGCTCACTTATCTGTTGGTGCCGCAAGAGCCAGCTGCTTCCACATGTCTTTTCAAATCATCGCTAACAGCAGAGCACAGTGGAGGACAATCCAGTAAGGAGTGGGCATGATAGTCAACTTAAGGCGACCATAAATAAAAGCAAGAGAGACAAATGGGAAAAGACTAAATTTTTTTATAATAACATGAAAAAATGTGCTAAGTTCAACCGGACCGAATCTTGGGAACCCACCTCCATGGCTTCTGCTAAAAATTTATACAAAACTTGCTGTACCAGGGCCGCTCCGCTGCACCTTCTTTTACTTTATATGGAGCAAAATTTTCCTTGGAATATTTATTTTCGAAATTAAAGAGCTTTTAGTGAAGTACCATGCTAAGAAAATAGTATATCGCTTGAATAACAGTTTAACAATATAAGTGCCTTTATCTGAATCCCATATGATCTTTATTGGTCTACGAATTTAGGTGTAAGGTGTACTCCATTCTTAAAAAACTTTATTTCAGCCCGAAATTCTCATGATATCTGATTTAGGGGTGTTTTCGGGGGTAAGGTGATCCCCCAGACACTTGGCCCTTAAAAAATATCATTTATTTAAACCCCATATTACCACTGGTTTAAAGGGAGTTTCCGGGCCCTCCAAATACATGGCCCCAAGGCAGGTTGTCAAATTCGTTTTCTAATCTCAAATACCTTTCATTTGAGCGACATATTGGCATGGTCGAAATATGTTTACCCTTTGGGAGGTGTTTTGGGGAAGGGGTGATGCCCTTAATACATGCTCCTTCATTTGGATATCAAATTCGTATTGTACTCCCAAATAACTTTATTGCCCCCGAAAGTGGTTTTCAATTCTTGCTCTACACCCTAAAACTTTCATTTAAGCTCCACATTGACATGGTCGGTAAATGTGTCAGATTTAGGGGTGTTTTGGTGATTGGAGTGGTCCCCCAAACACTAAGGAAAATACCCGGAAAATATATCAGCAACGTGCTCGATTCTCATATAACTATATATCATTTATTTAAACCCCATATTGCCATTGGCCTCTAAATTGTTTTCTAATCTCATTTAAACTCCTCATTGTAAATGTCAGCAAATATGTCCGGTTTGGGGTATTGGCCCTAAAAACTATAAATATTTAGCTCTACTTTCCTAAAGACCCAATTTGTCTTGGTGAGCAAATACATCCTATTTGGGGGTTGTTATGGTGGTTGGCCGTCCCCTAGACAGTTGGTCCCTAATGTTGATTTCAGATTCATGGTCTACTCCCACATACCATTAATTTGAGCCCCATGTTTCCATAGTCGGCGAACATGACCGGCTTGGGGGGTGTTTTGGGGAATGGGCGGCCACTCAGTGAGTTGCCATTGAAAATATATACAGGAATCGTGTTCTACTCTAAAAACCCACTTATTTGAGCCTCATATTGCAATAGTCAGCAAATACTTCCTATTTGGGTGGTGTTGTGGGGTTGGGGTGGCCCCATAGACACTTTTCCCGAATATTGATATCAAATTCGTGCTATAATCCCAAAGACCTTTCATTTGAGCCCCATATTGCTATGGTCGTAAATTTGTCCACTTTGGGGGATGTTTTTGGTGAGAGGCGGCCCCCAAACACTTGGCCCCATATTTGGTTATCAGATTCGTATTCTACATTCAAATACCTTTTATTGAAGCCCCATATTCCCATGGTAAGTAGATAAGTCCTCTGTGGGGACTGTTTTGGGGAAGGGGTGAACCCCCAGAAACGTGGTCCCACATTAAATTTTAGACTCGTATTCTACTCTCAAATACCTTTCATTTGAGTCCCATATAGCCGTGGTCAGTAAATATGTCCGATTTAGGGGTGTTTTGGGGCTTGGGGTGGTCCCCCTAACACTTGCTCCGACAATTGGATATCAGATACGTTTTCGTATCCTAAATACCTTTCATTTGAATCCCATATTGTTGTGATTGGTCTAAACATATGTTTGATAGGTTTTAGGGTGGGATTTTTTTTTTTAGGGTACTATATGAGAGCACACAAAATTTGCTTAAATCTCACCATTCATCTCCGAGATCTGGCGTTTCTGAAAATTAGAGTAAGGGGAGGGTCCGCCCACCTTCAGATATCAAAAAATTTATTACCCTATTTTCACCACGGGATCATTATGCATCCATCTGTCAAAATTTCAAGAAAATCGGTTCAGCCGTTTCTGAGTCTATAAGGAACACACAAACAGACAAACAAACAAAGCTACAAACAAACACAACTTGATTTTTATACCCTGCACCACCACTGTGGTACAGGGTATTATAGATTTGTGCATTTGTTTGCAACGCTAAGAAGGAGAAGAGCTAGACCCATTGATAAGTATACTGATAGACTCAGAATCACTTTCTGAATCGATTTAGCCATGTCCTTCTGTCCGTCTGTCTGTCTGTGAGTCCATGTATCTCGCTTTTTTTGGCCCAAGAACAAACGCTATTGATTTTGAAAAAAATCGGTTCAGATTTAGATATAGCTCCCATATATAGCTTTCATCCGATATGGCTTTTTAAGGCTGTAGAAGCCACAATTTTCGTCCATTCTTTGCAAAATTTGTCATTGTCATTCATAAAAATCGGTTCAGATTTAGATATAGCTCCAATATATATCTTTTATCTGATATGGACATTTAAGGCTGCAGAAGCCATTGTTTTAGTCCGATCTTTAAAATATTTTGCGCGAGGTTTTCTAATTGACGTCCTAATATGTGTGAAAAATTTAATGAAAATCGGTCCAGTATTAGATATAGCCCTCATATATATCTTTTATCCTATAAGGCCGTTTAAGGTTGTGGAAGCCACAATTTTTACCGATCTTTACAAAATCTGGCAAGAGGTGTTTTATTTGACGTCTCCATATGTGTGCAAAATTTCATAAAAATTGGTTCAGATTTAGATATAGCTCCCATATATATCTTTCATCCGATTTGAACTATTAAAGCTGTAGAAGCCACAATTTTGGTCCGATCTTTACCAAATTTGGCGTGGATTTGTGAAGTCTCAATGTATGTGCAAAATTTCATAAAAATCGGTTTAGTTTTTATATAGCTTTCATATATATCTTTCATCCGATATGTCCTTTTAAGGCTGTAGAATCCACAATTTTCGCCCGATTTTACATGCGCAAATTGCGCAATACGTGCGTGAATTTTCATTAAATTCAGTCCTAATTTAGATAAAGCTCCAATGTGTATATTTCATCCGATATGGACTTTTATGGCAGTGAAAACCACAATTTTGGTCACATATTAATGACACATACTGGGACGTGAATCTCTATTTGACGCCCCAGGTTGTGTCATTAAAATTGGCACAGGTTTCGATGCAACTCCCATATAATCTTTTATCCGATATGGCCTTTTAAAGATGTGGAAATCCAAATCATTTGTTCTATGGTAGGAAAATCTTACAAAGTTTTAAATTGGTATCCAAATCGAAGTCTGACTAGATTCCGAGATAAGTTCTACATATAAAAAGTATTACATGCACTAGGTGGTGTAGGGTATTACATAGTCGGCACCGCCCGACTTTTGCCTTTCCTTACTGGTTTTTTACTAAATCCTATCCTGAAAAATTGTAAAATATTTGCAATTACGGAACAACAGGCTGACAAGGTCTGTCATATCCTAAAGTAAGCATAATTTCAATTTTTATACCCACCACCGAAGGATGGGGGTATGTTCATTTTGTCATTCCGTTGGCAACACATCGAAATATCCATTTCCGACCCTATACAGTTTATATATTCTTGATCCGAGCAAAAATCTAAGACTATCTAGCCATGTCCGTCCGTCTGTCTGTTGAAATCACGCTACAGTCTTTAAAAATTGAGATATTGAGCTGAAATTTTGCACAGGTTCTTTTTTCGTCCATAAGCTAGTTAAATTCGAAGATGGGTTATATTGGACTATATCTTGACGTAGCCCCCATATAGACCGATCCGCCGATTTAGGGTCCTAGGCCCAAAAAAACCCACATTTATTATCCGATTTTGCTGAAATTTTGGTCAGTGAGTTGTATTAGGCCCCTCGACATCTTTCTTCAATTTGGCCTGGATCGGTCCAGATTTGGAAATAGCTGCCATATAGACTAATGCGCCGATTTAGGATCTTAGGCCCATAAAAGCCACATTTATTATTCGATTTTGTTGAAATTTGGGACCGTGAATTGTGTTATGCCCTTCGACATCCTTTTTCAATTTGACCCAGATCGGTATAGATTTTGATATAGTTGCCACATAAACCGATCCGCCGATTTTGGGTTTTAGGCCCATAAAAGCCACATTTATTTATGGATTTTGCAGAAATTTGGGACAGTAAATTAGATTAAAAACCTCGACGTCATTCTTCAATTTGGCCCAGATCGGTCAAGATTTGGATACACAATAGCTGTCATATAGACCGATCTCTCGAATTAAGGGTTTACGTCCATAAAAGGCGGGACGGTGAGTTGTGTTAGGGCCTCCGACATCCTTTTTCAATTTGGCACAGATCGGTCCAGATTTGGGTATAGCTGCCATATAGACCGATCTCTCGATTTATAGTCTTGGCTCCATAAAGTATTTTGTCCAAGTCGGAACATATTTCGATATAGCTGCTATGGGGCATAAGGTATGCATTTTTCACCGGATTTTGACGAAAGGTGGTTTACATATATATCGAAAGTTCGCCCCGGCCGAATTTAATGCTTTTTCTACTTGTTATTTAATCAAGTGCACGCAGGATCACATGATTTGATTTGAAGTTCACTTTACATAAGCACACCCCTACTGAAAACATTGATCTATTGATTTTATTGCCAATTAATTATAATAGCCAGTCCTGGCCATATTTGTCTTATATTATTTATTTCTTCTCTAAATACTTAACTACAAGTAACTGAAATAAATTAAATTGCTTTTGTATGATTTCCACTTCTTTCCCGCCATATCTTACACTGTGCAACGGCACCATCATCATCACCCCATATATATGTATGTATTGATACTCTAGCTTCCAAAGCTAGCTATGGTTAAGCATAAGAAATATTCACAAAGTAACACCGGTCTTCATAGCTGGGACGAGTAGCAGCAGTAGTTTTCTGCTGTGGGCGCAATAGATGTAAATTGTGTAGGAGTTCGTTCTACTGAAGATGCCTTAAGTGGATTGGGATGAAAACACACAATCAAATGGTGCTAGAGTTTGGAGTGTTCGATAGCCTCAATGCCTGGTGAACTGGTTTAGAAACGTTAAACGTTTCGATTCGCAGAATTTCTGAGTATTTGCCATGAAAGAAGCGTCAGATATTTATTGGTAGCTACATTTTATGTAAATTTTTTCATGCCATGATAAATTATTGTTATCACCGCTACAGAAATTCTAAATATTTATGGAAAATGTTAATGTGTGTGATTAGTTAAACGAAAGACTTAAGACACGAACGGGATTTTAATTCTTCATCTCTTTTGGCCATGTTTCCTTTCTGCCGTATGTGTGAGTGTGTGATGAAGTGCCTCAGCCTAAAAGGAAAATCATAAAATGTCTCCAACCACATGGCTGCAGACAAGAAGATGTGACCAGAAAATAATAACTGCAGGCTGCCATTGATCAAGTTTGCTGATATTGATTGATGTTTTAGTGAAACTTATCAACTATGGAATGCCATTCTACACCAGGCGAGGGAGTTTGTAGGTAATTTATAAAAACTTTTCCGAGACAACATTTGATAGAACCGGTTCGTTTTCAGTTTTCTCATTGGTGCAATAAAATAAATAATTATTGTACTCGTATTTTGAGGGTAATTGACTTGAAGCGGTCCCATATACTTGGTTTCAATTTGTATACCCTCCACCATAGGATGGGGGGTATACTAATTTCGTCATTCTGTTTGTAACTACTCGAAATATTCGTTAGTGTAGGTCGGTTGGTATTGTAAATGGGCCATATCGGTCCATGTTTTGATATAGCTGCCATATAAACCGATCTTGGGTCTTGATTTCTAGAGCCTCTAGAGGGCGCAATTCTCATCCGATTTGACTGAAATTTTGCACGTAGTGTTTTAGTATCACTTCTAATAACTGTGCTAAGTATGGTTCAAATCGGTCCATAACCTGGTATAGCTGTCATATAAACCGATCTTGGGTCTTGACTTCTTAAGCCTCTATATGGCGCAATTCTCATCCGATTTGACTGAAATTTTGCACATAGTGTTTCAGTATCACTTCTAACAACTGTGACAAGCATGGTTCAAATCGGTTCATAACCTGGTATAGCTGCCTTATAAACCGATCTGGGGTCTTGACTTCTTGAGCCTCTAGAGAGCGCAATTCTTACCCGATTGGAATGAAATTTTGTACGACGTGTTTTGTTATGATATCCAACAACTGTGCTAAGTATGATTCAATTCGGTTTATAACCTCATATAACTACTATATGAACCGATCTGGGATCTTGACTTCTTGAGCCTCTTGAGGTCGCAATTATTATCCGATTTGCCTGAAATTTTGTACAACGGATCCTCTCATGACCATCAACATACGTGTTTATTATGGTCTGAATCGGTCTATAGCCCGATACAGCTCCCATATAAATCGATCTCTCTATTTACTTCTTGAGCCCCCAAAGGGCGCAATTCTTATTCGAATTGGCTGACATTTTACACAGGTCTCAAACATATAATTTAATTGTGGTCTAAACCGGATCATATCTTGATATCGCTCTAATAGCAGAGCAAATCTTTTCTTATATCATTTTTTGCCTAAGAAGAGATGTCGGGAAAAGAACTCGACAAATGCGCTCCATGGTGGAGGGTATATAAGAATCGGCCCGGCCGAACTTAGCACGCTTTTACTTGTTTATTACGCAACCGAAGGTAAGGTTAAAGGACAAAAACTTGGTAACGGCAGTTGCCAATCGTTTTATTCGGGGCCCCTGGTCCATTTCATCATAGAAAAAACCAGTCAGACTTGCACGATTTTCTTACGATGGTACGATAATTGTGGCTTCTACAGCCTTCTATAGGACAAAAATTGTAGCTACTACAGCTCTAAAAGGTCATATCGGATGAAAGATATATTAGGTAGCTTTATATAGATCTGATCCGATTCTGATAAAATTTTGCATACATACTGGGACGTCACAAAAAGCACTCCGTACTAAATTTGGTAAAGGACCAAAATTGTGCCCCCTTCAGTCTTAAAAGACCATATCGGATAAAAATATATATGGGAGCTATATATAAATATGATCCGATTATGATGACATTTTTCACACATATTGGGATGTCACTAAAAGCACTTCGTGCCAAATTTGCTAAAGATCGGACCAAAATTGTGCCTTCTACAGCCTTAGTAGGTCAAATCGGATGAAAGATATATATGGGAACTATATCTAAATCTGACCGATTTCAATGAAATCTTGCACACGTATTGGGACGTCGAAAAAAACACTTTGCGCAAAATTTTGTAAGGATCGGACCGAAATTGTGCCTTCCACACCCTTAAAAGACCATATCGGATGAAAGATATATATGGGAGCTATATATAAATCTGATCCGATTCTGATGAAGTTTTGTACACATATAAGAACGTCACAAAAAGCACTTCGTGCCAAATTTTGTAAAGATCGGACAAAAATTGTGCCTTCTACAGTCTTAATAGGTCAAATCGGACAAACGGTATATATGGAAGCTATATCTAAATCTGAACCGATTTAGATGAAATTTTGCACACATATTGGGACGTCACAAAAAGCACTTCGAGCCAAATTTGGTACAGATCGCTTTAAAATTGTAGCTCCTGCAGCTTTAAAAGGGCATATCGGATGAAAGATATATATGGGAGCTATATCTAAATCTGAACCGATTTCAAGTTGATTTTGCAAACATTTTGGGTCGTTGAAAAAAACATATTCATGCCAAATTTTGTATGGATCGGACTAAAATTGTGGCTTCTACAACTTTAAAATGGCACATCGGATTAAAGATATATATAGGAGCTATATCTAAATCTGGACCCATTTTTTCAATAGCGTTAGTCCTTGGACCAAAAAATTAACTTATGCAAAATTTTGTGAAAATCGGACAACAAATGCGACCTGTACCTTGATTACAAGAAGACATGGATAATCAGACTGACATAGCTAAATCGAATCAGGAAGTGATTCTAAGCCGATCCGTATATTATCGATGGGTCTAGCTCTTCTTCTTCTTAGCGTTGCAAACAAATGCACAAATCTATAATACCCTTTACCACAGTGGTGGTGTAGGGTATAAATATATGAAAGCTATGTTTAAATCTAATCCGATGGTTTCCAAAATCAACAGCTTTTGTCCTTGGACCAAAAAGGAGAAAATTTAATGACAATCTGACAACAAGAATATATGGACAGACAGACGAACATAGCTAAATCGAATCAGAAAGTGATTCTTAGCCAATCAGTATACTTATTAATGGGTCTACCTCTTCTACTTCTAAGCCCACAAGCCATATCAGCGTGCTGGTATTGCAGTGTCCGGTCAGGACTCCCACTAACAATCCAAGGCCACGCTTCAAGCCAGCTCTAGAACAATCGACTTCCTCTTTCCGGAGAACTTCAGACGCAGGATCTTGGCTGCAGCCTACAATGCAAGCCCACGCCGAGTCAGCACATTCATCATAGTAGGAATCCACCATCCCAAACAGCAAACACAAAGGAGGGTTCGCACTCCCAGAGAAAATTCACAACCTAAACATGGCCAGCTCAATCTGATAACATTCCCCAAACGTCCGATATGCTCCTTACATCATCCGACTTGCCTTGACTTTACGTGATCTACAGCTAGGGCTTTTAGCGCCGCCTGAATGACCACATAAATCGTTTCGGTCTAAGAGGGCCGCCGCTCCTGACTCAAGATCACATCCAAGGCCCTGAGGATAGGACAAACCTCTGTCTGACACACACTGCACATATCCCTTTCAGCGTGTCAGCTTGTGTTCCGATCAGACAGTGACCTGTCATGAGGGACACAGTGACTGAGACGTGTCTGTTCTAGCCAACGACAGCAGACCGGTAGACCTCTTCAAGTCTAGATTGGGCCACATAAAAGCATACATGTCGCACAGATTCCAGTTCCCCTGGAATGTAAGGTAGTTCCTAAACTTGCAAGCTCATCCACTCCACAATTTCCTGCTACGAGATCAGTTCACCGGCAACGAGATCAGTTCACCTGGAATGAGTAAGGAAGTTTCTAGTCTCGATGCCTAGTCTGAATGCCACCGTGGCGCAGAAGCTGGCATGTCCGCCTATGACGCCGTGCGCCTTGGTTCAAATCCTGGAATGAACATCAGAAAAATGTACAGCAGTGGTACTGCTGGCTACATTTGTGAGTTATCCTGCCATGTTAAAACTTTTCTACCAAATGGTGTAGCTATTCGACACGCCGTAAAATTGAATCGGACTGCACTCATTGCCAAGAGAGAAGTATCCATGCTCTACAGTTCTCTGGGATATTTCTGTAGCCCGGCACCCAAAACAGGTACATTTGGAACTACTCAGCCATATAATTCTAAGATCTGCTTAAGTCGAGGGCGGTTTTTGAATTCAGAAATACAATCTCCAGAGAAATGATGCTTCATGGATGTCTGAGAAGATAGTCATGCCAGTCGTTGTTTTAACATTATATCCAACACTCTTTTAATTGCAAGGACCTCCGCTTGATACAGTGGTCAATGTGTTCGTAGCCGCCTCATGACAAAAGAGAAAGTTCCCTTAGCCTCACTGCAGTGGTAGTAGCAATGTCTCTAGCACTGTTCAGAGCCATTAGGTGTAGCATTAAATTCAGTGCATCAGAGGCTGTGATGCACAAATCAGGTGTCCTTTGGATCAGACTGGTATTGAACAGTAGGTAGACTTTTGAAGCACTGTCCACCAGAACACAAAACATATAACATATAACATTATAGGTCTGAAAATTGCGGCATATACCCGGTGCACAACACGCCATTTAAATTAAAAGCATAATACGTGGCTTAAACATTTCCTTGAGGTGATCCTCTGCTGACCCATACTTTCAGATTTACAGATCCCAAGCCCACCGTAACGCTTTTTATAGTGTGAAAGTTATTAAGAAAGTTTCTTACGGTAGTGTAGGTGCCTTTCTTCATGATTGACGTCGTTTTAACATTATTGAAAGCACCTTCAATGTCAAACAAGTAAAAAGGCTTTAAGTTCGGCCGGGCCAAACCTAACCGGGCATACCACCTCGGGTATATATGGAAACCCCCTTCCGTCGAAATCCGGTGAAAAATGCATACCATATGCCCCATAGCAGCTATATCGGATTATAAATGCGTCTCTTATGGGGCCAAGACTTTAAATCGAGACACGGTCTATATGGCAGCTATATCCAAATCTAGATTGATCTGAGCCAAATTGAAGAAGAATGTCGAAGGGCTTAACTTAACTCACCGTCTCAAATTTCTGTGACATCGGACAATACATGCGCCTTTTATTGGCCCAAAACCTTAAATCGAGAGATCGGTCTATATGGCAGAAATTGACCAAATTGAAGAAGGATGACGAAGGGCGGATGGAATAGTGTTCGAGGTGGTCTGCTTCTAGAATCATAGATATATCTGCTTGAATCTGTATTTGTCCACCGACAGTGATCCGCCACACAGGAATGTTAGGGGAACTAACTTCGACCGCTATATTGTGCGCGTCATTGTAAAGCTTCGAACTATCAGAAGTGTGCTTAAGAGTACAAGGGATCGTGAGTTGGTTGCGAACGCGTTGGCAGGAGCCACCAAACAGGTTGGAGCCTGTTTGGTGGAATGGGGAGCTGAGGAAACTGAGGCGGACTTCGAGGAGGCTGTCAAAAAGACCTTTCGTACCAGCTTAGGACTGACTGGGAGTCCCTGAACTGATACAAGGGCGAGGTGAGATCGGCTAAGAGTGTGTGAATGAGTCCTCGAAGGTTCAAAGAGTGTTATCTATGCCATAAGGCTTCTGAAGGGAATCGTTAGGGCTTGCGGTTTGCTTGGCTTGGTGGTAAGCGGCAATCAGCATGCATACACTAAGGGTCGGTCAGTTGATTGTGTGCTTCACGATGTGATGTGTTGCATAGAGGAGAATTTGGGGATAGGCGACTTCACTGTAGGGACCTTCTTGAATATATATGGGAGTCGTTTTCTGGATAATATGGGAGTCCATCCTCTACTGGTGAACTGGTTCGATGTTATGCTCATAATTATTACGAATTATCTATGTATCACTGGTTGAGATTTCGGTGAGGAAGATTGCAAACAGGGGACGCCACAGGGTGAGGGGGACCCGCCCCCCCCCCCCACCCCCTTTTTCTTTGTCACTCTTGTCTATCAATGAGACTCTCAAGTCCTTCGAAAGTGGTTGCCTCTGCTAATAACGTTGTCATTTTGAGTGATGGTCGCTTTCCCTCTACTGTCCTGGACATCTTTCAGAGCGCGCTGAGAAAGCTGTCGAGATAGGCCTGGCATTAACACCAGCAAAACACAACTCGTGTTGTTCAGGAGAAGGAAGAAAAGTTCTCCGAAAGCAGCGCAGAATGCAATACTTGATTTGAAACTTTTGCACTTGTACGTGGGGTGCGCGGCGTTGACGGCTGCGCTAAAACTGCCGAAATCAGAGACTTGGCGCTCTTTGAATTGCGTGCCTCTGTCTACATAGATGGACAAAGGACACCATATCAGGGGAATCACATAAACTTCTGGATATGTGCTGAGACTTTCAGGCAAAGGTTTGCCCTATCCTCAGGGTCTTGGATGTGATAATGAGTCAGGAGCGGCGGCCCTCTTAGACTGAAACGATTTATGTGGACACTCAGACGGCGCTAAAAACCCTAGCTGCAGACCGATCTCTCGATTAAAGGTTTTGGGCTTATAAACGGCATACTTTTTGTCCGATGTTGCCAAAATTTGGGACAGTAAGTTAAGTTAGGCACTTCGACATTCTTCATCAATTTGGCCTAGATCCATCAAGATTTGCATATAGCTGCCATTTAGACCGTTCTCTCGATACAAGGTTTAGGGCCCATAAAAGGCGCATTTATAGTCCGATGTCGCCGAAATTTGGGACTGTGAGTTAAGTTAGGCCCTTCGACATCCATCCTCGATTTGGCCCTGATCCGTCCAGATTTGGATATAGCTGACCAATAGACCGATCTTCCGATTTAAGGTCTTGGGCCCATAAAAGGGGCATTTATTGTCCAACGTCGCCGAAATTTGGAACAGTATGTCAGGTTGAGCCCCTCGACATATCTGGATTTAATGTTTTGGGCCCAAAAAAGGCGCATTTATTATCCGATTTCGACGAAATTTGGGACAGTAGGTTGTGCTGAGCTCTTCGAAATTTTTCTGCAACTTGGCCCAAATCGGTATAGATTTGGATATAGCTGACATATAGACCGATCTCTCGATATAAAGTTTTATACCCGTAAAAGACGCATTTATAATCCGATTTCATTGAAATTAGGCTTTAATGCCTTTGTACTTGTTTCAGTGTAGTTATGTCATGCCAATCGTGCAAATCAACATTTTTTGTTCAATATATCCTTAAAACACTTAAAGAGATCATTCGTGTATAAATGAAAGAGGACTAAATTTAAGTTGACTTTGGCATTAAGTCACATCGGCATCCATTTATAGAGCCACTGCAATTTTTTTTTCTTTTTATTTGAAGATGAATTGGTATAGACCTGACTTTTAACTCTGTTGATAGTTTGCCTTTGAGCCGATAATACAAAAGTGTTAATCATTGATGCAAAAATATTTAAATCGTGCAATGGCGCTACGCCCATTCAATTTATCATGCAGTTGTCTTAACTTCTTCAATCAAGCGGGAAAATCAAACCAACTGCAATACACCTACCACGCAAAGTTTTGAATTTGATATTGCATTTCTAAGCAACTGGCCTAGCCACCAGGGAAAATACACCACAGGCAGTTGAAATACTTTTTGCTCTACTGGCATGGCATTTTTAGCTGAAATTTAGCGCTTCGCTTTGTCTTGCACTACCACCACCACCACCACCTCATCAATCAATCACCATGAAAGCGAATGGCGAAATGATGGCGTGCCTGTAGTGCGTGTGCGGTACCATGACACACTGCTGACAGCGCCATATCAGCAACAATTTTATTTTTTAATCACACTTTTTAACAGCTGGAATGCGAACTATCTCCCACAGGTACTTTGTAGGTGCATCGTAACAATGTCATCATTCCCAACATGGAAACTATTCAAATAGTTTGCAAATAAAGTGATATTGCCATGATCATGCACTCGCTGTGTCACACAAATAATTGATGATAATTTCTTAACAATGAAACGAGCTAGGAGTCACACACACTCCCTCATTCATCATCTTCAGGTGATAAATGAACATGAATTCCATGGTTTGCGACAAAGATTTTGGACAACAACGAAAAATTTATCACTAATTTAACAAATTTGAAATGTAACTCAGAGCAAGACTTGGGCAAGATACTTTTGCCCCAGAATAGTAGACATTGAGGACAATGGCAACAGGATTTTGCCGTAGATAGTTGACCTCTTTCAGAAAAGAATTCAGCCAAAGAAAAATCCTGAAAGAACTTAGAGATTCGCTATTGTGGCAAAAAGTTCAGCTGACTTTATACAATGGCATTTGGTAAAAGTGCATTCGCTTTTTTTCGGAATGTGTATTACACACAGCTCAAGGAATGCTATAAGCCCTTCATCGGCAGGGGCTGTCGCCTCAGTGTTCGTCCTTTTTTCGTCATGGTAGAGGCACATCCCGAGTACCTTCTACGCTCTCTTCTGATCCATGCCGGAATTGAAAAGAAGCCCGGACCCTGGTTATGTTCGGTTTGCCGGCATTGCCTCCATCATCAGTTCAGTTTGGTGTAACCGGTGCATGAAGAATTTACATTTCCGACCGTGCTCTGGCCTAACGTCACTACGGGAGTATAGTCACACTGAATATGTTGCAAGGTGCTGTGCGAACAGAGACATCAGGGGGTCATAAAGGTCGACGTCACTACCTTCTGCATCCTCATCGTCGGGCTATGTGACCTCCCTGATCTCTCCCATGCGGCTATATACGCAACAGCAGTATCCCAGCCCCAATATTGCCAGGCCAAAGCCGGGAAGTGTATGATTTTTGCAGTCGAATAGCAATGGTCTCCGTGGCAAGATCGACGACATTGTGAATTTTATGAATCGGAAGAACATATTGATTGCAGCGATCCAGCAGACAAAGCTGACCTATACCTGGAATGGAGGTGGGGGATTGGTGCTACACCATTCCGTGCAGTATAGACCCATTTCGCCTACACCTGGCGCTAGTGCTTGGGAATAGCAGTCAGGTCCGGTACAGCCGAGATAGAGATATACAATGTGTGCATACATCCGGTTGGTGGCTGTGTCCGGTCCAATGAACGGCCAGGCTTACAAGCCCAACATAAGTGGGCTACTACCGGCCATAATCGTCTGCTACTAACAGACTTTAATATGCATCACGTTCCATGGCATTCTGCCCTAGTAACGACCAACGGGGCATAGCTTTTGCACAGTAGATTGATGGTTCCACGTCTTGCTCAGTGAATGAGATGCCCCCACCAGGATTACGAGGAGGTGTAGCAGCTTGCCAGACATTTCCATTGCATCCTTTGATCTGCTGAGTGACGTAGCCTGACAAACCGTCATTTCTTTGGGATCAGACCACCACCTCATAATTCTCATCCTCGACCGATCACGCGACTTCATAACCTCAGAGATAAGTGGGCCATAATCGTCTGTTACTAGGAAACTTTACTGGGCATCACGTTTCATGGCATTCTCCCCTGGGTAACGACCAGCGGGGCATAGCTTTGGCAGAGTAGATTGAAGGTTCCACGTTTTGCTCGGTGAATAAGATGCCCCCACCAGGATTGCGAGGAGGTGTAACAGCTCCCCAGACATTTCCATTGCATCCCCTGATCTCCTGAGAGACGGAAACTGACAAACCATAATTTCTTTGGGATCAGACCACCACCTCATAATTCTCATCATCGACTGGCCACGCGACTTCATAACCTCAGATATAAATGGGCTACTACCGGCCATAATCGTCTGCTACTAGCAGACTTTAATATGCATCACGTTTCATGGCATTCTGCCCTAGTAACGACCAACGGGGCACAGCTTTGGCAGAGTAGATTGAAGGTTCCACGTTTTGCTCAGTGAATGGGGTGCCCCCACCAGGATTAAGAGGAGGTGTAGCAGCTTGCCAGACATTTCTATTGCATCCCAGATCTATTGAGTGACGTTGCCTGACAAACCATCATTTCTTTGGGAACAGATCACCACCTCATAATTCTCACAATCGACCGACCACGCGACTTCATAACCTCAGACATAAGTGGGCTACTACCCGCCATATTGGTCCGTTTCTAGGAGACTTTAATGCGCATCACATTTCATGGCATTCTCCCCTAGGTAACGACCAGCGGGGCATAGCTTTGGCAAAGTATATTGAAGGTTCCACGTTTGCACGGTGAATGAAGATGAAGATGTGTCTGGAACACTTGGAGCAATGTAACTTAGGTAACGGTTTAGGCAAGCTGTAGTCACTCTCGAACCCCGGTAGACGGGATGACAGGACTTCAGTCACTTTTGTCGACGTAACCGAGACTGATCCGTAGAGTTGCGCCAGGTTGTTCAGCGGTCAATTTATTGTGCATCCCGAGAGTGACGGGACTAATAGGAGAGCCTTTCGTTGTATCCGTGGTCTCCGAGCCGAATAACACCCATTACTATTGACCATGGACGAAGTTATGAATGTCATCCGTGATGCCAAGTCATCCAAGGCGTTGGGCCCCGACGAATTGTTTACACTGATGCTGAAGAATCTGGATCAACCTGGAGTCTAGTACTTTACGACCTCAACCTGGAGTCTAGTACTTTACGACCTCAACCTGTCGTTGAACACTCTTATAGTACCAGATATCTGGAAGATGGGCAGTGTAATCCGGCTACTGAAGCCTGAAAGGCATATGAAAAAGGCGGAGTCGTATACTCTCACCAGTATCCAAGCCTCTTGAGGGACTACTCCACTTGAACCTCGTTGGAGAATTTCCATTCGCCATGCATCAGTATGGATTTCGAAGACTGCATAGCACATCAACTGCTCTGCATGCCATCATCATAAACATTTGCCTTGTATTCAATCAGCCCAGGCCATGTGATAGGACGGTCCTCCTGGCACTGGATCTATCAAAATCATTCGACACGGTCCGCCATGCCAAACTCTTTGAGGACATCGCCAATACGTCCCTCCAGCTAGGCCTGAAAAGCTGAGTCTATATGGTCGCCAGTCATTTGTGAAATTTAGGGATAAGAAATTGAAATACCGTAGAGTGAAACAGGGAGTTCCCCAAGGCAGGGTGATATCTCCGGCACTGTTGAACCTCTACTAATCCACCATCCCAACCCCTTCAGGAGGTATAGAGTTCACATCATATGCGGACGATTGTACGATCATGGCATCAGGCCCCCAAACCATTGATGACATCTGCGATTGGTTTAATATCTACCTCAACAAACTTGCCTCTTAATTCGCTGCAAGAAATTTGAAGATATCTGTCATCAAATTTTCAGCCACATCGTTCACTATATTCACTCATGAGGTGAGTAGGGAGCTGAAAGTGATGGTCGACGGAGTGGCAATTCCGACCTGCAAGTGTCCCAAAATACTTGGTGTCCCATTTAACAGCTCTTATAAATTCTCCTCACAAGCCACAGAAATTCGCGATAATGTCAAAAGTAGAAACAAGGTCCGCAAGTCA
Organism: Stomoxys calcitrans; assembly: GCF_963082655.1. Classification (NCBI taxonomy): domain Eukaryota; kingdom Metazoa; phylum Arthropoda; class Insecta; order Diptera; family Muscidae; genus Stomoxys; species Stomoxys calcitrans. The sequence continues at coordinate 172,750,407 of NC_081553.1, forward strand.
CTTGCAGGCGGCACTTGGGGTGATGACAAAAAAACCTTGTTATGCAGCGCCAGTGTGGTGTCGTCAGCTTTGTGACACGCTGTGGAATTATATACAGATCTATCAAAATGCCGCCCTTCGAACTGCGACGAACTGTCTCCTTAGTTCTCACGATGACCACCTCCCTCAAGAGACAAAGATTCTACCCGTGCGAAGACAACTACATGCTGTCTAAACAATACCTTCTGGGCTGTTATAGCAGACACCATCCAAATCATCATCTTGTGGATAGGTATTCACCGTCCAGCGCTACAAGAGAGAACCTCTAGATCAAGCGGGCCTAGACAACATTCATGCAGACTCGGTTGCAGATGCGGTGAATAACTACCGGGTGAATGTGTTTCTTGGAGAACGACCACCTGCCATTGCACTGAAGAATTTAACCTCCCCCGGCAAACCAGAGTAGTTCTGGCTCTATTACGATCCGGCAGATACCGCCGTCTAATTCCTACAGAGCAAAGGTTGATGCCAACGTGCAGGATGTATGTCTCGATTGTGACCAGAGACCACACGACACACATAACCTGTTTCACTGCCCAGCCAGACACCGGAATCTTAGAACGATGAGTTTGACTGAAGGCTTGTCATAACATAAAGGAATCCTTGAGGAGCTTGCAACCATTTATGTCAACAGTGCTTGATGGAATAATTCTGGCGTTACTGCAGAAGGAGGCGGACTATATGTCTAGTCTGGCATATACTCCGGAAGCCTGACAGACGGCAAGGCAAGTTATGCGAAACCAAAGGCCCATAGACCTTTAAGCGTTATGTCCTTTCTACTCCAAACAATGTAACTTATTGTGGATACCATGATAAAGATTAGGACATCCAGCTAATAAATGAAATACAAACAGCATGCCTATGTCAAGGGAAAGATGGTGGGGACTGCCCTGCACGAGTTTGTGCATAGAAAAGAAGAATCCTTCGATACCACGGTGTGCACATTGGCGGTGGATTTGAACAATGTGAGGACCGACACACCGATTTATTCCTGGGACATATACCGGATGGACTGGGTCCGTAGACACTGGATAAGCCATATACTAAGGAACAGCTGGATAAATTGTGGGTCCCATGACATAAATATAAGGGAAAAGGGACACTGCATTTGCCATTTCTATGGGTTACCACCTATTACAGAACCTGACTAGACCACGCAGACGATGATATAATGCTTCTAATGAGCAGGGATGAAAATCAGCTTTGAAGAAAAGCCAAAAGGGTCGAGAAGGCATACGAATAAGAAGATGGTCTGTTCAAGAGGAAGGTGAACTTGGGTCAATTTAACTCACCACCTTTCCTCTACAGAACGATTTCGATATCCGAAAAGGACAAATACTAAGGACTGATCTATGGCAGCAAACTGAAATGAAAGTGATGCACTCGGGAGAATATCGAGAAGGTTCACAGATGTTGGGTGCAATGTAGATGAACCATAAACTCGAAATCAAACCTGTATCCGATGATAGTTCACTGTCTCTACAGGAGCGTGATAAGACCAATACCAACTTGCGACTCAGTAGTTTGCTAGACTAGGATGAAAAAGTGCAACGTAAGGATAAAACAACAGGTTCATAGGATATGTTGTCTTGGTATAGGCGGGGCGATGCATTAAGACACTGACAAAGTGTGGGGCTGCCACTACGGCTATAAGACTTAAGTTGATAAAAGAATGGCTAGAACATAGGACCTGGTCACACTATTGCGATAAAGTCGAAACGACGATAGGAAACCGGGAAAGAATGATAGAGGTTTCCGAACGGATATTTGACACTACACTTGAGGTCAAATGCGAGCCACTGCTGCCAGCAGCAACGTCATGGATTAACGGAACTCCGGTAATGTCATCTGGAAGTTCATGCTATACGGATGACTCAAAGCTAGAGGATAGAGTGGGACTGGGGGTCTACATTGAGAACCCACGTATCGGGTTCTATTTTCGACTGTCCGACCATAACACTATCGTGCGCGTGGAGAACCGGCCGATCGTGGAATGCGTGAAGTGGGATGTTGGTAAGGAGATTAGGTCGAGTGTGAATATTTTTACGTACAGTAAATCGACCATCAGGGCAATAACAACCAGGGTGTTTAGATCACAAACAGTTTTGGATTGCAAGAAGGAGATTAACGCCTTGTCTGAGGATACCACGATCCGCATTTTTGGGGTACAGAGTCTAGCGAAGTAAGGGGAATAAAAGAGCATATTGTTTGGCAGTGAAGGCTAGAGGACTGCAGTCAATAAACTTGGTTAACTCGAAGCCGTTCGGGTCCCGGCAATGCGACATAAGGGCGTGTGCATTGCTGTTTCAATAAAATAGTGAAACAGCAAAACGGTCGATACGATCGTCGAAAATCCTATGGGGCGATACGTATCGTGAGAAGACAAGGCTTTTACAAAACCAGTAAGGAAGGGTAAAAGTCGGGCGGTGCCGACTGTAAAATATCCTACCCTACCCCATAAGTACAATGTGGGAGCTATATCCAATTCTGAACAAATTTTGATCGACCTCGGCGAGCAAATATGTTCAAACTGTAAAAACTACGATTGACATATGTAAACATTATTGGAAATTGACTAATGACAACATAATTTGGAAAAAATTGGTTAATAAATGCGATTGCAATGGTTCCAAGAGTGAAAATCGGACGATATATATAAATGAGAGCTATATCTAAATCTGAACCGATTTCAATGAAAATCACCAGTAATGTCGACAGTCATAGGAAAATCCGTCCCGCCAAATTTCGAGGGAATGGGTTAACAAGTGATCATTTTATTGCACCATATATATATATATGGGAGCGAACATATATATGGGAGCTATACCTAAATCTGAACCGATTTCAAGCAAACTTCTCATATATTGTGGTATTCGTTGAGGGAGGCGTTGGAAAGATTGGTTAATAAATGCGCTTGCAATGGCTCTAGAAGTTAAAATCGTGCTATATATATACAAGAGCTATATCTAAATCTGAACCGATTCATATCAAATTTACCAATAATGTTGATAGATAGATAAGAAAATCCTCCCTATCAAATTTGGAGAGAATCGGTTAACAAATGACCTTTATATTGCATTATTACTGCAAATCGGACGAACATATATATGGGAGCTATATCCAAATCTGATCCGATTTTTTCCAATTTCAATAGGCTTCGTCTCTAAGCCGAAAAACATGCCTGTACCAAATTTGAAGACGATCGCATAAAAATTGCGACCTGTAGTTTGTACACAAATATACATGGACAGACGGACGTACAGACAGACAACCAGACAGACAGGCAGACGGACAAAGCTAAATCGAATCAGGAAGTGATGATGGATCGATCGGTATACTTATCAATGGGTCTTTTTATCTTCCTTTCAGGTGTTACAAACTAATTCACTAAGTTATAACACCCTGTACCACAATAGTGGTGTAGGGTATAAAAAACAAGTAAAAGCGTGCTAAGTTCGGCCGGGCCGAATCTTATATACCCTCCACCATGGATCGCATATGTCGAGTTCTTTTCCCGGCATCTCTTCTTAGGCAAAAAAAGGATATAAGAAAAGATTTGCTCTGCTATTAGAGTGATATCAAGATATGGTCCGGTTTGGACCACAATTAAATTATATGCTGGAGACCTGTGTAAAATGTCAGCCAATTCGAATAAGAATTGCGCCCCTTGTGGGCTCAAGAAGTAAAATAGAGAGATCGATTTATATGGGAGCTGTATCGGGCTATGGACCGATTCAGACCATAATAAACACGTATGTTGATGGTCATGAAAGAATCCGTCGTACAAAATTTCAGGCAAATCGGATAACAATTGCGACCTCTAGAGGCTCAAGAAGTCAAGATCCCAGATCGGTTTATATGGCAGCTATATCAGGTTATGAACCGATTTGAACCATATTTGGCACAGTTGTTGGATATAATAACAAAACACGTCGTGCAAAATTTCATCACAATCGGATGAGAATTGCGCACTCTAGAGGCTCAAGAAGTCAAGACCCAAGATCGATTTATATGGCAGCTATATCAGGTTATGGACCGATTTGAACCATACTTGGCACAGTTGTTGGATATAATAACAAAACACGTCGTGCAAAATTTCATCACAATCGGATGAGAATTGCGCACTCTAGAGGCTCAAGAAGTCAAGACCCAAGATCGATTTATATGGCAGCTATATCAGGTTATGGACCGATTTGAACCATACTTGGCACAGTTGTTGGATATAATAACAAAACACGTCGTGCAAAATTTCATCACAATCGGATGAGAATTGCGCACTCTAGAGGCTCAAGAAGTCAAGACCCAAGATCGATTTATATGGCAGCTACATCAGGTTATGGACCGATTTGAACCATACTTGGCGCAGTTGTTGGATATCATAACAAAACACGTCGTGCAAAATTTCATTTCAATCGGATAAGAATTGCGCACTCTAGAGGCTCAAGAAGTCAAGACCCAAGATCGATTTATATGGCAGCTATATCAGGTTATGGACCGAATCTTATATACCCTCCACCATGGATCGCATATGTCGAGTTCTTTTCCCGGCATCTCTTCTTAGGCAAAAAAAGGATATAAGAAAAGATTTGCTCTGCTATTAGAGTGATATCAAGATATGGTCCGGTTTGGACCACAATTAAATTATATGCTGGAGACCTGTGTAAAATGTCAGCCAATTCGAATAAGAATTGCGCCCCTTGTGGGCTCAAGAAGTAAAATAGAGAGATCGATTTATATGGGAGCTGTATCGGGCTATGGACCGATTCAGACCATAATAAACACGTATGTTGATGGTCATGAAAGAATCCGTCGTACAAAATTTCAGGCAAATCGGATAACAATTGCGACCTCTAGAGGCTCAAGAAGTCAAGATCCCAGATCGGTTTATATGGCAGCTATATCAGGTTATGAACCGATTTGAACCATATTTGGCACAGTTGTTGGATATAATAACAAAACACGTCGTGCAAAATTTCATCACAATCGGATGAGAATTGCGCACTCTAGAGGCTCAAGAAGTCAAGACCCAAGATCGATTTATATGGCAGCTATATCAGGTTATGGACCGATTTGAACCATACTTGGCACAGTTGTTGGATATAATAACAAAACACGTCGTGCAAAATTTCATCACAATCGGATGAGAATTGCGCACTCTAGAGGCTCAAGAAGTCAAGACCCAAGATCGATTTATATGGCAGCTATATCAGGTTATGGACCGATTTGAACCATACTTGGCACAGTTGTTGGATATAATAACAAAACACGTCGTGCAAAATGTCATCACAATCGGATGAGAATTGCGCACTCTAGAGGCTCAAGAAGTCAAGACCCAAGATCGATTTATATGGCAGCTACATCAGGTTATGGACCGATTTGAACCATACTTGGCGCAGTTGTTGGATATCATAACAAAACACGTCGTGCAAAATTTCATTTCAATCGGATAAGAATTGCGCACTCTAGAGGCTCAAGAAGTCAAGACCCAAGATCGATTTATATGGCAGCTATATCAGGTTATGGACCGATTTGAACCATACTTGGCACAGTTGTTGGATATAATAACAAAACACGTCGTGCAAAATTTCATCACAATCGGATGAGAATTGCGCACTCTAGAGGCTCAAGAAGTCAAGACCCAAGATCGATTTATATGGCAGCTACATCAGGTTATGGACCGATTTGAACCATACTTGGCGCAGTTGTTGGATATCATAACAAAACACGTCGTGCAAAATTTCATTTCAATCGGATAAGAATTGCGCACTCTAGAGGCTCAAGAAGTCAAGACCCAAGATCGATTTATATGGCAGCTATATCAGGTTATGAACCGATTTGAACCATACTTGGCACAGTTGTTGGATATAATAACAAAACACGTCGTGCAAAATTTCATCACAATCGGATGAGAATTGCGCACTCTAGAGGCTCAAGAAGTCAAGACCCAAGATCGGTTTATATGGCAGCTATATCAGGTTATGGGCCGATTTGAACCGTACTTGGCACAGTTGTTGGATGTCATAACAAAACACTTGGTGCAAAATTTCATTCCAATCGGATAAGAATTGCGCCCTCTAGAGGCTCAAGAAGTCAAGATCCAAGATCGGTTTATATGGCAGCTATATCAGGTTATGGACCGATTTGAACCATACTTATCATAGTTGTTGGATGTCATAACAAAACACGTCGTGCAAAATTTCATTCCAATCGGATAAGAATTGCGCACTCTAGAGGCTCAAGAAGTCAAGACCCAAGATCGGTTTATATGGCAGCTATATCAAAACATGGACCGATATGGCCCATTTACAATACCAACCGACCTACACTAATAAGAAGTATTTATGCAAAATTTCAAGCGGCTAGCTTTACTCCTTCGGAAGTTAGCGTGCTTTCGACAGACAGACGGACGGACGGACGGACGGACGGACGGACGGACGGACAGACGGACGGACATGGCTAGATCGACATAAAATGTCACGACGATCAAGAATATATATACTTTATGGGGTCTCAGACGAATATTTCGAGTAGTTACAAACAGAATGACGAAATTAGTATACCCCCCATCTTATGGTGGAGGGTATAAAAAGTAAGAAGGAGGCCAGTAAAGCTTTCGGTATCATAATGAGACACATAGGACTTCGAGCTGACAAAATAGCACATGTTAGGAAGATGATGAGTTGTTGGAGCACTTCGCGGCTAACAGACACCTTAGGGGGGACACAATACCAGACAGAACCGACTTAGGGTAGTGGCATGGAAAACAGTTAGGGATTTTGTTAGTTGAACAGAATTTCTGACTTAAATTTTTTTTATCGAGGTAGCCTTTACCTGAACGCCTAGGTTCGAACCCTGGCGAGAACATCAGAAAAATAGTTTTCGGCGGTGTTAATCCGCTCCTAATGCTTGCGACATTTGTTAGGCACTATGTCATGTCGAAACTTCTTCCCCAAGAGATGTCGCACTGCAGCAAACAATTCGGACTCGACTATAAAAAGGAGGTCCCTTATCATTGGGCTAAAATTTGAATCGACAGCACTCATTGATAAATGAGAATTTTGCCAAGTAATGGAATGTTCATGGACCCATTTGCATTTAAACGCACAACAAGCCGATTACTGGCTTGGGTATATGTCCAAACAGGCATGTGGTTGATTAATATACCTAATTCTATGACGAAGGTTAGGTTAGGTGATATGACGAAGGTTAATACGATGAAATTGCTAGTGATATTTTCGTCACCTCAAAGACTTCTATTCTCGCCCAACAACAATTGCAATATTTTAATATATAAGAATTTTGCATTTTGATCAATATGTCTAATTGATTGAGTTGACATTTTAATAAATTGCCGATTAAAGCTAAAGCGAAAAACAGATTTTGTAAATTGCAAAGTTAACACTCTTAACTTTGTCTACGCATTGGCGCTTGACTATGTTGTTTGCCTAAGGCGAAATTAATAGACATCTAGAAACGATATTACCATGCCATCTCTGCTTGTTTGTCTCTCCTTGCAGTCACTCTATCCCAATCGATTTTTCAATTAACGCACAATAATTGACGACTTCTTATCATCACCGTCCCAACTGCTCAATGATATTTGCCGACTGATGGCTTGCTGCAGAAAATGAAGATGCTGAAAATTTTCTCTGTATCATTGCCGTGCAGCATACGAGGATAAGATGCGTACAAGTTTGTACGCATAGTTGGGGCCTTAGCGACAAACTGTTGATTGAAAACTAATAAATTCGCAACTATTTTCTAAAGATCAGCGTGGAGCAGGATAGTTGCATTTCGCTGGCGCTGTGATATGATGTGTGATGTGAGCATCAGTTTGTATCCATGGCAGTGCTTGATGATAGTGATATTGAGAAATTAATGAAAATTTATTGCGAAAATATTGTATATTTATGATTTTTTTTTTTTTATTATACATTTTTTTCATGGCACTTTTATGTGCCTGAGTGTCTATGCAGACTGCATAAGTTATAAATTGCACGAAGCCAGTGTCGTATTTTAAAGTTTTGTTATTATTGTAATCGTATATTTAACACTGTCATAAATTAAAACGATATATTGTGTATTCTGTTTTTATCACGATGAATTATGTGCTGCTGCATCGTCAGGTTCAATATCATGGGGTAAATGTGTGTGTGTTTGTGTATTACCATAAAAGAGAAGAGCTAAACAAAAGACTTAGGACAGAAACTTTGTTCATTTCTCAGCAATTGATTTGATGGATAGGTATTGGTGCCATAAGTTTATCTTTGGAGAAAATAGTAAAAGGATGCAAAAACGGGTAATGAATGTATATAATTGGTCCTTTAGCTATGCATACTAAGAAGAATGATCCATTAATCCATATTCATGCCGCTATGGAAGACTTAAGTGGCACGATTGTAATATCAACAAGTAAGAGCGAACTAAGTTCGGCCGGGCCGAATCTTATATACCCTCCACCATGGATCGCATTTTTCGAGCTCTTTTCCCGGCATCTCTTCTTAGGCAAAAAATGATATAAGAAAAGATTTTCTCTGCTATTAGAGCGATATCAAGATATGGTCCGGTTTGGACCACAATTAAATTATATGTTGGAGACCTGTGTTAAATGTCAGCCAATTCGACTTAGAATCGCGCCCTTTGGGGGTTCAAGAAGTAAAATAGAGATATTGATTTTTATGGGAGCTGTATCGGGCTATAGACCGATTCAGACCATAATAAACACGTATATTTAGGGTCATGAGAGGATTCGTCCTACAAAATTTCAGGCAAATCGGATAATAATTGCGACCTCTAGAGGAAGTCAAGACCCCAGATCGGTTTATATGGCAGCTATATCAGGTTATGGACCGATTTGAACCATACCTGCCACAGTTATTGAATATCATAATAAAATACTTCGCACAAAAATTCATTCAAATCGGATAAGAATTGCGCACTCTAAAGGCTCATGAAGTCAAGACCCAAGATAGGTTTATATGACCGCTTTATCAGGTTATGGACCGATTTGAACCATACTTGGCATAGTTGTTGGATATCATAACAAAATATGTCGTGCAAAATTTCATAAAAATCGGATAAGAATTGCGTACTCTAGAGGCTCAAGAAGTCGAGACCCAAGATCGGTTTATATGGCAGCTATATCAGGTTATAGACCGATTTGAACCATACTTGACACAGTTGTTGGATATTACAACAAAACACGTCGTGCAAAATTTCATTCCAATCGGATAAGAATTGCGCACTCTAGAGGCTCTAGAAGTCAAGACCCAAGATCGGTTTATATGACAGCTATATCAGGTCATGGACTGATTTGAACCATACTTGGAACAGTTGTTGAATATCATAACAAAACACGTCGTGCAAAATTTCATTTCAATCGGATAAGAATTGCGCTCTCTAGAGGCTCAAGAAGTCAAGACCCAAGATCGGGTTAAATGGCAGCTGTATCAAACATGGACCGATATAGCCCATTTACAATACAAACCGACCTACACTATTAAGAAGTATTTGTGTAAAATTTCATGCGGCTAGCTTTACTCCTTCGGAAGTTAGCGTGCTTTCGACAGACTACGGACAGACGGACGGACATGGCTAGATCGACTTAAAATGTCGCGACGATCATATAGACCGATCTGCCGATAAAGGGTCTGAAGCCCATAAAAGCCTTATTTATTATCCGATTTCGCTGAAATTTGAAACAGTTTGTAGTTTTAGGTCTCCCGACATCCGACCCAAATATGGGTTGGATTGGACTATATTTAGATATAGCTGTCATATAGACTGAGGTCCCGATAAAGGATCTGAAGGCCATAAAAGCTTTAATTTTTATCCAATTTCGCTGAAATTTGGAATAGTGCGCAGTTTTAAGCCTCCCAACATCCGACCCAAATATGTTGCAGATCGGATAAAGCCCGATCTGCCGATAAAGGGCCTGAAGCCCATAAAAGCCCTATTTACTACCCGATTTCGCTGAAATTTGAATCAGTTGATAGTTTTAGGTCTCCCGCCATCCGCCAAAAAATTTGATTTGGATTGGACTATGTTTAGATATAGCTACCATATAGACCGATCTCCCGATATAAGGTAAACAGTGAGTAGTTTTAGGCCACCCGCCATCCGACCCAAATATGGTAAAAATAGGACTGTATTTAGTTATAGGTGTCATATAGACCGATATGCCGGTTAAGGTCTGAGGCTCATAAGAGCTTTATTTATTACCCGATTTTGTTGAAATTTGAAATACAAAATTCAACAGTGGCTAATATTTATAAGATCACTCAATGTCCGTGCCGAATTTGGGTGGTTAAGTTATCCAATTTTCATCGGATTGTGACGAAAGGGGGTTTACATATATACCCGAGGTGGTGGGTATCAAAAGTTCGGCCCGGCCGAACTTAATGCCTTTCTACCTGTTGACATTGAAATCCGATTTTTTTTATCATGGCAAGTGGTATAGAAGTCATACGCTGAACATATTTTAAATTGTACGAATTAAATTGTTGTTTGTATTATAAATTGTGAATATTTTCCGAAGTGCGAATGAGCCAAATATATGTCTAGTTTCTATCATAGACAGACACATTGTAGCGTGGGAAGACAAGAAATATCAAGAAAGCAAGTAAGAGCGGGCTTAAGTTCTTAGTTGTAGGCTAAGTCGTCAAATTTAAAATTTGCTTAATTTTGATATGTAGGATTTCGATCAAAAGCCGTACACTTGAAGGATCCATAGAGTAGGTCGTTGTTCAAATTTTTGAGAAGATCGTTTGATAAATGTTTTAGCAAAGACCTTAAAAGTAAAAATCGGGAGATGCATATATATGAGAGCTTAAACTAAAACGGAACATGTCTCTATGAAATTCATCAATCATCAGAAGAGTTATAAGAGTAACCTTGTCATATTTTGTGAAGATCGGTTAACAAATCACTAAAGTATTGAGTTATATTCAAAACAAGTAAAAGCGTGCTAAGTTCGGCCGGGCCGAATCTTATATACCCTCCACCATGGATCGCATTTGTCGAGTTCTTTTCCCGGCATCTCTTCTTAGGCAAAAAAAGGATATAAGAAAATATTTGCTCTGCTATTAGAGCGATATCAAGATATGGTCCGGTTTGGACCACAATTAAATTATATGTTGGAGACCTGTGTAAAATGTCAGCCAATTCGAATAAGAATTGCGCCCTTTGTGGGCTCAAGAAGTAAAATAGAGAGATCGATTTATATGGGAGCTGTATCGGGCTATATACCGATTCAGACCATAATAAACACGTATGTTAATGGTCATGAGAGAATCCGTCGTACAAAATTTCAGGCAAATCGGATAAGAATTGCGCACTCTAGAGGCTCAAGAAGTCAAGACCCCAGCATCGGTTTATATGGCAGCTATATCAGGTTATGAACCGATTTGAGCCATACTTGTCACAGTTGTTGGATATCATAACAAAACACGTCGTGCAAAATTTCATCCCAATCGGATAAGAATTGCGCATTCTAGAGGCTCAAGAAGTCAAGACCCAAGATCGGTTTATATGGCAGCTATATCAGGCTATGAAGCGATTTGAACCATACTTGGCACAGTTGTTGGATATCATAACAAAACACGTCGTGCAAAATTTCATCCCAATCGGATAAGAATTGCGCACTCTAGAGGCTCAAGAAGTCAAGACCCAGCATCGGTTTATATGGCAGCTATATCAGGTTATGAACCGATTTGAACCATACTTGTCACAGTTGTTGGATATCATGACAAAACACGTCGTGCGAAATTTCATTGCAATCGGATAAGAATTGCGCACTCTAGAGGCTCAAGAAGTCAAGACCCAGCATCGGTTTATATGGCAGCTATATCAAAAAATGGACCGATATGGCCCATTTACAATACCAACCGACCTACACTAATAAGAAGTATTTGTGCAAAATTTCAAGAGGCTAGCTTTACTCCTTCGGAAGTAAGCGTGCTTTCGACAGACAGACGGACGGACGGACGGACAGACAGACAGACGGACGGACATTTCTAAATCGACATAAAATTTCACGACGATCAAGAATATATATTTATTTTACGGGGTCTCAGACGAATATTTCGAGTAGTTACAATCAGAATGACGAAATTAGTATACCCCCCCATCTTATGGTGGAGGGTATAAAAAAAGTTGAGTTATCTTTACCAATTTCACAGCAACAGAAGAATTTTGCCAATTTTCGATTTTGAAAAAATGTGGGGTGGGCTGAAATTTCGCACATAGTGTTCTGTTATAACTCCTAACAACTAAGTACGGTTCAAATCAGTCAAGAACATAATATAGCTGTCGTATAAACCGATCTTCCGATCTGACTTCTTGAGCCCTTACAAGCCGCGATTTTTATCCGATTCGGCTGAAATTTTGTTCAGTTATGACTATCAACAACTGCACTAAGTAGGGCCCAATTCGGTCCAGATATAGCTCCCATATTTTAACAAATGGTGGGTTTCCAAGATTCGGCCCAGCCGAACTAAGGAAGAAATCTTCATTGATGAAGGATATATAAGATTCGGCCGGCCGACCGAACATAATCTATTTTTATACCCTACACCACTACTGTGGTACGGGGTATTATAACTTAGTGCACCCAAAAGGAAGAGATAGACACATTCGGCTTAGAGACGATACCTATTGAAATTGGAAAAAATCGGTTCAGATTTGGATACAGCTCCCATATAAATCTTCGTCCGATTTGCCGTAAGCAATAAATTGCCGTAAGCAATAAAATGGTCACTTGTTAACCTATTCTCTCGAAATTTGGAAGAAAGGATTTCCTTATGACTTTTGATATTAGTGGTTAATTTCATAGAAATCGGTTCAGGTTTTGATATAGCTCTCATATATATGTTCGTCCGATTTGCAGTAATACAGCAATAAAATGGCCATTTCTAAACCGATTCTCTCAAAATTTGGCAGGAAGGATTTGGGAAGGATTTTCTCTTGACTCTTGACATTACTGGTGGAAATCGGTTTAGCCGGTTTAGCTATAGCTCGCATATAATATATATATCGCCCGATTTTCTCTCCTAGAGCCACTGCAAGCTCATTTATTAACCAATCTTCCCAAAAGTTTGTACAACGCTTTCCTCGATGACATCCACATTATGTATAAAGTTTTCTCGAAATCGGCTCAGATTTAGACATAGCTCCCATATATATGTTCGTCCGATATGCAGTAATATTGCAATCAAATGGTCATTTGTTAATCAATTCTCTCGAAATATGGCAGGAATGATTTTCTCTTGACTCTCGACATTATAGATGAATTTCATAGAAATTGGTTCATATTTAGATATAGCTGTCATATATATATATCGCCCGATTTTCATTTCTAGAGCGATTGCAATCGCATTTTTTGACTAATCTTACCAAAATTGTGCACAACGCTTTTCTCGACGAGTACCACATTATCTGAGAAGTTTGCTCGAAGTCGGTTTAGAATTAGATATATATGTTCGTCAAATTTTGGGTAATTTGCAATAATGTTGCCATTTATGAATGTGAGTTATTATAGTTTGAACATATTTGCTCGAACTGTGATACGGATTGTTTAACAACCCATCTGAAAACATCCGGCGAGGTTCATTAAAGTTTGTTTTAGAATTAGACATAGCCCCCACATTGTACCTATAGGGTTGGTGTAGGGTATTATAAAGTCGGCACCGCCCGACTTTTGCCTTTCCTTACTGGTAAATTTTCAATATTTAATCGCAACAAATATTTGTTAACTAGGCTTTCGAAGTGTACATGTTTCCGCGTATTTATTTATGAACCTGCATAGGAATTACAGCTTGCTTAGCGTAAATTCAAAAACGAAATGAGACGCACATTTTTTTTTTTTAGATTTTAAGCCTTGGCTTAATCATATCTAAGCCATTGTTACACAGGTTCTCATGTTTTTTTTTTCGTTTTGCATTAACAAGGAAATGTCAATATTGACAAACATTTATTGAACAATGACAACAGAAGCAAAAGCATTTGGCTACAACAACAGCATCAGCATCCACAATGACAAGAAACAACAACAAAATTAAAAAGATTTTTCACTGTCAACAGCAGCGGTAATGCATCATTATTTTCGCGTTATTGAAACCGAGCCACTGTCATTAGCAAAATCAACAACACAACCAACCAACCAGCCAACTAACTGCCAGTTAGACTGCCATCCAGCCGACCAACCAGCCGAACATCCATTTGTGCTGGAACTGCCCCTGAATTCTGTGCCATTGTTGTTTTCATCGTCGTTGACAATTGAGGAAAATGTCAATTTATTTATCAAAAGTCTATTAAACGCATTTTGTTTAAATTGCACTTTAAGCGCGCATTTTAATTCAGTTTTTTTTTTTTGTGTATGTTCCATTGCTACTGTTGCTATTGTTGTTAGTGGTGATGTTGGTGCGCATGCGCAGCTGCTGCCATCTCAAGTTACACGGGAGTGACTGCGAGTTCGCATTAAATGACAAACATAATAACACAGCCGATATCGGAACATTTTAGAAAATCGATGATGACAGCTTACCGTTGTTAGTCATTGTTGTTGTTGTGGTTACAGCTACTGTTGTTGCATTGCGTTTGCATTGATAAATTATATTTGCTGGACTTCAGCGGTTAGAGTCGTCATGTCTCGTTACTTTTGCTTAATTACACTGGAGTACATTCTTTCAAGTATGTATGTCCCGCTAACGTTTCCGTTGCTTCCTGTTTCACCAAAAAGCCTCAGGAAGAATTTTATTTTCAAGATGCCCCAACTGAAAATAAGCAAAATAAATCATTGAAGACATCGTGATAGACACATTATAATCATCTCACACAACTTCCATTAAGCAACATCCTTTCCCGGTGGTAAAGAAACATTTCTTCTGGTTAGTTTGTTCTCATAGCACCACAAACTACATGAGGTTTAGTTAATTTCTTAGCAATGTTATTTGCATTGCCTTAGCTGCAAGCATAAATACTAATAAGGGGAAGTCCGTCTAGCCATTCGGTTACTTTTTGTAGGATCAGTGAGTGTTATGCCTACCATCCCGAGATGATTCGTAACTTAAAAACGCAAAAATTAATTCTTCATTGTATGAATATGGGATCATTCAATATATTGGGTTGCCTAAAAAGTAATTGCGGATTTTTTAAAAGAAAGTAAATGCATTTTTAATAAAACTCCGAATGAACTTTAATCAAATATATAATTGCCATTTTGTTCGATAACCTTTTGCCATCTTCCTGGCAAATTTAGTATTCCACGCTCATAGAACTTCTGGCCTTTATCTGCAAAAAACTGAACCAAGTGCGATTTTATAGCCTCATCATTGCCGAAAGTTTTACCATTTAAGGAGTTCTGCAAAGATCGAAATAAATGGTAGTCTGATGGTGCAAGTTCAGGGCTATATGGTGGATGCATCAAAAGTTCCCAGCCAAGCTCACTCAGTTTTTGGCGAGTGACCAAAGATGTGTGCGGTCTAGCGTTGACCTGGTGGAATATGACACCTTTACGATTGACCAATTCTGGTCGCTTCTCCTTGATGGCTGTATTCAATTTGTCCAATTGTTGACAGTAATCATCCGAATTAATCGTTCGGTTCCTTGGAAGCAGCTCAAAATATACCACACCCTTCCAATCCCACCAAACAGACAGCATAACCTTCTTTTGGTGGATATCAGCCTTTGAAGTGGTTTGAGCTGGTTCACCATGCTTGGACCATGATCGTTTTCGACTAACGTTGTTGTAAACAATCCATTTTTCATCTCCAGTTATGATTCGTTTTAAAAACGGATCGAATTCATTGCGTTCAAGGTGCATATCACAAGCGTTGATTCGGTTTGTTAAATGAATTTCTTTCAATACATGTGGTACCCATATTAAAATTGACGCCAAACAAACAAATGTAAACAAAATTTCGCGCACTTTTTTTCTAAAGCAAGCTAAAAGTAACAGCTGATAACTGACAGAAGAAAGAATGCAATTGCAGAGTCACAAGCCGTTGAAAAAATTTGTCAACGCCGACTATACTACTACTATATTACCGACAATTACTTTTTGGGCAACCCAATACGTTGAACAAGTAGGATAGGTTAGGTTAAGTTGAAAAGATAGTGCAGATATTAATCCGCCCCATGCCACTATGGACATACACCTAAGCCAGTAATCGGGTTGTTGTGCGCTCTAAAAACTATAAAATAACATCTAAAAAGAAAATTATTAAGTGAGGAATTCCGTGCTACTTACAAAATCCTTAATTGTTTTCAATACCACTCCCCTAAGTTGGTTCATGTCTGATATTGTGTCCCCATCTAAGTGCCGGTATCTGTTGGACGCGACAGCCGGGCAATGACAAAGGAAATGCTCCAACGTTTCATCATTTTCCCCATATGCCCTACACATGCTATCACTTGTCGCACCGATTTTACATAAATGAGCTCGTAGTCCTATGTGTCCCGTTATAATACCAATAGCTATACTGACCTCCTTCTTGCTTCCTTTCAGTTATAGACTCGTCTTCTCACGATCTGGATCCCCCTATAAGATTCTTGTAGTCCTACCGACCGTTTCGCTGTTCCACAGTGCTGCAAGCTCATTCGTCGCCCACTCTCTTAACTCGGAGTGCGTCGAACCGAAAGGCTTCGGGTTAACCGAGTTTAATGACGGCAGTCCTCTGGCCTTCACCGTCAAATCGTCTGTCATTTAATTTCCGCTTACTCCGTTATGGGCCGGCACTTAATCTCCTTCTTACACTGCAAGACTGTTTGTGACCTTACCGTCCTGCTTGTTATTGCCCTTATGGCAATTTTACTGTCGGCAAAAATGTTCAGACTTGACGCCCTCGCGTTAGCACCACACCACTTCACGCATTCCGTGATCGCCCGGATCTCCGCCTGCAGGACCGTACTATGGTCAGGCAGTCTAAAACAGATCTCAGTCCCTGGGTTCTTAATGTAAACCCCCCGGGCCCACTCTGTCCTCTAGCTTTGATCCATCCGTGTAACTTGATCTTCCAGATGGCAATACTAGGGTTCCGTCAATCCAAGACTGTGCCGATGGCAGCAGTGCCTCGCACTCGTCTTTAAGGTTCATCTCAGGTATCCGATCGGAAACCTCTTCCCTTCCTTCCAGGTTTCCTATTGTCGCCTCGATTATACCGCTATGGTTTGAGCTGCTCCCATCCTCAATCCATTCTCCCATTGCCTTAAGTCTCAAAGCCGCAGTGGCTGTCTCACACTTAATCTGTATGTCAATGGGTTGTATATCTAGAATAACACAACTCACTGTCCCAAACATCGGCGTAATGGGACAATAAATGTGCCTTTTATGGCCCCAAAACCCTAAATCGAGTGTTCGGTCTATATGGCAGCTAGGTTTCCCAAAAAGTAATTGCGTATTTTTCATATAGTCGGCGTTGACAATTTTTTGCACAGGTTGTGACTCTGTAATTGCATTCTTTCTTCTGTCAGTTATCAGCTGTTACTTTTTGCTTGCTTTAGAAAAAAAGTGTTAAAAAAAGTATATTTGATTAAAGTTCATTCTAAGTTTTATTAAAAATGCATTTACTTTCTTTTTAAAAATCCGCAATTACTTTTTGGGCAACCCAATAGATATACAACCCATCGATATACAGATTAAGTGTAAGGCAGCCACTGCCCTAGTAGGCGTGGTCCTCATCGCTCCGCCTATGCCAAGACAACATGTTCTCTGAACCTGTTGTCTGTTCCCCATGTTGCACTTTTTCTCCATAGCTGTCCTCCAAACTACTGAGGCGTAACTAAGTATTGGTCTAAACGCGCTCCTTTAGAGCCAGTGGACTGTCCTGGGATTCAGGCGCATTTTGAGCCGACGGGCCGTCTACATAGTGCCCAACATCTGTGAGCCTTCTCAGTACGCTTCTGAATGTGACACTTCCAATTCAGTTTCCTGTCCAAGATCACACCTAAATTTTGACCTTTTCAGATATCGAAATCGTCTTTTTGAGGAAACGTGGTGCGTCAAATTGGCCCACTTTTGCCTTCCTCGTGAACAGGCATATTTCAGTCTTCTCTGGGTTAACATTGAGACCTCTGGGTCTAGCCCAGTCATATGCCAAATGTAAGGCCCTTCTGCATAGCTCGTTCAGATCCTTACCCCTTAGAAGTATTATAAAATCGTCTGCGTAGCAGACGGGTTCAAATCCCTCCACATTCAGCAGCCGTAATAGGTCATTTATGGTGGTCACCCATAGGAGTGGCGATAAAATGTCCCCCTGTGTTGTGCCCTGTGCCACTTTCTCCCTTATTTTTATGCCATGAGACACATAATTTATCCACCTGTTCCTTAGCATACGGTTTATCCAGTCTCTAAGGACCGGGTCCACCCGGTACTGGTCTAAGGATTGGATCTGAGTGTCGGTTGTTGTTGTTGTTAAAAGCCCCCTCGATGTCAATGCATACCGCCAGTGTGTACGTTTTGGCATCGAAGGAGTCTTCTGTTTTATGCACAACCTCGTGTAGGGCAAACTCCACCGAATTGCTGATTTTCTCCATCAGAACGTGTGTAGCAGCCTCGCTCCGGTGTAGGTTTATCTGGATAACCTCAGTCGTTGATGCTCCAGTAAATAGGCATCTTGGGAGTAGATGATAATCTCATTGTCTGCTCCCTGTTCTTTAGACTGCATTGACTTTCCGTCACTGCACTGCCTGATGTCATCGTTTTAGGTTCTTTGCCTATTCTAGTCTTCCAACTCCTTATAAAGTCGGCAATCGTCGGGGTTAACCACCGCTGAAAATTTTTCAGATGTTCAAGCCGCGATTTGAACCTAGTATTTCGGTGTGCTAACCTCTGCACCACTGTGGCCGTATAGCGTATGAAATATACCGATATACTAGCTGAACCGGGCCCAATAGGCTGCGCCCTTGTTTTACTTTATGCGGAAGAAAATTATAACTTGAATATTTATTTTCGTTAATTAAAGAGCTTTTAGTGAAATACTTAGGAAAATACTACGAAAATAGTTTTTGTATATCGCTTGAACAACAGTATCACAATATAAATACCGCTATATGAATCGGTCTATAAATTCGCTCGGAGGGTTTAGGGTCATTTAAGCTTGGATGTTAGATGTACTCCATTCTTAAAGGACTTTATTTGAGCTTGATATTTCCGTTTGGATTTTGGGAGTGGGAAGGCCCCCAGGTTGTTGGTTGGACGGTTTAGGGAGTGGTGTGGACCACCAGTGTGGACTCCCGAAAGTGGGTATGAATTTCGTGCTCCCAAATACCTTTAAGTTGACCCCCATCAGATTTAGTGATATTTTTGGTTGTGAGGTGGTCACCCAAATACTTGGCCCGATCAAGAATATACATACTTTATGGGGTCCTGGATCAATATTTTGAGGTGTTACAAACGGAATGACTAGATTAGTATACCCCCATACTAATCTAGTCTTTCCATTTGTAAACGAAATTTTGTGTGCTCTCATATAGTTCCCTAAAAATAAAAATTTGGTATCCAAATTTCGGATAGGGTGCCTAGGGGGGCCTCCCCACCCTAAAACCTACCAAACATATATGTAGACCAATCACGACAATATGGGACTCAAATGAAAGGTATTTAGGATAAGAAAACGTATCTTATATTCAATTGTCGGACCAAGTTACGGGGGGGTGGGCACCCCAAGCCCCAAAACACCCCTAAATCGGACATATTTACCGACCATGGCAATATGGAACTCAAATGAAAGGTCTTTGGGAGTAAACAACGAATTTGATAACCTATTTTGGACCATGTGTTTGGGGGACGCCTCATCGTGTAAACTCCCCTAAACCAATGGCAATATGGGGTTTAAATAAATGGTACTTGGAAGAAGTGCACGATGCTGATATTTTTTCTGGCCCAAGTGTCTCGGGGACAACCTCACCCCCGAAAACACCCCTAAATCAGAGAAAACATGAGAATGTCGAGATGAAATAAAGCATTTTAAGAATGGAGTCGACCTTACATCTAAACTTAACTTCGTAGACCAATCAAGATCATATGGGACTTATAAATAAAGGCACTTATATTGTTAAACTGTTAGTCAAGCGATATACTATTTTCGTAGCATGGTATTTCACTAAAAGCTCTTTAATTGTCGAAAATAAATATTCCAAGAAACTTTTGTTCCATATAAAGTAAAATACAGCTAGTCTGTAATATAAACCGATCTGGGGTCTTGATTTCTTCTGAAATATTGCATGAGCTGTTTCGTTATGGCATCCTACAACTACGATAAGTATGTTTCAAATCGGTTCATAACCTGATATAGCTGTCATATAAACCGACCTTGAATCTTGACTTCTTAAGCCACTAGAGAGCGCAATTCTTATCCGATTAGGCTGCAATTTTGCAAGACGTGTTTTGTTTTGACTTTCAACAGCTGTGCAAAATATGGTTTTAATTGGTCCATAACTTGATATAGCTGCCATATAAACCGATATGCGATCTTGACTTCTTGAGTCTCTAGAGGTGGCAATTATTATCCGATTTGGCTGAAATTTTTTACAACGACTTCTCTCATGACCTTCAGCATACGTGTCAAAAATGGTCTGAATCGGTCTATAGCCTAATACAACTGCCATATAAACCTATCTCCCTATTTTACTTCTTGATCTACTAAATGGGGCAATTCTTATTCGAATTGGCTGAAATTTTACCCAATGACTTCTACTATAACCTCTAACATTCAATTCAATAATGGTCCGAATCGGACCATGATTTGATAGTTCTGTAATAGTACAGCAATTATTTTCTTGTATACTTTGTTTGCCTACAAAGAGATATCGGGTAAAGAACTCGACAATCGCGATCCATGGTAGAGGGTATATAAGAGTCGGCCCGGCCGAACTTAGCACGCTTTTACTTCTTTCCAATTTCAATAGACCTCGTCTCTAGGCCCAAGAAAATACTTACTTACGTTAATTGGCTATGACAGAATATTTGTTTCACTAGTCGAACGTAGAATAACGTTCCAAGCGCCTCGATCTTCTGCGCTCATTCTAGAATCTCTGACACCAAGTTTCGAGGTGTCTCCCACAACTTGATCTTTCCATCGGGCTTTTGGTCTTCCCGGTTTGCGTGTACCACAGTGTTTGCCTTCAAAAGACTTCTTTGCTGGAGCTACTTTATCCATTCTGACAACATGACGTAGCCTACGCAGCCGTTGTATTTTGATGCGTGTAACTATGCTATAGCCGTCATAGAGCTCGTGGATCATACGTCGCCTATATTCTCTATTTACGCAAACTGGTCCAGAATCTATCTCTCAAATACTCCAAGCACTGCCTCATCTGTTTTCACAAGTACTCATACTTCAGAACCGTATAACAGCAAGACACTGGTCTTGTATAGTGTAATCTTTATCTGTCGAGAGGTGGCCTTGCTAACTTAGTCCAAAGTAGCATCTGTTTGTCAGTATTATTCTTCGCTTTATCTCAAAACTGGTGTCATTCGTTTCGGTTACGGCGGTGCCGAGGTAGATAAAGTTACTGACTGTCTCAAAGTTGTGATTCCCAACTTTCTCCATTTTCTTTATCTGCTCGGTTGTGCAAGGCTTTTTGGGAGTTGAAACCATGAATTTCGTCTTATCTCCATTTACTGCCAGACCCATTTTCACTGACTCTCTTTCGATTCTTTCAAAGGCTGCAGTTATCAGCAAGTGCCATCCTGCAGAGTCTTATTAATTGCAGTGATACCAAACTCAGACATGGCTTGAAATACCTTTGAACGTAAAAGAGTATCGAAGGCAGCTTTGTAGTCAACAAAGAGATGGTAGGTGTTGATTTGTACTTCTCGGGTCATTTCCAGGATTTGGCGCAGTGTGAATATCTGGTCTAGGATGGATTTACCAGGTCTAAAGCCGCATTGATTGGGCCCAATTATTTCATTGACTTTAGGTTTTAATCTTTCACACAGTACGCTCGAGAATATCTTGTACGCGATGGGAAGGAGACTTATTCCTTTGTAGTTGGCACATTCCGTCTTGACATAGTATGCTGAGGTTCCAATCATCGGGTATGCGTTCTTCTAGCCAGATTGCGCAGATAAGCTGATGCATACGCCTTATCAGCGTGTCGCCCCCAGTCTTAAATAGTTCAGCGGGTAACCCGTCGGCTCCTGCTGCTTTGTTGTTCTTTAGTCGGGTAACTGCTACTTGGACCTTATTCTGACTAGGAGGTAAACATTCTATACCATCATCAGGGATTAGTTCTGCGGTATCCTCTTCGCCGCCAACGTCGGACACTAGCAGTTGGGTAAAATATTCTTTCCATATTCTCAGTTATGTTATCTGTGTCAGTTACCAGATTTCCTTCTTTGTCTCTGCAGGAGGATGTGCCTGCACCAAAGCCATCGTTTGATGTTTAATTCTTTGGTAGAATTTCCGGACTTTATTCTGACTCCTGTACATCTCGAGGCCCAAATTTAAGATAAGCTATAACACGTAGGACAGTGTAACTCGCAAATGTTACGCATTAAATGTTGGTGCCAATGAAAAATAAGTCTGCATTTACAGCCAAATAGGCCAACAGTCGCATAATTTATGGCAATTAACATTAGTAATGGAAAAACCGGTAGCACATTTCATTTAAGATGCTCAGTGCATGGATGCGATAATTATAATCGAATTATTGCAAAATTTTACTTTTCTTAATGTTGATTTGTTTGTATTCTCCCGGTATACGTACCACAAGTGAGGTGGGGGGTCAGAGACCAAACGAATATTTAAGATGACAGCGGCAATTAAGGACAATCGCTAAAGATGATGGCAAAGAAGCTAATGGCTCCTTCCAAATTACGTTTTCTATCAGCTTGAATGCAATCGATCGCCTTCACAAGACTGCATCTAATGACTTTGTAGGAAATGATCAATCTTAAATTGATCTGAAAGGCATACTTTTCCTTAACCAGCCCCCGATTTTCTCAATTATATTCACTTAACCATGAATACCTTCCGCCCATGGTCAATTTTTGGACTATTCGCTTGTGAGTATGACAAATGAATTCCTAGAATTTTGCGAACATTTGCAAACAATCCCATCAAAATTTTGTCATAAAGCATACATCCGCCTCAGAGGCAACATTGTTGCACCTTTGTTTTGCAGTTGCCTTATCAAACTAAAAATATGAATATTAAATAGAAAGAAAAAAAATAACTCGCTCTTACAGAGCAACACACTACTCATAATTCAATGGCAGCAGCCGTGTAGCTTTGGCAGCTGTAAGAAGACCAAATGGTTGAACAAACCAATCCGCCAGCCAGCCAACCAGCCGTCAACTTTGAAATTCTCCGGAATTCCAACGGTAGTCAGTAATCGGAGGATATAGTAGCAACAACAACAACAACAACACTATGAGTAACAACAAATATTGCAATAATAAAACTACAAACGAATGGGCAACATGTGGAGTAGGAGATCAAAGATAGACATCACTGTCCCAGGTCCCAAAGCCAAGGCGACCAGACTAGGCGACTTAATGCCAAGGCTGGCCATGCCAGCATTAACAGCCTTTGAAGCAGAAGTACCCGAGAGAGTTGAAAACAGAAGGTTAAACCTTAAGGTTGGCTGTGATTTTATTAGCTTGTTGCAATTGTGGCAAAGCTACAGTTGCTGCTGTGCTGTGCTGAAGCTGAGCTGTTCTGTTCGTTGGCCACAACCAGACTGTTTTGTCGTTGTCTCGAGCGCCTTCTATTTAATGACGGCGCTACCAACTTTAATGCACTTGAAATTCGTACAACAATAGCAGAAAACAAACATCCACAATGGAGAAAGACAACTCAAACAAGAGTATCGTGCAAATTCTTTTCAAATACGCACAGTGGTACATTGCTTAAGGAGGAGTTGGAAACGAAGAATGTCCATACCGAATTCTGATTGCTTTTAAATTATTGTACAAATACAAATGTGAAACTAATACGTTAAGATACACTCGGAGGCCAGTTTAGCCTCCTAGCTAGAAAATATATATATTTTAGATTGTAATGCAAGGTTGTGCGTCCACAGATCAGATCTAGAGACATGATAAAGATATTGAAGAATACAATAAATGAGTTTGAAGCAGGGGGCTATCGGTAACACTCACATGCATATATCATCCCGGAAGAGCACCAGCGCTTAATGGCTATGATATTTGCTCCACTAGCCGAACATAGAATAGCGTTCCAAGCGCCTCGATCTTCTGCGCTCATTCTAAAATCTCCGACACCAAGTTTCGAGGTGTCTCCCATCACTTAATTTTTCCATCGGGCTTTTGGTCTTCCCGGTTTGCGTGTACCACCGTTTTTGCCTTCAAAAGACCTCTTTGCTTCTGGAGCTTCTTCATCCATTCTGACAACATAGACAACAACCTAGCCAACGCAGCCGTTGTATTTTGATGCGTGTAACTATGCCATCGTCGTCATACAGCTCATACAGCACGTGGTTCATACGTCGCCTATATTCTCCATTAAGGCAAACTGGTCCATATATTTTACGAAGAATATTTCTCTCAAATACTCCAAGCACTGCATCATCTGCTTTCCCAAGTACCCATGCTTCAGAACCATATAACAGCCCGATTAGTATCAGTGTCTTGTAAAGTGCAATCTTCGTCTGTCGAGAGATGGCTTTGCTTCTAAACTGCTTACTTAGTCCAAAGTAGCATCTGTTTGCCAGAATTATTCTTCGCTTAATCTCAAAACTGGTGTCATTCGTTTCCGTTGCGGCAGTGCCGAGGTAGATAAAGTTATTGACTATCTCAAAGTTGTGGTTCCCAACTTTCTCCATTTTCTTTATCTGCTCGGTTGTGCTAGGCTTTTTGGGAGTTGAAACCATGCAGTTCGTCTTATCTCCATTTACTGTCAGACCAATTATCACTGACTCTCTTTCGATTCTTTCAAAGGCTGCAGTTACTACTTCCGGTGACCGACCTATGATATCGATGAGCACCAGCGCACGTACATCTAAATGCTTGTGCAGTGAATGCCAACCAGTGGTCCAGTGCCTCTCATCGCGTACCCTGTCGAACTATCCCAACGTTTTTGATCTGACCTGTGACCTTGTAAATCCTGATAGATATATCTTCTACAATCATCATTTTGTGGGATTTCTTTGTGCAACGCCATATGGCCTTCCCAACAGTTTGTGTTTATAAGTCCTTTAATAACTTAGTAACCATTTATTAAAAGCCAGTAGCTCACATGTCTTCCTTTGGACGACGAAAGGCCAGAGACTCCTGGTGGATTGGCATCCATATACAGATAAGCCACCAATTCCGAAGTTGCCATTCCCTTTGCAATGTTCAGTAGTTCGACAAATGGGTAAGACCGGCAGCTACTTCGATCACCGTCCAATGAGCCCTTTCAGGCATATTCAACCACTTACTTATTTTTATACCCTCCACCATAGGATGGGGGTATACTAATATCGTCATTCCGTTGTAACATCTCGAAATATGCGTCTGAGACCCCATAAATTATATATATTCTTGATCGTCATGTCATTTTAATCCGATCTAGCCATGTCCATACGTCCGTCTGTCTGTCGAAAGAACGCTAACTTTCGAAGGAGTAAAGCTAGCCGCTTAAAATTTTGCACAAATACTTTTTATTAATGTAGGTCGGTTGGAATTTTAATTGTGCCAAATCGGTCAATGTTTTGATATAGCTGCCATATAAACCGATCTTGCGTCTTGACTTCTCGAGCCTCTAGAGGGCGTAATTCTCGTCCGATTTGACTGAAACTTTGCACGAATTGTTTTGGTATCCGTCCATCCGTCCGTCCATCCGTCCCTCCATCCGTCCGTCCATCCGTCCCTCCATCCGTCCGTCCGTCTGTCTGTCTGTCGAAACCACGCCAACTTTCGAAGGAGTAAAGCTAGCCGCTTTAAATTTTGCACAAAAACTTTTTATTAGTGTAGGTCGCTTGAAATTGTAAATGGGTCAAATCGGCCCATATTTTGATATAGCTGCCATATAAACCATTCTCGGGTCTTGACTTCTTGAGCTTCTAGAGGGCGCAATACTAGTCCGATTTGACTGAAATTTTGCTCGTAGTGTTTTGGTGTCACTTCCAATAACTGTGCTAAGTACGATTCAAATCGGATCATAATCTGGTATAGCTGTCATATAAACCGATCTCGGTTTTTGATTTCTTGAGCCTCTAGAGGGCTCAATTCTAGTCGAATTTGACTGAAATTTTGCACGTCTTGTTTTGGTGTCACTTCCAACAACTGTGTTAAGTATGAATCAAATCAGTTCATAATCTGGTATAGCTGTCATATAAGCCGATCTCGGGTCTTGAATTCTTGAGCCTCTAGAGGGCGCAATTCTTATCCGATTTGGAAGAAATTTCTCTCATTACCTTCAACATACGTGTCCAATATGGCCTGAATCGATCAATAGCTTGGTATAGCTCCCATACAAACCGATCTCCCGATTTTGCTTCTTGGCGCAATTCTTATCCGAATGAACTGAAATATCGCACAATGACATCTACAATGCTTTGGTATCTCTTTAAACATCTGTGCTAAGCATGATTCATATCGGGATATAATTTGGTATAGCTATCATATAAACCGATCTTGGATCTTGACTTCCTGAGCCAATAGAGCTCGCAATTGTCATCCTATTTGGTTGAAATTTTGCACGAGATGTTTTATTATGACTTCAAATAACTGTGCTAAGTATGGCGTATATCGGTATAGAACCTGATATAGCTGTCATATAAGCCGATCTGGGATCTTAACTTCTTGAGCCTCTAGAGGGCGTAATTATCATCCGATTTGGCAGAAATTTTGTACAACGGCTTCTCTCATGAACTTCAACATGGGTGTCTTATATGGTCTGAATCGATCAATAGCTAGATATAGCTCCCATATAAACCGATCTTCCGATTTAGCTTCTTGAGCCCTTACAAGGCGCAATTCTTATCCGAATGAACTGAAATATCACACAATGACGTCTGCAATGTTCAACATTCATTTATGGACCGAATCGGACTAAAACTTGATACAGCTCCAATAGCACAACAGTTCTTATTCAATATTCTTTGTTTGCCTAAGAAGAGATGCTGCGCATAGAACTCGACAAATGCGATCCATGGTGGAGGAGATTCGTCCCGG
Organism: Stomoxys calcitrans; assembly: GCF_963082655.1. Taxonomy (NCBI): domain Eukaryota; kingdom Metazoa; phylum Arthropoda; class Insecta; order Diptera; family Muscidae; genus Stomoxys; species Stomoxys calcitrans. The sequence goes on from NC_081553.1 coordinate 172,777,567, forward strand.
CCGAACTTAGCACGCTCTTACTTGTTTGGAATATCGTGGACAAGCCGTCCTTTCATAATCTGTCACGCTTATCATAGAGGGCCTCTGCCTAAAAGAGCCTACACTTATACGGCAGTTTTACAGATATACCAGTATCGAGCGCCTCGAAGTAGACACCAACCCCGTCTCTGATTACATCTTTGAGCCATCAGGTCTCATCGTCCTTGAACACAGCATCCGCATCTCAATCTTCTCTTTCAGTAAAGGGGATCATGAAGTTCTTATCTGGAATCGATCTCGGCGCCAGGTAGTATGACATCTGCAAATGCAAAGTTTGCCCATAAACATTCCAACAAGGAACAGGGGCAAACTTCTCATACATCAATGGGTGCAGTCCGATTCAAGTTAAAGCTCAATGATAGGTTAGGTTAAGTAAGAGTGTCAGTCCTTTACAGACTCACTTAGACAATTTTAAGTCCATTGTGATACCACAGTAGCGACAGACCAAGGCTTCTGGCGGGAGTTGAACCCACGACCCCTGCACTGGTAATCCAAGCACGATACCAACTCGACTTCCGAGGCGCCCAAGCTCAATGATAAGGTGCCTCCTTTTTATAGCCGAGTCCGAACGGCATGCCGCAGTGCGACAACTCTCTGGAGAGAAGTTTTACATGGCCTAGTACCACACAAATGATGCCAGCATTAGGAGAGGAAAACCACCGCTGAAATTTTTTTCTGATGGTCTCGCCAGGATTCGAACCCAGGCGTTCAACGTGAAGAGTGATTTGTTGCGAGTTTGATCGAGTTCGGAACAAATGTCGATATAGCTGCTGTAGCTTCATAATGGTGCATTTTCCACAATTGAATCAAGCTCCGAAGCCCGTTCAAGTCTACAGGACCGATAGCCGCGAGAACATTATGGCCATTGGCCATTTAAAGCCGATTGGCACTGAGTCCTTAGGCCTGGGCTGACCGACCTTTCATGTTCATACTCATCCCGTACAGGATTTTAGAGAAGTGTTGTTCATATATACCCAAGGTGGTAGGTATGCAATGTTCGACTCGGTCGATCTTAATTCCTTTTTACTTGTTAAAATATTGTTATATTCAACACCGAAGGAAGGGGTATATCCATTTTGTCATTCCGTTTGCAACACATCAAAATATCCATTTCCGACCCTACAAAATATGTATATTCATCGTCGTAAAAATCTAAGACAATGTCCCTCCGTCTGTCTGTTGAAATCACGCTACAGTCCTTAGAAATAGAGATGTTGAACTGAAACTTTGCACAGATTCGTTTTTAGTTCATAGGCAGTTAAGTTCGAAAGTGGGCTATGTCGGACAATATATTAATATAGACCGATTCTCCGATTTAGGGTCTTAGGCCCCTTATGGTATAATATCCGATTTTGCTGAAATTTGGGACAGTGAGTTGTATTAGGCCCTTTGACCCCTTTTTCAATCGGTCCAGATTACGATATTGTTGCGATATACACCGATCTCTAGACTTAAAGTCTTGGCCCCATGAAAGTTGCGTTTATCATCCGATTTCGCTGAAATTTAACGTAGTCACTGATGTTAGGATTTCTGACATCCTTGTCCTATATGGTTCAGATCGGAATGATTGATTATGATTTGGTGACGTATACGTATTGATCAACATAGAGAAATACAGCAACAATTATACGTCATGGTGCACCAATAATCACAAAAATTCAGAATAAGTATTCGGCGATGATATTTTTATACCCACCGCCATAGGATAGGGGGTGTATTCATTTTGTCATTCCGTTTGCAACACATCGAAATATCCATTTCCGACCCCACAAAGTATATATATTTTGGATCGTCGTAAAATTCCTAGTCCGTATGTCTGTCCGTCTGTCTGTTGTAATCACTCTACAGCCTTCAAAAATTGAGATATTAGGCTGAAATTTGGCACAGCACGTAGGTTAAGTTCTTTAACGGGGCAAATAGGACCACATTTAGATATAGCTGCTTATTTAGGGTCTTAAATATACAAAACCTGCATTTATTACCAGATTTGGCTGAAATTTGAAACAGTGAGTTTTTTTATCCTCCCGATATCCGATCCAAATATGGTTCATATCGGACTATATTTAGGTATAGCTGCCATATAGACCAATCTGCTGCTTGAGGATCTGAAGCCCATAAAAGCTTTATTTATTACCCAATTTCTCAGTGAATTGTTTTAAATCTCCCGACGTTCAACCCAAATATGGTTTTGATCTTAATATAGTTAGATATAGCTGCCATTTTAACTGATCTGCCGATTAAGGATCTTAAACCCATAAAAGCTACATTAATCACCTGATTTTGCTGACCGTGTGAACGAAATTCAGTGCAGTGCAATTCTTAGCCATTCTTAGCTATTTAGAGGTACCTCATGCGACGTTGCTGAGTTCCGTTGGTACATCCAAGTAAGATCTTAAAGACATTTGGTTATCACTATGGCGTGAATTTCGTTGATCTAGCCTTGACTTGCTGAAACATTTTTGGTATTGTTGTAGTTTTTTGGACAAACAACATGGCGTTAGTCAACGCTACCAAAATTTCAAATTTTCCCATGAGCATTAAGGAACAGGGGCAAACTTCTCAAACATCAATGAGCGCTGTCCGATTCAAGTTTAAGATCAATGATAAGCCGAATCTAATTGTAGCCGAGCGGCGTGCAAAAACCACTGCCGATTTTTTTTTTTTTTTTGTTCTCGCAAGGATTCGAAACCAAACATTCAGCGTAATAGGCTGAAATGCTAACCTCTGCGCTACGGTAACATCCAATGCTACTGGGATCATTATAACAATTTGTGGTGCAATAATAATTTTGTTCACTTTAAGGTGTTTGAGTTCGCCAGCAATTTAAGGTCTTAGATCCATAAAAGCCAAATTTATTATCCGATTTTGCTGCAATTTGGACCAGTAAGTCGTGCTAAGCCACTCGCAATCCTTCTTCAATTTGGCTCAGATCGCTCCAGATATGGATATAGCTTCCATATAGACCGATCTCTCGATTTAAGGTCTTGGGCCCATAAAAGGCGCATTTATTATCCGATTTTGCCAAAATCTGTGACAGTAAGTTAAGCTAGGTCCTTCGACATCTTTCTTAAATTTGGCTCAGATCGGTGCAGATTTGGATATAGCTACTATATAAAGCGATCTCTTGATTTAAGGTTTTTGACCCATAAAAGGCGCATTTATTGTCCGATTTTGCCAAAATTTGTGGCAGTAAGTTAAGTTCGGCCCTTCGATATCTTTCTTAAATTTGCCCCAGATCTGTCCAGATTTGGATTCAGCTGGCATATAGACCGATCTCTCGAATTAGGGTTTTTGGCCCATAACAGGCGCATTTATTGTCCGATGTCGCCGAAATTTGGGACAGTGAGTTGTGTTAAGCCCTTCGACATCCATCTTCAATTAGGCCCAGATTGGCCGAGATATGGCCATAGCTGCCATATAGACCGATCTCTCGATTTGTGGTTATGGGTCAATAAAAGGCGCATTTATTGTTCGATTTCGCCGAACTTTGGGACAGTTGTATTAGGCCTTTCGATATCAACCTTCAATTTGGCCCAGATTTGGATAAAACTGCCATATAGACCGATCTCTCGATTTATGGGTTTGGGTCAATAGAAGGCGCACTTATTGTCCGATTTCGCCGAACTTTGGGACAGTGAGTTAAGTTAGGGTCTTCGACAACTTAGACCCGACATGTCTAGATCGTCTTAGATTTTTACGCTGATCTAGAATATATATACTTTATAGGGTCGGAAATGAATATTTCGATGAGTTGCAAACGGAATGACAAAATGAATATACCCCATCCTTCGGTGGTGGGTATAAAATGAATCTGTGCAAAGTTTCAGCTCAATATTTTCATTTTTAAAAACTGTAGCGTGATTTAAACATTCAGATGGACATACGGACGGACATGGCTAGATCGTCTTAGATTTTTACGCTGATCAAGAATATATATACTTTACAGGGTCGGAAATGGATATTTCGATGTGTTGCAAACGGAATGACAAAATGAATATACCCCTATCCATCGGTGGTGGTTATAAAAAGGCATTAAGTTCGGTCGTGGCCGTGGATACCCACCACCTCGGGAATATATGCCATCCGCCTTTCGCCATAATCCGGTGCAAAATGTATAATTTATGAACTCATAGCACCTATATCGAAATATGTTTCAAAGTTTATCTAAATATGGGCCAATGGGGGTCAAATTGAAGTGGAATGGCCTAACACAGCCGAATTTCAATGAAATCGGGTAATAAACACTGCCCTTTGGGGCCCAAGGTCTAAAATCTGGAGATCGGTCTATATGGCAGCTATATCGAAATATAAACCGATCGGAACCATATATGTCACGGATGTCAAAATGCCTAACATAGGTCACTGTGGCCCTTTTGTGGGCCCAATACCTTAAATCGGGATATCAGTCTATATGGCAGCTATATCCAAATATCGTCTGATCCCAAGGCAGCTGGTTGTACGTACCGAATTGACTCGATGAAGTCCTTCATCGGCAAGGGCTGCCGCCTCAGTGTACAATACACTGTTACAACAACAACATCATCCGATCTTAATCATACTCGCTACGAATGTCGAACCAAACTTAAAATATTGTACCAAATTTCAGCGAAATCAGAGATTAAATCTGGCGTTAATGAGCCTAAGACCTCAAATCGAATTTCATGATATAGTTCGATATAGCCCATCATCAAACTCTAACTACCTATGGACAAAGGAGAATTTGAGCAAATTTTCATCTAACTATCTTCATTTTTAAAGCCTGTAGCGTGATTTCAACAGACAGACGGACGGACGTAGATAGTTCATTTTAGATATGTTCGTCCGATTTGAACTAAATTTTCAATAATGTGGTCATTCTCGATTCTCACAGAATTTGACACGAAGGTTTATTGTACGCCTGTGACCTTAGCTAACTCAGGAACTTTCAATCGATGGTCAACAGGTCGATTACTAAAGAATTTTGAAAAACTGAATGGCTCGTTGGAAAAATCTATTCAAAAGTGCATGACCTTCATTCCACTGTGCGACATTGAGAGATGCGGAAACAGAAGCTTTTTGTCGTTTGAAGCCGTTAGTTGGTGTATTCTTGCAACAACAGCAGCCGCAACATGTTTTTGACAGTTTTGTTCGATGAACTCAAATAAAGTAATATTATCGCTTGATAAAAAAAAAGCCAAAGCCAAAAAAAATCAAAACAAAGAATTTTGTGCAGCTGGGCAACGAGTACAAGTCCTTGGAGTTCCTGCTCAATGAAAGTCATGCAGTGGCAATGACGACAAAAAGCCCTGCCCTTGTCGCTTGTCATAAAAATCTTAACAGCATATTAATTATTTTTTGTTGTTCCCCCAGCATAGCACAGCACACAATGTCATACTCACCTCCCCTGCAGCTGCTGCTGCTGCTGCTGTTTTAGCTCCAGCTAAATCTGTTGTTGCCGTCTATGCTGTGGCAAAAGTTGGCAATATGTGCACACAACTCATGCGGGGCCTCATATGTAGCCGCCGCAAGTATTAGCCATTGCCATCGACAACAATAGTCGTTGGTCTAAAATACCCAAATACAAGTTATGGCTTCGCAACAAGTGTTCATTGCTGAGGCAGCCTCCATGTTGGTGACTGGCGTGGCTCTAAGCCTGCTGCAGCAGCTTCAAATGTCGAGTTTAGTTTTTGTTGCCAAGGATGTTATACTTATAACTGTTTTTCGTCCATCGCAGTTTTGGGCGCTGTGCTGGCTTACAATATCGAGCGAAATATACATCGAAATGACTTTGTCGTCTCAATGTTATGTTTGACCGCAGGCCATTTGGCCATCGAAACAAAAATCCTGGAATCGAAGAAAAAGTTTTCATTCCGTTTTGTTTTAAGTCGTGGTGTTGTTCCGCAATACCGCAACAGCAACATTTGAGAGGTGAAATAAACAAAAAAGTTGTCATGTATTTTTCCTTTTCGCCACCCATGGTGGATGATGGAGTTCATTGAGTTTTTTTGTAACAATTTATCAGTATTTTGTTTTTTTTTTTTGCTTTTTTTTCTGTCTACCACAGGCTAGGCCACATAAATGTACCTTTCCAATAATTCGTTTTTACGAGTTTAAACAAAACAAGTGTGTAGACTTTTGCCAGTGAAGTTTTTCTATGAAACGGTTTGAAGTCAAGTTCTGTGGTAGATTTTTTATCGGCAGAAATGAAGGTTACACTGCTGGTTGTAGGGTCATAACAACAATTTCAGAGACAGTAAGAATGACCGTTTTAAGGGCTTTCCTATATGAATAATCTGCAAATTGCAAATTTTGCCCATAAACATTCCACTAAGGAACAGGGGCAAATTTCTCACCTATCAATGAGTGCAGAGCGATTCAAGTTTAAGCTCAACGATAAGGGGCCTCCCTTTTATAGCCGAGTCCGAACGGCGTGCCGCAGAGCGACACCTCTTTGGAGAGAAGTTTTACATGGCATAGTACCTCACAAATGTTGCCAGCATTAGGAGTGGAAAACCACCACTGAAATTTTTTTTGTTGGTCTCGCCAGGATTCGAATCCAGGCGTTCAGCGTCATAGGCGAATATGCTAACTTCTGCGCTACGGTGGCCTCCAATATGAATAATCCACCGACATCATATTTTAAGTCGATTTTCCTATGTTTGTTTGGTATGTGAAAACCTGCCATCATCCATTGTGATACCACAGGAACAGGAGAAGAAAGATGCCTTCTAGTTTCTACTGTTAAACCATCCAGATCGCTTTAAAAAAAACCCAAGAACTTGCGAAAGTTCACATTCGCTAAATCAGACAGGTTCTCAAAGAAAGAACCTAAAGTGGAACTCCATCTGACTGCTAGTGCCACACACACAGAAGGTGTTCTATAGTCTCTTCTTCTTCGATACCCTCACAGTCCCTACAGAAGCCGTTACTTGCAACCTACAGTCTGTCATCATATTTACCGATCAGACAGTGACTGGTCATGATGGACACAACGACTCAAGTGTCTCTTCCACTAAGGCACAGGGGCAAACTTCTCACATATCAATGAGTGTTGTCAAAATTCACGTTAAAGCTCAATGATAAGGCCCCTCCTTTTTATAGCCGAGACCGAACGGCATGCCGCAGTGGGACACCTCTTGAGAGAGGAGTTTTTAAATGGCTGCCATACCAAATGGTTTTTAAGATCAATGCCGAAAGGCAACGAACGACAGATGGCCACAAAGTGAGGGGTTGTGTGGCCCAACCTTGACATGAAGAGGTTTTCCGTTTTGTTGTCGCTGGGTAGAACAGACCACCGGAGGCCATCGTAGCGCAGAGGTTAGCGTTATAGGCGGACATGCTAACCTCTGCACTACGATGGCCTCTGGTTGTCTGTTCTACCCAGCGACAACAAAATGGAAAACCTCTTCATGTCAAGGTTGGACTACACGACCCCTCACTTCGTGGCCATTTGTCGTTCGTTGCTTTTCGGTACTGATTTTGGAGTGAAAATCGAGCGCTATATATATGACAGCTATATTTAAATCTGGACCGATTTCTATGAAACTCACCAGTAATATTAGGAGTCAGAAAAAAATTATTTTTGCCAAATTTCGAGAGATTCGGTTAACAAATAAGCACTTTATTGCAATATTTCTCAAAATCGGATGAACATATATAAGGGAGCTATATCTAAATCTATTCCGATTTTTTCCAATTTCAATAGGCTTCGTCTCTAGACCGAAAAACATGCCCGTACCAAATTCGAAGACGATCGGATGAAAATTGTGATCTGTAGTTTGTACACAAATTAACATGAACAGACGGACATACGGGATGACTATAGGCGCCACACAGGCTGGAACTTTGAGCTCCGACTTGTGTGGTGCCCATCGTTATCACGGAAAGCTTAGCTGAAAGCTACTGGGAGCGTCCACAGGTTTGCGGATAATGGAAAGCTCCGTTTTTATGCGGAGTAGCTGCAAATGCGGCCGCGGGCAGTCAGCGATTTTCGAGAGGAGAGCCTCAGTGAGGAGTCAGGTGGCACTGGCTCTTAATTAAATACTGAGTGCCAATGATACTCGAGATGACAAGGCGAGTTATTGGCGCCTTTAAATAACCAATGGCCAACATCAGCGTCTGTTCCCAGGTTAGGGGCGGCTAGCGGCGAGCGTCGGATCTTAGAGCAAGCAGCTCGCCACAACGAGGGATACATTTGCAATCCCACAAAACCCATGCGGTTGGGGCGCTGGGTCAGTAACCCACCCCCGGAAAACTATGAGAACTACTATGAGAAACAAAGGAATAGTAAAAACGAACCCCCCAACGTTGACGACCCACGCAAACGAAAAAAAGGACCATGATTTGCGGATCTGCACCTGGAATGTCCGCACTCTTTATAGAAAAGGTGCAGTATACGCGCTGGCGGATGTATTAGAGAAGTACAAGGCAGATATTACCGCCTTACAGAAAGTGCGGTGGACTGGGAATGGCGTCACTACAACACCAAACGGTGACGAACTAAACCATAGCTTCCATAACACGATGAATGAATTTGGCTGCGGATTTGTGGTTAGTCGGAGACTGCAACACCTTGTCTCCAGCTTTACTCCGGTGGATGAGAGGCTAGCCACAATCTGCATAAAAGCCAAATTCTTCAACATCACACTTATTTGTGTCCATGCCCCGACGGAAGACAAAGACGAGCAGACCAATGATATTTTCTACGAGCACCTAGAGAGAGAATATGACTGCTGCCCCGACCATGATATTAAAATCCTTCTGGGAGATTTTAATGCGAAAATAAGGGGAGGAAGACATTTTTAGTTCAACAGTCGGAAAGTTTAGCCTCCACAAGATAACGTCCAGTAATGGGTTGAGGCTGATAGATTTCGCCGCTGCAAAAAACATGGTAGTTAGTAGAACTAGATTTTAACATAAAAATATTCACAAAGCCACATGGCTGTCACCCGATCTAAACACGAGGAACCAAATTGATCACGTTGTGATAGAGGGAAGGTATTCATCCAGCGTGTTAGATGTACGATCGATCCGTGGAGCGAATATAGATTCAGATCATTACCATGTTGCAGCAAAGGTTCGCACCTGTTTGAACATGGCGTGGAAAGTACGATCTGACACTGCACGGTAGCTGGAAATTGAAAAGCTGCAAACACAACAAATGGCAGCAGCATACTCCACTCGACTGACCCAACTGCTTGATGAAAGCACTCCTTGTTCCGATGATATAATGGCGCAGTGGCAAACTATTGCCCACTCCATGGAAAATGTCGCGAAATCCGTACTTGGGTACCGAAAGCCTCCTCCAAAAAACCCATGGTACGACCAAGAGTGTCGAGATGCTACTGAAGCCAAGAATGCGGCATATAGAGCAACCCTGCAGTCAGTAGCAACGCGCCAGATGAAGGAGAGGTATCGGGAGAAAAGGAGAGAAGAGAAACGTCTATTCCGCGGAAAGAAAAGGGAAATGGAAAGACGTGAGTGTTAGCGAATTGAGATGTACAGGAGCCAGAATGAAGTCCGGAAATTCTGCCAAAGAATTAAACATCAAACAGATGGCTTTGGTGCAGGCACATCCCCCTGCAGAGACAAAGAAGGAAATCTGGTAACTGACACAGATAACATGCCGAGGATATGGAAAGAACATTTTACCCAACTGCTAGTGTCCGACGTTGGCGGCGAAGAGGATACCGCAGAAGCAATCCTTGATGATGGTGTAGAATGTTTACCCCCTAGTCAGAATGAGGTCCAGGTAGCATTGACCCGGCTAAAGAACAACAAGACAGCAGAAGCCGACGGGTTACCCGCTGAACTATTTAAGACCGGAGACGACACCCTGATAAGGCGTTTGCATCAACTTATCTGCGCAATCTGGCTAGAAGAACGCATACCCGACGATTGGAACCTCAGCATACTATGTCCCGTACACAAGAAAGGAGACAAGACTGAATGTGCCAACTACAGAGTCTCCTCCCCATTGCATACAAGATACTCTCGAGCGTACTGTGTGAAAGATTAAAACCTAAGGTCAATGAGATATTTGGTTCCTATCAATGCGGCTTTAGACCTGGTAAATCCACCCTATACCAGATATTCACACTGCGCCAAATCCTGGAAAAGACCCGAGAAGGAAAAATTAACACCTATCATCTCTTTGTTGACTACAAAGCCGCCTTCCATACTCCTTTACGTTCAAAGGTATTTCAAGCCATGTCTGAGTTTGGTATCCCTGAAAAATTAATGAAACTATGCAGGATGACACTTGCTGATACGCGTTCCTCAGTAAGACTAGGAAAGAATCTCTCCCAACCATTTAATACCAAATGAGGTTTCAGACAAGGAGACAGCCTATCGTGTGATCTTTTTAATATCCTGCTGGAGAAGATTATACGAGATGCAGATTTGAATCGATGTGGCACACTAATCACAAGAGAACACATGCTACTCGCCTATGCCGACGACATCGATATCATAGGTCGGTCACCGGAAGTAGTAACTGCAGCCTTTGAAAGAATCGAAAGAGAGTCAGTGAATATGGGTCTGGCAGTAAATGGAGATAAGACGAAATGGATGGTTTCAACTCCCAAAAAGCCTTGCACATCCGAGCAGATAAAGAAAATGGAGAAAGTTGGGAACCAAAATTTTGAGACAGTCAGTAATTTTATCTACCTCGGCACCACCATAACCGAAACGAATGACACCAATTTTGAAATTAAGCGAAGAATAATACTGGCAAACAGATGCTACTTTGGACTAAGTAGCAGTTTAGAAACAAGGCCACCTCTCGACAGACGAAGATTACACTATGCAGGACACTGATACTACCCGTGCTGTTATATGGTTCTGAAGCGTACCCATGCTTGTGAAAGCAGATGAGGCAGTGCTTGGAGTATTTGAGAGAAAGATTATTCGTAAAATATATGGACCAGTTTGCGTTAACGGAGAATATAGGCGACGTATTAACCACGAGCTGTATGACGACGATAGCATAGTTACACGCATCAAAATACAACGGCTGCGTTGGCTAGGTCATGTTGTCAGAATGGATGAAGAAGCTCCAGCAAAGAAGTCTTTTGAAGGCAAACACGGTGGCACACGCAAACCGGGAAGACCAAGATCCCGATGGAAAGATCAAGCTGTGGGAGACACCTCGAAACTTGGGGCTAGAGATTTCAGAATGAGCGCAGAAGATCCAGGCGCTTGGAACGCTATTCTACGTTCGGCTAGTGGAACAAATATTTTGTCATAGCCAATTAAAGTAAGTAAAGTAATACGGACATAGCTAAATCGGATCTGAGTCGATCGGTATACCTATCCATGGGTCTATCTCTCTTCCTTATGGGTGTTTCAAACAAATGCACTAAGTTACAATATCCTGTACCACAGTTGTGGTGTAGGGTATAAAAATATAGTAAGGTAGAATAATTTAATGCCCATTAGAGGAGACTCTACAATAATTAATATGTGTAAGTAATTCTTACTTAGTTGGAGACTTATCAAATATCATAGTTTAATTCAAATATAAATTGCATGTAGTATAGTTGAATGCAATGACAAAGTTCCAAAATTGTTTAAATAGCCTGTATACCGAACTAGTGTTAGTTGTTGGGAATCGTAATAGAACAAAATGTGCCAAATCTCAACTAAATAGGATCAAAATTTCTATTTTCGTGGGCTAAAGATCTCAAAACTGCAGATCGGTTGATACGGCAGCTATATCCAAAACTCGATATTTGTGGATAATTTATAATCTTTAACGATCTACATCAATCAGAAGTATCTAAACAAAACTTCAGGCAGATAGTTCGACCGCCATCGTGATTTCAGCAAGATATATACTATATACTATATGGGCTCGCAGGTTAATATAACTAAGTGTATTATTATACCCCCATGCTGTGGTAGTGGGTCGACTTTCCAAAACGATCTAGCCATGTCTGTTCCTCTGTCCGTCCCGGGATTAGTTAGAATACACTCTTTTTGCAATTTTCAATGCCAAAAAAGGATATGAGGAATCTGATAAATGCACCTAGTTTTCTTAAACTCAATTTAAGCCAGATAGCCAAAAAAAAAAAAAAGTTTCTAATCATCGCCCAAATTAAATTTGTTTGGCTGTTGGGTTTTTTTGAATTTCTTACCCATGGCTATAGCTAAGTAGTGCATAAAATCAATTGACATTTCTTTTGTGAACGTTTGTCGCAGCTCCATGTTTAAAGCTGCATGGTATTCTCAAAGGAAAATACAATTGATTTGTTAGACTGGCGTCACGGTTTCGATGTTTGATTGTTTTGTTCTTTTTCTGTTGGTGGTTTTTTTGTTCCGTTCCTTCGACTGCCAATGGGGTTGTTTGGGTTAGTTTTTGTGTGTGTTCTTCCTTTTTGTGACTGTTCATTTCAAAGAGACAATTGTTGTTAATTTTTTGTTTGTTTGCCTTTGTTTTGCTCAATTGTTAGCGATGTTGGAATTTTAGCTACTGTTAACTTTAATTGTTTCTTTTTTTTTTACTTTTCAATACTCATTGTTGTTATTTCTCTATTGGCTTTTTGTGCAGTTGTGCAAAAACAAACAGAAAAAAAAATAATTAATAAAGTTCTTCTTAGTGAGTGGGATTCGAGTGAGTGAACGAAAGACTTAAGGCACAAACTTGTTAATAATTGCTACACCACCCAGCCGCAAGTGGAGTGATCACAATCCATTTATGGCATATCTTTCATGATATCGCTTTGAAGCCTCATTTTAGAAATCACTGAAAATCGTTAAACATTTACAGTGGGCGAAACCAGAACTGCAATGCTGCTGCTGCTGGTATGGTAGTACTCAAATTAATGAATTTCACACTACATAATAATGACATTTATACTACGGCATATCCATTCCTCGAACATCAAAATGAAAATTGCAAATGACAACAATTAACGCAAACATACGCAAATACCAATGAAACTATTTTAATTGCATGTAAATTTCCAAGGCGTCTATCAAAACAATGTTGTAGCTACGAGGATGGTATGAAAAGTCTTAAGCAATTAAAAAATAAGTAAAAAGGCGTTAAGTTCGACCGGGCCGAACTTTGGATACCCACCACCTCGGGTATATATGGGAACCAGCTTTCGTCAAAATACGGTGAAAATGCATACCTTATGTCCCATAGCAGTTTTATCGATACATGTTCCGATTTGGAACAAATACTATGAGAACAAGTCATTGTTCTAATGTGTATAACAAAATATTGGTCTTTTTAGTAGCTATATCTAAAAATAAACCGAATTGAACCATATACGACACGGATGCCGAAAAGTCTAGCACAACTCACTGTCCCAAATTTCGGCGAAATCGGACAATAAATGCCCCTTTTATGGCTCCAAAACCTTAAATCGCGATATCAGTCTATATGGCAGCTACATCCAAATCTGGACCGATCTGAGCCAAATTGAAGAAGGATGTCAAGAGGCCTAACACAACTTACTGTCCCAAATTTCAGCCAAATCGGATAATAAATGTGGCTTTTGTGGCTCCATAACCAAAAACCGAGAGATCGGTCTATATGGCAGCTATATTCAAATCTACACCGTTCTGTGTCGTATTGTAGAAGTATGTCGAGGGGCTTAATTTAACTGACTGTCCTAGATTTTGGCGATATCGGACAATAAATGCGCCTTTTATAAGCCCAAAACCTTAAATCGAGAGATCGGTCTATATGGCAGCTATATCCAAATCTGAACCGATCAGGGTCAAATCAAAGGAAGATGTTGAAAATTCGGCGAAATCGGACAAAAAATGTGCCTTTTATGGGCCCAAAACCCTAAATAGAGAAATCGGTCTATATGGCAGCTATACCCAAATCTTAACCGATCTAGTCCAAATTAAGGAAGGATGTCGAAGGGACTAACATAACTTACTGTTCCAAATTTCAGCAAAATCAGATAATTAATGTGGCTTTTATGGGCCTAAGATCCCAAATCGGAGGATCGGTCTATATGGCAGCTATATCCAAATCTGGACCGATCTGGGCCAAATTGAAAAAGAATTTCGAAGGGCCTAACACAACTCACAGTCCTAAATTTCGGCAACATCGGGCAATAAAAGCGCCTTTTATGGGCCCACAGCCTTAAATCGAGAGATCGGTCTATATGACAGCTATATCCAAATCTGGACCGATCTTGTCCAAATTAACGAAGGATGTCGAGAGGCCTAACACTACTCACTGTCCCAAATTTCAGCAAAATCGGAAAATGAATGTGGCTTTTATGACCCTTAATCGGAGGATCGGTCTATATGGCAGCTATATCCAAATCTGAACCGATCTGAGCCAAATTGACGAAGGATGTCGAAAGACCTAACACTACTTACTGTCCCAAATTTCAGCAAAATCGGATAATAAATGTGGCTTTTATGGGCCTAAGACCATAAATCGGCCGATCGGTCTATATGGGGGCTATATCAAGATAGAGTCCGATACAGCCCATCTTCGAACTTAACCTGTTTATGGACAAAAAAGAATCTGTGCAAAATTTCAGCTCAATATCTTAATTTTTAAAGACTGTAGCGTGATTTCAACAGACAGACGGACGGACATGTCTAGATCGTCTTAGATTTTTACGCTGATCAAGAATATATATACTTTATAGGGTCGGAAATGGATATTTCGATGTGTTGCAAACGGAATGACAAAATGAATATACCCCCATCCTTCGGTGGTGGGTATAAAAATCAATTTGTGTTTGTTTGTAGGTTTGTTTGTTTGTTTGTATGTTTGTGTGTTCCTTCTAGACTCAGAAACTGCTGAACCGATTTTCTTGAAATTTTCACAGATGGTACATATTGACCCCCCTATGCTAATTTTCAGAAACGCCAGATCTCGGAGATGGGTGGTGCGATTTAAGCGAAATTTTGTGTGCTCTCATATAGTACCTAAAAATAAAAATTTGGTATCCAAATTTCGGATGGAGTACCTAGGGGGGCTGCCCCAACCTAAAACCTACCAAACATACAGGGTGGCTGATGAATATTGCTACAATGATGAATATTGCTACATTTTTTTTTCGGTGTATGGAATACATTTTTCTTTTATTCATGTTAAATTAAATTATTAAATTAATTATTAAATTATTATTAATTAAATTAATTAATTAATTAATTAAATTAATTATTAAATTATTATTATTAAATAGAAAAAAAGTTATTACATTTTTTTTTGGTAGCGGCTTTCATCAGCCACCCTATATATTTAAACCAATCACGACAATATGGGAGTCAAATAAAAGGTATTTAAGAAAAGAAAACGTATCTGATATCCAATTGTCGGACCACGTGCTAGCGGGACCACCCCAAGACCCAAAACACCCCTAAATCGAAAATATTTACCGGCCATGACAATATGGAACTCAAATGAAAGGTATTTGCGAGTAGAATACGAATCTGATAACCAAACGTGGTATAACGTTTCTGGGGGTTCACCGCTTTCCCAAAATACCCCCCAAACAGGACTCATTTACTAATCATGGGAATATGGGGCTTAAATAATGAAAGGTATTTGCGAGTAGAATACGAATCTGATAACCAAACGTGGTATAACGTTTCTGGGGGTTCACCGCTTTCCCAAAATACCCCCCAAACAGGACTCATTTACTAATCATGGGAATATGGGGCTTAAATAAGAGGTATTTGAATGTAGAATACGAATCTGATATCCAAATATTGGACCAAGAGTTTGGGGGGCCGCCTCTCCCCAAAAACATCCCCCAAAGGGGACAAATTTACGACCATAGCCATATGGGGCTCAAATGAAAGGCCTTTGGGAGTAAAGAACGAGTCTGATAACAATATTTGGTAAAAGTGTCTATGGGGCCACCCCATCCCCACAACACCACCCAAATAGTAAGTATTTGCTGACTTTTGAAATATGAGGCTCAAATAAGAGGGTTTTTAGGGTGGAACACGAATCCGATATATATTTTCAAGGCCAACTCACTGAGTGGCCGCCCATCCCCCAAAACACTCCCCAAGCCGGTCATGTTTGCCGCCTATGGAAATATGGGGCTCAAATTAAAGGTATTTGGGAGTAGACCACGTATCTGATATCAACATTAGGACCCACTATCTAGGGGACGTCTCACCACCATAACAATCCCCAAATAGGACGTATTTGCTCACCAAGACAATTTGGGTCTAAAAGAGAGTGGAACTAAATATTCATTGTTTTTAGGGCCAATACCCCAAAACGGACATATTTGCTGACTTTTGCAATAAGGAGCTTAAAAGGGATTAGGATACAAATTTGATATGCAATTTTGAGGCCAATGGCAATATGGGGATCAAATAAATGATATGTAGATATATGTGAATAGAGCACGTTGCTGATATATTATTGCGGGCTTAGTGTTTGGGGGAGCACCCCAATCTCCAAAACACCCCTAAATCGGGCATATTTACCGACCATGTCAATCTGGAGCTTAAATGAGAGGTATTGGGGGGTAGAGCAAGAATTGATACCCATTTTCGGGACCAATTTTCTGGGGGTCTACCCCTTTCCCTTAATACCCCACAAACAGCAATTTTTTACTGACCATCGCAATATGGGGCTCAAATAAAGGTATTTGGGAGTAGAATACGAATTTGATATCCAAATGTAGGACCATGTATTTAGGGCATCAACCCTTCCCCATAGGGTAAAAATTTTTAGACCCTGCCAATATGTGGCTCAAATGAAAGGTATTTGAGATTAGAAAACGAATTTGGTAACCTTTTTCGGGGCCATGTGTTTAGGGGACGCCTCGTCGTGTAAACTTCCCTTAACAATGGCAATATGGGATTTAAAAAAATAGTATTTGAGAGAAAAGCACGATGCTGATATTTTTCAGGGCCATGTATCTGGGAGACCACCTCTTTCCCGAAAACACCACTAAATCAGACATCATGAGAATATCGGGCTGCAATGAAGTATTTTGAGAATGGAGTACACCTTACATCCAAATTTAAATTCGTAGACCAATAGAGATCATATGGGATTCAGATAAAGGCACTTATATTGTTAAACTGTTAGTCAAGTTAGCATGGTATTTCACTAAAAGCTCTTTAATTGTCGATAATATCTATTCCAAGGAATATTTTGTCCAATATAAAGTAAAAGAAGGCGCAGCGGAGCGGGCCCGGGTCAGCTAGTTACATATAAAATACTCGTTGATAAAGCTATACCAAGGGTGTGCTTAGAGGATGTATTACGGTGTAGTATGGTGTCTAAGGATTAACCAACATCCATGGCAAGCATGGTCAAAATCGGTCTATTTTCTATAATAGCTTTCATATAAGCCGATCTCCCGATTGGACTTTTCGAGAATCTAGACGGCATAATAATTATCAGATTTGCAAGTATGGTCCAATTTTGGCTATAATCAATTTCCGGATTTGGTAAACATTTCTGCTACAAGCTCTAGCATCATTATGTCCCAAATGGTCCGTGACCTGATTGTAGCTCCCATACAATCCAATCTTCCTACTTGATTTCTTGTTTTCATTTAACCGGGTTCTTTATTTGAACAATATCCCAAAAACTTGTTGAAGATGAACCATGGCAAAGTGTATTCTGAACTTAATACGCGATCAAATTTTTTTTGTTCGTTTTCTTTTAAATGATTTAAATAATTTTCTTCCCCACTTCGTATTATTTATATGTGTTTCATGTTTGACCTGAACGAACAACGTTCATAAGTATCAGCCCTAAATAGCTCCTCAGTATACTTGTTTTCCCACCGCTCGGAGGCAAAGACAGCATGTCTACTCCACTACTACCCAACTAATTAACAATAAAATGCTGATTTTGCTATTCTCGCCTAATCTGTTTGCCACTATGACCAACAATGTTTTCAGTGATGCTTTAATTGCGACATTACATCTGACAGCATACCGCGAAGGAAGTCAAGTAGCTTGCTGGCAATTTTGGCGAAGACAACTAAACTGGCAGAACCTGCAAAAGAACATCAACAACATAAAAATTGACATTAAACTTTAATAAGATAAAGGCAATGAATAACTTAATTTTCGAAAAAGCCATAAAACAAAAGGAAGAAAATTCCCCCAAAACCAAACTCAGAAGTATAGCTGAAAAAGCGACAATGGCTTGCCGATAAAGTATAATTACAGTCAAGCAACCAAATGGAAATACTATAACTTAGTTCTTCAGCTACTCTAAAAAAAGTTGTTTGATAGTAGACGACTTAAAATTCACTATTTTGTATAATTCGAGCAAAACGATTCGTTTTCTATGAAACTACAATAACTTCGAAATGTTTTTGGGCGCCCGGTAGCCGAATTGGTAGCGTGTGCAGGGTCGTGGGTTTGATTCCCGCCAGAAGTCTTGGTCTGTCGCTACTGTGGTATCACAATGGACCTAAAATTGTCTAAGTTGTTGGAAGTCAAGAATTCAAACCTGGAGATCGGTTTATGTGGGAGCTATATCAGGTTCATGACCGATTTGAATCGTACTTGACACAGTTATTGGAAGTCAAAACATAACACAACGTGCAAAATTTCAGCCAAATCGAACAAAATTTGCGGCTTGCAGGGGCAAAATAAGTCGAATTGGGAGATCGGTTTATACGGGAGTATCTGTGCAAAATTGTAAGCGGCTAGCTTTACGTGTTCGACCGCTATCGCGATTTCAACAGACGTACGAACGGACATGGCTAGATCGAGTTAGGATGTCGAGACGATCAAGAACATATACACTTTAAGGAGTCCTAAATCAAAATTTCGAGGTGTTACAAACGGAATAATTCAAATTGTTCATAAGGTGTTTTGTTATGATTTCCAAAAAATGTGCCAAATATGGTTAAAAACGGTCCATAACCTGATATAGCTACCATATAAATCGATTTGGGGTCTTGACACCTTGAGGGCGCATTTCCTACCCGATTTGGCTGAACATTTTCATGAGGAGTTTTGTTATGATTTCTACCAACTGTTCCAAATATGGTTTAAATCAGTCCCTAACCTGATATAGCTGCCATAAAAACCGATCTGGGGTCTTGATTCCTTGGGCCTCTTGAGGACGCAATTCCTACCCGATTTGGCTGAAAATTTTCATGAGGTGTTTTGTTATGATTTCTACCAACTGTTCCAAATATGGTTTAAATCAGTCCATAACCTGATATAGCTGCCACAAGAGGGCGCGATTCCTATCCGAGTTTTGTTATGACTTTCAACAACTGTTCTAAGTATGGTTGAAATCGGTTCATAACCTAATATAGCTGTCATATAAGCCGATCTTGGATCTTGAATTCGTGAGCCACGAAAGGGCGCAATAGTTATCGGCTTTAGCTAAAATTTTGCACGACGTATTTTATTTAGGACTTCTATCAACTGTACTTAATATGATTCAAATCGGTCCATAACCTGATATTGCTGTCATATAAACTGATCTTGGATCTTGGCTTCTTGAGCTACTAGAAGACGCAATTATTATCCGATTTGGCCGAAATTTTTCGTGAGGTGTTTTGTTATGATTTCCAAAAACTGTACTAAGTATGGAGTAAATCGGTTCATAATCTGATATAGCTGCCATATAAACCGTTTTGGGTTCTTGACTCCTAGGGCCTCTAGAGGGTGCAATTCCTACCCGGTTAGGCTGAAATTTTCCGAATCGGACCATAACTTGATATAGCTCCAAAAGCAGATAAATTCTTTCATTTTATCCTTCGTTTGCCTAAAACGAGATACCGGGAAAAGAACTCGACAAATGCGATCCATAGTGGAGGGATTATAAGTTTCGGCCCGGCCGAATATAGCACGCTTTTACTTGTTTAACCGGAGTACGATGTACGATCGGGACTGTTTTGTACGCAAATGAAAGGGCAACGAATCTTATATTCATATTAAGAACAAGTGGCTGCAAGCCTTCCACCCTCCCAAAGCTCACAAAAAAGGACTTCTAGACGATCATGAAAACAAATAATAACGCATTAGGTGAGCCGGGCCGAACTTGTGATGCCCACTACCTTGGATATATTTGTTTACTTAGTAAATTATAAAAACCTCCTATATCCATATGCAGATACGAACCATATTTGGGTATATCTGGTTTTGCAGTATGAGCGCTACAAAAATGAAGCAAAAACGTTGTGCATATCAATGAAATTCTTTATTTCTGTGATAGTATGTTCGATGCCATTATGTATGAAACTCAATTTCTTTTGCATGGCCACCACGGGCACGTTTGCAGAAGTCCAGACGCTGAACCCAACTTTCGACGGGTTTCAAGCATAAATCTGCCGATACAGCCGCTATTTCGCGTTCGATATTCATACAAATTTCATAAATCGTCGCTGTTTTGTTGGCATAGGCTATAGACTTGTTGTAGCCCCACAGGAAATAGTCTAACGGCATCAAATCGTTTGACCGAGGCGGCCAATCGATTGGACCATTTCGTGAGATAACACATTCACCAAACTTGGTTTTCAAATATTTTGATTATGACATTCGCTGTATGACTTGTGGCGTCGTCTTGTTCGAACCACATGTACTCCAAATCTATATAATCAAATTGGGGCCAAACTGTAGCGATTCCCATTCATAGTAACGTGCCGGTCTTGATCATCACTGAAGAAGTACGTACCAATGACGCCGCCGACTCATAAGCCGCATCAAACCGTAATTTTTTTGGAATGCAATGATGACAACTGACTCTGAATTTCGATAGCAAATTTTAATAATTTCGACTCGTTGTTAGCTCGTATACCTTTCCATCATGATATGGCAACCCTGACTGAAGACAAATGTCATAAAAGCGGCAAAAATATGGCGTCGTTTCTTGTCCCTATCGGTCTGGTTTTGTGGCGTATAAAAAGAAGGACCCTTTAACTGCAATATAGCAAGATCTAAGGTCATGGGCAACAACAAGTAAAAGCGTGCTCAGTCCGGACGGGCCGAAGATCCGAGATCAGTTTATATGGGAGCTATATCAGGTTAAATACCGATTTGAACCATACTTAGTAAAGCTTTTAGAAGTCATAACATTCAAAGTTTAAGCCATTGCAGCTATATCGAAATATGGTCCGATTTGGAACAAATTCGGCACGGAAATGGAGTATTCTAATAAGTACAAGTCACTGGTCAACTTGTAAAACAAAATATTGGTGTTCTTGGTAGCTATATGGACTGAGGATGGGAGCAGCTCATACCATCGAGATATAATCGAGACGACGATAGGAAGGAAGGGAAGAGGTTTCCGATCGGATACCTGAGATGAGTGCGAGGCACTGCTGCCATCGACACAGGAACCCTGCCATCTGGAAGATCATGTGGCCTAACACAACTCACTGTCCCAAATTTCAGCAAAATAGGATAATAAATTTGGCTTTATGGGTCTAAGACCTTAAATCGGCGGATCTGTCTATATGGGGGCTATATAGCCCATCTTCGAACTTAACCTGCTAATGGACAAACAAAGAATCTGTGTAAAGTTTCAGTTCAATATCTCTATTTTAAAAGAATGTAGCGTGATTTCAACAAACAGACGGACGGATACGGCTAGATCATCTTAGATTTTTATGACGATCAAGAATATATATCTTCTTATATATAAAATCAATTTGTGTTTGTTTGTGTGTTCCTTATAGACTCAGAAACTGGTGACCCGATTTTCTTGACATTTTCACAGATGTGCATAATGACCCCGTGGTGAAAATAGGGTACTACATTTTTTGATATCTGAAGGCGGACGGACCCTCCCCCTTGTCCTAATTTTCAGAAACTAAAACTGCCATCGACACAGGAACCCTGCCATCTGGAAGATCATGTGGCCTAACACAACTCACTGTCCCAAATTTCAGCAAAATAGGATAATAAATTTGGCTTTATGGGTCTAAGACCTTAAATCGGCGGATCTGTCTATATGGGGGCTATATAGCCCATCTTCGAACTTAACCTGCTAATGGACAAACAAAGAATCTGTGTAAAGTTTCAGTTCAATATCTCTATTTTAAAAGAATGTAGCGTGATTTCAACAAACAGACGGACGGATACGGCTAGATCATCTTAGATTTTTATGACGATCAAGAATATATATCTTCTTATATATAAAATCAATTTGTGTTTGTTTGTGTGTTCCTTATAGACTCAGAAACTGGTGACCCGATTTTCTTGACATTTTCACAGATGTGCATAATGACCCCGTGGTGAAAATAGGGTACTACATTTTTTGATATCTGAAGGCGGACGGACCCTCCCCCTTGTCCTAATTTTCAGAAACGCCAGATCTCGGAATGGGTGTTGCGATTTAAGCGAAATTTTGTGTGCTCTCACATAGTACCCTAAAAATAGAAATTTCGGATGGAGTACCTAGGGGGGCTGCCCCACCCTAAAACCTACCAAACATATATTTAGCACAATCACGACAATATGGGAGTCAAATAAAAGGTATTTAAGAAAAGAAAACGTATCTGATATCCAATTGTCGGACCACGTGCTAGCGGGACCACCCCAAGACCCAAAACACCCCTAAATCGAAAATATTTACCGGCCATGACAATATGGAACTCAAATGAAAGGTATTTGCGAGTAGAATACGAATCTGATAACCAAACGTGGTATAACGTTTCTGGGGGTTCACCGCTTTCCCAAAATACCCCCCAAACAGGACTCATTTACTAATCATGGGAATATGGGGCTTAAATAATGAAAGGTATTTGCGAGTAGAATACGAATCTGATAACCAAACGTGGTATAACGTTTCTGGGGGTTCACCGCTTTCCCAAAATACCCCCCAAACAGGACTCATTTACTAATCATGGGAATATGGGGCTTAAATAAGAGGTATTTGAATGTAGAATACGAATCTGATATCCAAATATTGGACCAAGAGTTTGGGGGGCCGCCTCTCCCCAAAAACATCCCCCAAAGGGGACAAATTTACGACCATAGCCATATGGGGCTCAAATGAAAGGCCTTTGGGAGTAAAGAACGAGTCTGATAACAATATTTGGTAAAAGTGTCTATGGGGCCACCCCATCCCCACAACACCACCCAAATAGTAAGTATTTGCTGACTTTTGAAATATGAGGCTCAAATAAGAGGGTTTTTAGGGTGGAACACGAATCCGATATATATTTTCAAGGCCAACTCACTGAGTGGCCGCCCATCCCCCAAAACACTCCCCAAGCCGGTCATGTTTGCCGCCTATGGAAATATGGGGCTCAAATTAAAGGTATTTGGGAGTAGACCACGTATCTGATATCAACATTAGGACCCACTATCTAGGGGACGTCTCACCACCATAACAATCCCCAAATAGGACGTATTTGCTCACCAAGACAATTTGGGTCTAAAAGAGAGTGGAACTAAATATTCATTGTTTTTAGGGCCAATACCCCAAAACGGACATATTTGCTGACTTTTGCAATAAGGAGCTTAAAAGGGATTAGGATACAAATTTGATATGCAATTTTGAGGCCAATGGCAATATGGGGATCAAATAAATGATATGTAGATATATGTGAATAGAGCACGTTGCTGATATATTATTGCGGGCTTAGTGTTTGGGGGAGCACCCCAATCTCCAAAACACCCCTAAATCGGGCATATTTACCGACCATGTCAATCTGGAGCTTAAATGAGAGGTATTGGGGGGTAGAGCAAGAATTGATACCCATTTTCGGGACCAATTTTCTGGGGGTCTACCCCTTTCCCTTAATACCCCACAAACAGCAATTTTTTACTGACCATCGCAATATGGGGCTCAAATAAAGGTATTTGGGAGTAGAATACGAATTTGATATCCAAATGTAGGACCATGTATTTAGGGCATCAACCCTTCCCCATAGGGTAAAAATTTTTAGACCCTGCCAATATGTGGCTCAAATGAAAGGTATTTGAGATTAGAAAACGAATTTGGTAACCTTTTTCGGGGCCATGTGTTTAGGGGACGCCTCGTCGTGTAAACTTCCCTTAACAATGGCAATATGGGATTTAAAAAAATAGTATTTGAGAGAAAAGCACGATGCTGATATTTTTCAGGGCCATGTATCTGGGAGACCACCTCTTTCCCGAAAACACCACTAAATCAGACATCATGAGAATATCGGGCTGCAATGAAGTATTTTGAGAATGGAGTACACCTTACATCCAAATTTAAATTCGTAGACCAATAGAGATCATATGGGATTCAGATAAAGGCACTTATATTGTTAAACTGTTAGTCAAGTTAGCATGGTATTTCACTAAAAGCTCTTTAATTGTCGATAATATCTATTCCAAGGAATATTTTGTCCAATATAAAGTAAAAGAAGGCGCAGCGGAGCGGGCCCGGGTCAGCTAGTTACATATAAAATACTCGTTGATAAAGCTATACCAAGGGTGTGCTTAGAGGATGTATTACGGTGTAGTATGGTGTCTAAGGATTAACCAACATCCATGGCAAGCATGGTCAAAATCGGTCTATTTTCTATAATAGCTTTCATATAAGCCGATCTCCCGATTGGACTTTTCGAGAATCTAGACGGCATAATAATTATCAGATTTGCAAGTATGGTCCAATTTTGGCTATAATCAATTTCCGGATTTGGTAAACATTTCTGCTACAAGCTCTAGCATCATTATGTCCCAAATGGTCCGTGACCTGATTGTAGCTCCCATACAATCCAATCTTCCTACTTGATTTCTTGTTTTCATTTAACCGGGTTCTTTATTTGAACAATATCCCAAAAACTTGTTGAAGATGAACCATGGCAAAGTGTATTCTGAACTTAATACGCGATCAAATTTTTTTTGTTCGTTTTCTTTTAAATGATTTAAATAATTTTCTTCCCCACTTCGTATTATTTATATGTGTTTCATGTTTGACCTGAACGAACAACGTTCATAAGTATCAGCCCTAAATAGCTCCTCAGTATACTTGTTTTCCCACCGCTCGGAGGCAAAGACAGCATGTCTACTCCACTACTACCCAACTAATTAACAATAAAATGCTGATTTTGCTATTCTCGCCTAATCTGTTTGCCACTATGACCAACAATGTTTTCAGTGATGCTTTAATTGCGACATTACATCTGACAGCATACCGCGAAGGAAGTCAAGTAGCTTGCTGGCAATTTTGGCGAAGACAACTAAACTGGCAGAACCTGCAAAAGAACATCAACAACATAAAAATTGACATTAAACTTTAATAAGATAAAGGCAATGAATAACTTAATTTTCGAAAAAGCCATAAAACAAAAGGAAGAAAATTCCCCCAAAACCAAACTCAGAAGTATAGCTGAAAAAGCGACAATGGCTTGCCGATAAAGTATAATTACAGTCAAGCAACCAAATGGAAATACTATAACTTAGTTCTTCAGCTACTCTAAAAAAAGTTGTTTGATAGTAGACGACTTAAAATTCACTATTTTGTATAATTCGAGCAAAACGATTCGTTTTCTATGAAACTACAATAACTTCGAAATGTTTTTGGGCGCCCGGTAGCCGAATTGGTAGCGTGTGCAGGGTCGTGGGTTTGATTCCCGCCAGAAGTCTTGGTCTGTCGCTACTGTGGTATCACAATGGACCTAAAATTGTCTAAGTTGTTGGAAGTCAAGAATTCAAACCTGGAGATCGGTTTATGTGGGAGCTATATCAGGTTCATGACCGATTTGAATCGTACTTGACACAGTTATTGGAAGTCAAAACATAACACAACGTGCAAAATTTCAGCCAAATCGAACAAAATTTGCGGCTTGCAGGGGCAAAATAAGTCGAATTGGGAGATCGGTTTATACGGGAGTATCTGTGCAAAATTGTAAGCGGCTAGCTTTACGTGTTCGACCGCTATCGCGATTTCAACAGACGTACGAACGGACATGGCTAGATCGAGTTAGGATGTCGAGACGATCAAGAACATATACACTTTAAGGAGTCCTAAATCAAAATTTCGAGGTGTTACAAACGGAATAATTCAAATTGTTCATAAGGTGTTTTGTTATGATTTCCAAAAAATGTGCCAAATATGGTTAAAAACGGTCCATAACCTGATATAGCTACCATATAAATCGATTTGGGGTCTTGACACCTTGAGGGCGCATTTCCTACCCGATTTGGCTGAACATTTTCATGAGGAGTTTTGTTATGATTTCTACCAACTGTTCCAAATATGGTTTAAATCAGTCCCTAACCTGATATAGCTGCCATAAAAACCGATCTGGGGTCTTGATTCCTTGGGCCTCTTGAGGACGCAATTCCTACCCGATTTGGCTGAAAATTTTCATGAGGTGTTTTGTTATGATTTCTACCAACTGTTCCAAATATGGTTTAAATCAGTCCATAACCTGATATAGCTGCCACAAGAGGGCGCGATTCCTATCCGAGTTTTGTTATGACTTTCAACAACTGTTCTAAGTATGGTTGAAATCGGTTCATAACCTAATATAGCTGTCATATAAGCCGATCTTGGATCTTGAATTCGTGAGCCACGAAAGGGCGCAATAGTTATCGGCTTTAGCTAAAATTTTGCACGACGTATTTTATTTAGGACTTCTATCAACTGTACTTAATATGATTCAAATCGGTCCATAACCTGATATTGCTGTCATATAAACTGATCTTGGATCTTGGCTTCTTGAGCTACTAGAAGACGCAATTATTATCCGATTTGGCCGAAATTTTTCGTGAGGTGTTTTGTTATGATTTCCAAAAACTGTACTAAGTATGGAGTAAATCGGTTCATAATCTGATATAGCTGCCATATAAACCGTTTTGGGTTCTTGACTCCTAGGGCCTCTAGAGGGTGCAATTCCTACCCGGTTAGGCTGAAATTTTCCGAATCGGACCATAACTTGATATAGCTCCAAAAGCAGATAAATTCTTTCATTTTATCCTTCGTTTGCCTAAAACGAGATACCGGGAAAAGAACTCGACAAATGCGATCCATAGTGGAGGGATTATAAGTTTCGGCCCGGCCGAATATAGCACGCTTTTACTTGTTTAACCGGAGTACGATGTACGATCGGGACTGTTTTGTACGCAAATGAAAGGGCAACGAATCTTATATTCATATTAAGAACAAGTGGCTGCAAGCCTTCCACCCTCCCAAAGCTCACAAAAAAGGACTTCTAGACGATCATGAAAACAAATAATAACGCATTAGGTGAGCCGGGCCGAACTTGTGATGCCCACTACCTTGGATATATTTGTTTACTTAGTAAATTATAAAAACCTCCTATATCCATATGCAGATACGAACCATATTTGGGTATATCTGGTTTTGCAGTATGAGCGCTACAAAAATGAAGCAAAAACGTTGTGCATATCAATGAAATTCTTTATTTCTGTGATAGTATGTTCGATGCCATTATGTATGAAACTCAATTTCTTTTGCATGGCCACCACGGGCACGTTTGCAGAAGTCCAGACGCTGAACCCAACTTTCGACGGGTTTCAAGCATAAATCTGCCGATACAGCCGCTATTTCGCGTTCGATATTCATACAAATTTCATAAATCGTCGCTGTTTTGTTGGCATAGGCTATAGACTTGTTGTAGCCCCACAGGAAATAGTCTAACGGCATCAAATCGTTTGACCGAGGCGGCCAATCGATTGGACCATTTCGTGAGATAACACATTCACCAAACTTGGTTTTCAAATATTTTGATTATGACATTCGCTGTATGACTTGTGGCGTCGTCTTGTTCGAACCACATGTACTCCAAATCTATATAATCAAATTGGGGCCAAACTGTAGCGATTCCCATTCATAGTAACGTGCCGGTCTTGATCATCACTGAAGAAGTACGTACCAATGACGCCGCCGACTCATAAGCCGCATCAAACCGTAATTTTTTTGGAATGCAATGATGACAACTGACTCTGAATTTCGATAGCAAATTTTAATAATTTCGACTCGTTGTTAGCTCGTATACCTTTCCATCATGATATGGCAACCCTGACTGAAGACAAATGTCATAAAAGCGGCAAAAATATGGCGTCGTTTCTTGTCCCTATCGGTCTGGTTTTGTGGCGTATAAAAAGAAGGACCCTTTAACTGCAATATAGCAAGATCTAAGGTCATGGGCAACAACAAGTAAAAGCGTGCTCAGTCCGGACGGGCCGAAGATCCGAGATCAGTTTATATGGGAGCTATATCAGGTTAAATACCGATTTGAACCATACTTAGTAAAGCTTTTAGAAGTCATAACATTCAAAGTTTAAGCCATTGCAGCTATATCGAAATATGGTCCGATTTGGAACAAATTCGGCACGGAAATGGAGTATTCTAATAAGTACAAGTCACTGGTCAACTTGTAAAACAAAATATTGGTGTTCTTGGTAGCTATATGGACTGAGGATGGGAGCAGCTCATACCATCGAGATATAATCGAGACGACGATAGGAAGGAAGGGAAGAGGTTTCCGATCGGATACCTGAGATGAGTGCGAGGCACTGCTGCCATCGACACAGGAACCCTGCCATCTGGAAGATCATGTGGCCTAACACAACTCACTGTCCCAAATTTCAGCAAAATAGGATAATAAATTTGGCTTTATGGGTCTAAGACCTTAAATCGGCGGATCTGTCTATATGGGGGCTATATAGCCCATCTTCGAACTTAACCTGCTAATGGACAAACAAAGAATCTGTGTAAAGTTTCAGTTCAATATCTCTATTTTAAAAGAATGTAGCGTGATTTCAACAAACAGACGGACGGATACGGCTAGATCATCTTAGATTTTTATGACGATCAAGAATATATATCTTCTTATATATAAAATCAATTTGTGTTTGTTTGTGTGTTCCTTATAGACTCAGAAACTGGTGACCCGATTTTCTTGACATTTTCACAGATGTGCATAATGACCCCGTGGTGAAAATAGGGTACTACATTTTTTGATATCTGAAGGCGGACGGACCCTCCCCCTTGTCCTAATTTTCAGAAACTAAAACTGCCATCGACACAGGAACCCTGCCATCTGGAAGATCATGTGGCCTAACACAACTCACTGTCCCAAATTTCAGCAAAATAGGATAATAAATTTGGCTTTATGGGTCTAAGACCTTAAATCGGCGGATCTGTCTATATGGGGGCTATATAGCCCATCTTCGAACTTAACCTGCTAATGGACAAACAAAGAATCTGTGTAAAGTTTCAGTTCAATATCTCTATTTTAAAAGAATGTAGCGTGATTTCAACAAACAGACGGACGGATACGGCTAGATCATCTTAGATTTTTATGACGATCAAGAATATATATCTTCTTATATATAAAATCAATTTGTGTTTGTTTGTGTGTTCCTTATAGACTCAGAAACTGGTGACCCGATTTTCTTGACATTTTCACAGATGTGCATAATGACCCCGTGGTGAAAATAGGGTACTACATTTTTTGATATCTGAAGGCGGACGGACCCTCCCCCTTGTCCTAATTTTCAGAAACGCCAGATCTCGGAATGGGTGTTGCGATTTAAGCGAAATTTTGTGTGCTCTCACATAGTACCCTAAAAATAGAAATTTCGGATGGAGTACCTAGGGGGGCTGCCCCACCCTAAAACCTACCAAACATATATTTAGCACAATCACGACAATATAGGACTCAAATGAAAGGTATTTAGGATAAGCAAACTTATCTGATATCCAGTTGTCCGACCAAGTGCTAGGGGGACCACCCCAACCCCCAAAACACCCCTTAATCTGACATATTTACCGACCATGGCAATATGGGACTCAAATGAAAGGTATTTGCGAATCTGATATCCATATGTGGGACCACGTTCCTGGGGGTCCACCTCTTCCCCAAAAAAACACCCCCCAAACAGAACTTATTTACTGACCATGGGAATATGGGGCTTAAATAAAAGGTATTTGAATGTAGAATACGAATCTGATATCCAAATATGGGACCAAGTGTTTGGGTGGCCGCCTCTCAGCAAAAACCTCTCCATTTACGACCATAGCAATATGGAGCTCAAATAAAAGGCCTTTAGGAGTAAAGCACGAATCTGATATAAATATTCGGGAAAAGTGTCTATGGGGCCAACCCAACCCCAAAACACCACCCAAACAGTAGGAGTTTTTTGACTTTTGCAATATGACGCGCAAATAAGAGGGTTTTTAAAGTAGAACACGAATCCTATACATATTTTCAAGGCCAACTCACTGAGTGGCCACCCATCGCCCAAAACACCATTTTCAAACACTATATTTAAAGTATAATTCCTAAAAAAATTCTCTTATGATAAATTTTATAATATAATTACTTTTTTATTTATATTTTTCTTAACACATATTCGATGTAATCCATTCCTTAAACCGGCATCGTCACTTATAAGATTTTTATCTTGTGATGTCTGGTATCAATAAACAAACAAACAAACAAACAATAAACACCCCCCAAGTCGGTCATGTTTGCCGACTATGGAAATATGGAGCTCAAATTAAAGGTATGTGGGAGAAGACCACGTAACTGATATCAACATTAGGGAGCAACTGTCTAGCGGACGTCCCACCACCATAACAACCCCCAAATAGGATGTATTTGCTCACCAAGACAATTTGGGTCCTAAAGAGAGTGGAACTAAATATTCGTAGTTTTTAGGGCCAACACCCCAAACCGGACATATTTGCTGACTGCTGCAATAAGGAGTTTAAATGAGATTAGAAAACGAATTTGATATCCAATTTTGAGGGCAATGGCAATATAGGGTTCAAATAAATGATATATAGATATATGAGAATAGAGCACGTAGCTGATATAATTTCGGGGCTTAGTGTTTAGGGGGACCACCCCAATCCCCAAAACACCCCTAAATCGGGCATATTTACCGGCCATGACAATGTGGAGCTTAAATGAAAGGTATTGGGGGGTAGAGCAAGAATTGATACCCATTTTCGTGACCAATTTTCTGGGGGTCTACCTCTTTCCCAAAATAACCCACAAACAGCAATTTTTAGTGACCATCGCAATATGGGGCTCAAATAAAGGTGTTTGGGAGTAGAATACGAATTTGTTATCCAAATGTAGGACCATGCATTTAGGGCATCACCCTTTTCAAAACACCCCAAAAGGGGAAACAATTTTTCGACCATGACAATATATGGCTCAAATGAAAGGTATTTGAGATTAGAAATCGAATTTGATAACCTATTTTGGGGCCATGTGTTTGGGGGACGCCTCATCTTGTAAAATTCTCTTAAGCCAATTCCAATGTGGGGTTTAAATAAATAGTATTTGAGAGAAAAGCACGATGCTGATATTTTTTCAGGGCCAATTATATGGGGGACCACCTCTCCCACGAAAACACCACTAAATCAGAAATCATGAGAATATCGGGCTGAAATTAAGTATTTTAAGAATGGAGTACACCTTACATCCAAACTTAAATTCGTAGACCAATAAAGATCATGTAGGATTCAGATAAAGGCACTTATATTGTTAAACTGTTGCTCCAGTTAGCATGGTATTTCACTAAAAGATCTTTAATTGTCGAAAATAAATATTCCAAGAAAACTTTTGTTCCATATAAAGTAAAAGAAGGCGCAGCGGAGCGGGCCCGAGTCAGCTAGTACTTTATAAAGTCGGAAATGGATACTTCAATGTGTTGCCAACGGAATGACAAAATGAATATACCCCCGCCTTTTGGTGGTGGGTATAAAAAAGGCATTTATTGAGTATTAACCCAATAAATAACCAAGCGTTGGGTTTTTACCCGATAGAAACTCATCTCTACAAATACTACCAAATATTTCATTTTGGTCTCTCGTTAACGCTTGTAGGGTATCCATAGGTGCCTTAATATCACTAGACATGCAAATGTGCAAACATTTCATTGGCAAAGTACCCATCAATACAAAAGAATAACACTGCAAAGCTATGAAAAACAAAATTAAACAGTAAACTGTTAAAAATCACATTTCCTGCACTTGCCATGGTAATTATCGCATTAGTCAATGTTTTGCAAAGATGCTGCAGCTTTTGGCAGCTACTTGCCACTCTGTCAATGCTAAGCGCTAAAACAGCCCATGGTGTGGCACTGCAACCATTATTCGGTAGCCACTGGGAAAGAATAAAAAGTGGAAAAGTCGTAAGGGAAGCCATAACCAAAGAACCCAAATCGAAACGTCTTTGACTTCGACACATCTACAGGTTTAATGGATGTCTGAATGCAGTCCATGCTGAGAGAGGAAAATCCTAACAGAATGAAAACGAAAAAAAAAAACATTTGTACAGCCTTCCAAGTAGTGGTAATGACTTAAAATGCAAAATAACTTTGAGATAACAACATGAATAAATTACACGAGAAACAATTAAAAATCTTTTAGCAATTTACCAAATGAGTGAACACAACAGCCCAACAATGAACCGAACAACGGCCAAAGTTTTCAGCTAGTAGCCAGACAGCCATAACAGACTGTAAACAAATGGACAGTGGGCGATAAGAAAGATAAAAGCTTTGTTTTATTAATATTTACTAAATTTCCCATGAGCATGCCATTAAGGAGCAGGGGATATTTTTTATATCCGATTCAAGTTTAAGCTCAATGATAACGAACCTACTTTTTTTAACCGAGTCCGAACGGCGAGCCACATCCCTTTTGGAAGAAGTTTGTATATGGCATAGTACCTCACAAATGTCACTAGCATTAGAAGGGGATAACAAGCGCTGGAAACCTTTATCTGATTTACTCGCCAGGACTGGAACCCAAGCTTTCTGCGTCATAGGTGAACATACTAACCTCGGCGCTACGGTAGCCTTCAATCCTTATAAGTACTACTAGTACTAAATGCAAATTAAGTATGTTCAAGGGCAACATACTTCTCCTGTTTCTTAAGGAACCGGGGCAAACTTCTAACATTTCAATGAGTGCTGTCCTATTCAAGTTTAAACTCAATAATAAGAGGCCTCGGTTTTATAGTCTAGACCTTTGTCCGCCTGTCGAAATCACGATAGCGTTTGCACGAATAAATTTATTCGCTTCAAATTTAGCACAACACAGATACTCCCTATCGATGTAGGTCGTTGGGGATGGCAAATGGGCCATAGCGGTTCAGATTTGGGTATAGCCCCATATAAGCCGATTCTCAGTTTTGACTTCTTGGGTCCCTAGAGACCTCATCCGATTTGGCTGAAATTTGGCACAAGGACTTCCGTTCTGACTTTGAACATCAGTGCCGAGTATGATCCTAAGTTGGAGGTTTAGACCGCGCGCAATGCATTGGGTATATACTGACCTTTAATCCTATATGGTGTTGTAGTCTGGAGGACGGCGCTTCAAAACTCAACCTACTGTTCAATACTCAACCGGATCCAAAAGATGGTTTGTTTGTGCATCACAGACGCACTGAGGACAACACCATCTAATGCATAGAATTTAATGCTTCATCAAATGCCTCTGGACATTGGGGCTAGACAAATTGCTGAGACCACTGCCGTGAGGTTAAGGAAGCTTTCTCCTCGGTCATGTGGCAGCTACAAACACTGTGTTATCCTTGATACAATATCCGATCTTCCAGGCAATAGGGATTACACCCTACCTGAGCCGCTTTTTGATAAAAAGTGCTGTACCACTATTCCTGATAGAACCGATTGGAACTACGACGTCCCGGGCAATAGATATATACGGATGGTCCCAACTAAACGACCAGGTGGGCTTTGGAGTGTACTCTAAAGATCTAGAACTGGTCATATGGAAAATCTTACCCATCCACTTCAGTGTGTATCAAGGGAAGATCGTTGCAATTAAGGAAGTGATGGAATGGCTAAGATATAATGCCATAAAGACAATTGGCATAAATATCTTCTCAGACAGTCAAGCAGCCATTAAATTGCTGGAGAACATATTTCTGAACACAAAAACCGCTCTAGACTGTGGCAGATCTCTTAACGAAATGGCTGAACAGTTCGAAATTCACCTGTTCTGGGTGCCGAGCCGCAGAGATATCCCAGGGAATTGTTAAGCGGACGAGCTTGCCAGACTAGGAACTACCTTATACATTCCAGGGAAACTCGGTATGCTTCTAGCGACATGTGAGTTAAGGACCAGGCCCAAAATGACAACGAATGATAGATGGTCACAAAGAGAAGGCTGTAACATTCCAAAAATATGTGTCTAATCTAGACTTGAAGATGTCTAACGCTTTACTGGCACTTTCTACGATGGCTACAAAGATTGGGCTGTGAGCATTCCAAAACTATGTGTCCTAATCTAGACTTGAAGAGGTCTACCGCTTTACTGGCACTTTTTTGAAATGAATCTCAGTCATTGTGTCAGTCATGATAGGCACTATCCAATCGGAAAACATGCTGACCGACTGAGACTTGCCAGCAACGACTTTTGCAGAAGCTGTGAGGACATCGAAGAAGAAGAGACTATAGAACACCTTCTGTGCGTGTATCCCGCACTAGCAGTCAGAAAGAGTTGCACTTTATGTTTCATTTCTTTAAAAACCTGTCTGATTTAGCGGATGTAAACATAAGTAAGTTGTTGGGCTTTTTAAAGCGATCTGGATGGTTCAACGGTAGGAACTAGAAGGCACCTTCCTTCTTCTGTTCCTGTCATATGTGAGTCTCATGGTGGATTGCTTCTTAAACCTAGCCTAACCCTAACCATTTCCTATTCGATCCGTAAACTGATATAGCCATGTCCGTCCGTCCGTCTGTCCGTCGGTCCGTCTGTTGAAATCACGCTACATTCTTTAAAAATAGAGATATTGTGCTGAAACTTGCACAGATTCTTTTTTTGTCCATCAGCAGGTTAAGTTCGCAGATGGGCTATACCTTGATATAGCCCCCATATAGACCGATCCGCCGATTTAGGGTCTTAGGCCCATAAGTCACATTTATTATCCGATTTTACTGAAATTTGGAACAGTGAGTTGTGTTAGACCCTTCGACATCCTTCTTCAATTTGGCCCAGATCAGTCCAGATTTGGATATAGCTGCCATATAGAGTTAAAGTCTTTGCCCCATAAGAGGCACATTAATAATCAGATTTCGCTCAAATTAGACACAGTTACTTAAATTCGGCTTTTCGATATCCGTGCCGTATATGGTTCAGATCAGACTATATTTGGATATGGCTACCAAAAAGACCAGTATTTTTGGTAGCCAGGGTATGGGGCCCCCCGACACTTAGAGTAACATTTTAATGCCAAGTTCGTACTTTACTCTTAAATACCTCTTGGGGCTTTTTTGGGTGTGGGGTCTTGACTTATTGAGTCTTGACTTATTGACTGAGATAGCGCAATTATAATCCGATTTGGCTGAAATTTTTTACATCGGCTACTTCCATGACCTTCACCATGCGTGTCGTATGTGGCCTGAATGGATCTACAATATGACCTGATACAGCGCTCCTATAAACATATCTCCCTATTTTACTTCTTGAGCCCCTAAAGGGCGCAAAACTTATTCGAATTGGCTGAAATTTTACACCATGGTCCGAATCGGACCGTAACTATAGCACAGAAATACTTTCCTATTATCTTTTGTTTTCCTTTAAAGTGATACCGGGAAAAGAACTCGACAAATGCGATCCATGGTGTAGGGTATAAAAGATTCGGCCAGGCCAAACTTAGCTCGCTTTTAATTGATCGAATTTTTACAATAATGTCGTCATTTGTTAACCAATTCCCTCGAAGTTTGACAGGAATGGTTTTCCAACGACTCTTAATATTACTGGCGAGATCGGTTCAGATTTTGATATAGCTCCTACATATACAAATAGCTATCGCCCGATTTTCATGTCTAGAGCCACTGCCAAAAGTTGCCAAACGATTTTCTCGAAGACTACTACAATATCTAAAGATTTTTGTGCCAAATCGGATCAGATTTAAGCTTTTGGGTAATTTACAATAATGTTGTCATTTGTCAACAGTAGTTATTACAATTTTAACATATTCGCTCGAAATTTGAAACGGATTGTTTAACCTATCTGAAAACATTCTTCGAGGTCGATCAAAATTGGTTCAGAACTAGATATTGTATAACTCCCATTTTGTAGGGTATTGTATTGTAGGTGTAGGGTATTATACAGTCTTAAAGCTAGACGGTTATGGGTGTGTTTAGGGAGCATAGTAGCTGAGGGGTTGGTCGGACGCACCCTAATATGCGGTTAGTCACTAGGGTTCGACAGCCGGTAGACGACAGGGAGACACACCCCCATACGCGGTTTGACACTGATTGGGAGTGGGAAAGAGGCTCACTCTATCATACGGCACAATACATAGGCTGGTGGCAAGGAGACACACCCTACTACACGGCACTTTTCGGGTTCACTGAGTGACGACACGAGGAGGCGGAAGAGGGAACTCCGTTAATAAAGGGTGATTTTTTTGAGGTTAGGATTTTCATGCATTAGTATTTGACAGATCACGTGGGATTTCAGACATGGTGTCAAAGAGAAAGATGCTCAGTATGCTTTGACATTTTATCATGAATAGACTTACTAACGAGCAACGCTTGCAAATCATTGAATTTTATTACCAAAATCAGTGTTCGGTTCGAAATGTGTTCATTCACC
Organism: Stomoxys calcitrans; assembly: GCF_963082655.1. Classification (NCBI taxonomy): domain Eukaryota; kingdom Metazoa; phylum Arthropoda; class Insecta; order Diptera; family Muscidae; genus Stomoxys; species Stomoxys calcitrans. The sequence goes on from NC_081553.1 coordinate 172,814,057, forward strand.
GTAACGTTGCGTCCAACAGCATCTTTGAAAAAATACGGTCCAATGATTCCACCAGCGTACAAACCACACCAAACAGTGCATTTTTCGGGATGCATGGGCAGTTCTTGAACGGCTTCTGGTTGCTCTTCACTCCAAATGCGGCAATTTTGCTTATTTACGTAGCCATTCAACCAGAAATGAGCCTCATCGCTGAACGGTGAATGAACACATTTCGAACCGAACACTGATTTTGGTAATAAAATTCAATGATTTGCAAGCGTTGCTCGTTAGTAAGTCTATTCATGATGAAATGTCAAAGCATACTGAGCATCTTTCTCTTTGACACCATGTCTGAAATCCCACGTGATCTGTCAAATACTAATGCATGAAAATCCTAACCTCAAAAAAATCACCCTTTATAAAGCGACAAAGGGCGCGATGGTAGGAAAGTAACAAGACGGCATACGCTAATAACGACTCAATAGGCGAGATGGCACGAGCGGGCGAGATGGCACGAGCGGGCGAGATGGCACGAGCGGGCGAGATGGCACGAGCGGGCGAGATGGCACGAGCGGGCGAGATGGCACGAGCGGGCGAGATGGCACGAGCGGGCGAGATGGCACGAGCGGGCGAGATGGCACGAGCGGGCGAGATGGCACGAGCGGGCGAGATGGCACGAGCGGGCGAGATGGCACGAGCGGGCGAGATGGCACGAGCGGGCGAGATGGCACGAGCGGGCGAGATGGCACGAGCGGGCGAGATGGCACGAGCGGGCGAGATGGCACGAGCGGGCGAGATGGCACGAGCGGGCGAGATGGCACGAGCGGGCGAGATGGCACGAGCGGGCGAGATGGCACGAGCGGGCGAGATGACACTAGCCGGCGGGATGGCACAAGGAGCCGAGATGGCTCTCCGTTGGTACACAATGAGGTTCGGGCGCGATATCGGAAGAGTGGCAAGTAGGCACACCCCAATATTTGGCACTGTTCACACGCGATCACGAAGCTAAAAGGCAAGAGGGTAATTTTTTTACCCTTGGAACTGGGGGACGGAGGTGCACACCCTGATATGTTTGAGGCAGCAACTTTTCCCCAAAAGTTCTAAACAACTTTCCATTTCAAACAGAGAAACCGGCCTAAGTGCTATTGTTTGTCAAAGGGCAAAATAGACTCACTCAACACTCGTTGATGAACTTAAAGCTATTGTTCAAATCATTGTTCTTCACATTAGGGCGAAAACGAAGCCTGCTGACTTTTTCCATCACAGCTTAACTTGTTTGTTTTCAACTTTTGCTTGAAATACTTCAACCGTTTCCACATTTGATGGCGATATCTAATAGATATCGCATTACCATTAGAGTTCACGGCAGGAACAATCTGCACCCCATTCGGTATGAGTAGGTCAGTTTATTCATCCAATCCAATATGGCCCACTGTATTTGCCGCCTAACGGTCTCAGACACAAACAAACATCAATGCAGTGAGTGCAACCTCCTCGGGGTAAGGAGACACCCATCTGATCAAGAAGAGGCATCAGGTGCACATATCTGTTTGACTCAAGATGCTTAAGAATATATGGACAAAATAGCTGATTTAGCTACAACAAATACAAAAGCACTTAAGTATCTGCAGGAGCACTTAAAATTAAATAAACCATAAACCAAACAAAAACAAAGCTTAAACAAAAGAAATGACAAAGGCAAAAAAGCAAAAAAGAGTAAAAAGTTAAACATAAAGAAAACACCAACAAACAACATTTGTGACAGCACATAAATCAAAATGATGGCCAGCATCGCCAACTGCCTGCCAACTCTTTTGTCGTAGTCTTGGAGAAGCATCTTCAAGGCTTCAACAGCACCAGGTGAACATTTAGATATTGGTCCCATCTAAAACCAAGTGGCCACCAGCAACAACAAAAAGCCAAGCCTGTCCAGGCTTCTATCCATGGGCATCATCATCAAAATCAATAATTTCTTTTGCCAGCGCGTCAACAGCATCCGAACACTTTTTACCTTTGCGGGTAGAAGGTGAAGTAACAAAAAATGTCTCGTTGTCTTGTTTTTTTTTTCTTCCTTGGCAGCAATTTTGATTTGTATGCGCCCGTGGCAAGATTGTAAATCATTTCTGATTTTGGTCGTTTCCTTGCAGATGACATGAAATTTCCTTAAACAAAATTTCTCGGCTTAATTAGCGTCAATGGTGCACAGCTCAATGTGGTAAAAACAGTTGCATATATTCTTAAAATATCCAAATCGAGGGGTGGGTAATAGGGGGAGAAAAATTCAACCAAATAGTTTCACAATCAAAGATTGCGGGAGGGTACTGATTGAAACCACTGTAGCATGTCCGCCTATGACGTTGAACGCCTGGGCTGGAATCCCGGCCAGAGCATAAGAAAAAGATTTCAGTGGAGGTTATCCTATCCCAATATTTGTGAGATACTATGCCACATAAAACCTCACAGAGATGACGCACTGCGCCACTCCGATTCAAGATTGACCTTAACCTTGAATCGGACAGCACTCATTGAGAAGTTTGCCCCTGTACTTAAATGGGCAAATTTGCATTTGTGTAACTGATTGCATCCCAAAACCTGTACACAATATTTAGCCAGTTGGGCGTGCCAAAATCGTCATAGGTTAAGCAGATTAAGGAAATAATACCGCGAAAACGCAGGTAAACCATTTTACGGTTGACGAATAGGCCGAATCGATATTCCAATTTCACTCTGAGATGCAGAAGGACTGGGTGGAGGATTTCCCCAGAAAGGCGAAGCTGGTGCTTCTCACTAGAAGATATGGGATACCAAAATGCATTCGTCGAAGTAGGGGAGCACCTTGGTCAAGTCATTAATTCATGCTCGAAAGGATGTGAGGAGTTAAAGTTAGAGGACACGCGCCTGGCAAAATTGCCAGCAGCTTCAATCAGAAACCGTTAGTGCACATGTAAGAGAGGGAGAAATTTAGATGACCGGTCATAACACCCAGGAAACATAACAGTTATGACCTACCTTTAGACGGACAGAATGTCCAATAATTTATTGGTCATTGCGAACGCAATATGACACAGTCAGAACATCCATTGTGCTTTATGGCCCTTTCAAATTTTAGAATAATGACCAAGATTTTAAAGATTCGGACTTCCTACTCGTTGGGCACCCCATTTTTTGGCTTTATGTCATCTTTGTTATTGCTCATTATGTCCGCCGAAGGGTAAGTCATCACGCACAAGAAAAACTTTGGGCGTTGTGAACCCGATCTAAACTGACATAATGCCCAAAAAATTTTGGCATTATATCCGTTGGGCGTTATGCCCGTTGGTCGTATACCCGTTATGACCACCTTCCCACTTAGGTGCCCCGGGACCCAGCATGTTCAGACAGCACCCACCAAATGTCCGAGGCGCTCCTTACGACACCCGGCAAGCCTTGAACTCACATGACCCTCATTCAAAGACTTCAGTCTGACAGGGTAGCAGGTCCTGATCCGGGATCACATTTAAGCGATTTGGGTGGCACAACGGTAGGAACTAGAAAGCATCTCTTTCTCCTGTTCCTGTGGTATCACAATGGATAAAAACGACTAAGTGAATCTGATTGCAGGCTGCCGCTTAAACTCAACCTAGCCATCACATCCAAGACCCTGGCGATCGCAAAAACTTCAGCCTGAATGACGCTGCATCCGTTCAGATGTCTATGTGACTGCCTGGCTCTTTGGGGCTCAACAAACACCCTAGCCCCAATCCAGCTTGGAGAAGTCTGTGTAAACAGAAGGACCCGAAATTTGAGGGTCATTATCAGCCCATAGGTCCTCTATGGTAGGACAACCTCCAGGCCGTCATCAAAGAAACATCCAACCGGCATATTATCTGTTGCATCACATATGCCGTGTAATCGTCTCACGCCAGCGGTCTACTGCAGAACAGGCATATGCACCAAATCCGATGAGCGCCAGGTTCCTGACTCCCTGAGTCTGCGAGCAGAGGTCTCAGACCAAGTATATCAATCAAGGCTACCTTCAAAGCCCACCTCCTCGACTCTGATAGCAGCTAGCGAGTTGCTACATTGATTGAAAAAAACACGTTGCAAAATCATGCACCAATGTTGTCATTATTATACACAGACGTTGTTGGAAATATTGTTAACAAGCGTTTTTGTTTCATGCATCGACCGTTGTTAACATCATCACTACAAACACAGCCTCGATACTCAGCTGCCCTCAAAGTGATGGTTATGAGCCGTTCTCAACCACAGAAATTGCAGAAGTAATTGCGAGACTAAAAAAGCGGAAAGCACCAGGGCCAGATGGAATACCAAACTGCAAATTTTGCCCATGAACATTTCACTAAGGAACAGGGGCAAGCTTCTCACATATTAATGAGTGCAGTCTGATTCAAGTTTAAGCTCAATAAGGAGCCTCCTTCTTATAGGCGAGTCCGAAAGGCGTGTCGCAGTGCGACACCTCTTTGGAGAATGTTTTGTATGGCATAGTATCTCACAAATGTTGCCAGCATTAGGAGGGGAAACCACGGCTAAAAATTTTTTTCTGATGGTCTCGCCAGTATTCGAACCCTGGCGTTCAGCGTTATAGGCGGACACGCTAACCTCTGCGCTACGGTGGCCTCCTAGATGGAATACCAAACGAAGTAATTTCAATAGTTGAAAGTTTATGGCCACAACTACTGATATTGGTTGGGAATCAATGTTGGGAAAAAGCGAGTTTCCCTCCTTATGAAATGTTCAACATCTGGTTCTACTAAGAAAAGCTGACAAGCCTTAAGACAATCCGTCGTCTTACGGTCCACTTTGTCTGCTAGATACTTGTGGTAAGTTTTTAGAGAAGGCTAGAACATGAAAGTAACATAAACGGAGGTTTTTCGAGGATGCAGTTTGAATTAAAAGGAAAGTCAGCGATTAACGCAATACAGGAAGACGTGGATACGACAAAACACGCTATGGAGACAAAACATTTCTGTGCACTTATTACACTGGATATCAAAAATGTATTCAACTCTGCTGACTGGAATGAAATAAGGCAAGTCATAAGGAGACGAAACATGTCAGGGTACCTGATCAAAATGATTGTTAGCTATCTCGAAAACATTAATTTTGACATTTCGTTTGCAACACATCGAAATATCCATTTCCGACCCTATAAAGTGTATAAATTCTTGATCTTCGTAAAAATCTAGGACCATCTAGCCCTGTCCGTCCGTCTACCCGTCAGCCTGTTGAAATCACGCTACAGTCTTTAAACATAAAGATATTGAGCTAAAACTTTGCACAGAGTCTTCTTTTGTTCATAAGCAGGTTAAGTTTGAAGATGGGCAATATCGGACTATATCTTGATATAGCCCCCATATAGACCGATCGGCCGATTAGGGGCCTTAGGTCCATAAAAGCCACATTTATTATGCGATTTTGCTGAAACTTGGGACAGTAAGTTGTGTAAGGCCCTTCAACATTATTTGTCAATTAGGCTCTGATCGGTCCAGATTTAGATATAGCTGCCATATAGACCGATCCGCCAATTTAGGGTCTTAAGCCCATAAAAGGCACATTTATTATCCGATTTTGCTGAAATTTGAGACAGTGAGTTGTGTTAGGCTCTTCGACACCCTTCGGCAATTTTGCCCATATCGGTCTAGATTTGGATATAGCTGCCATATAGACCGATCCTCCGATTTAGGTTCTTAGGCCCATAAAAGCCACATTTATTATCCGATTTTGCTGAAATTTGGGACATTGAGTTGTCTTAGGCCCTTCTACATCTTTCTTTAATTTGGCACTGATCGGTTCAGATTTGGATACAGCTGCCATATAGACCGATCTCTCGATTCAAGGTTTTGGGCCCATAAAAGGCTTATTTATTGTCCGATGTCGCCGAAATTTGAGACAGTAAGTTGTGTTGGGGTCTTCGACGTCCATCTTCAATTTGGTCCAGATTTGAATATAACTGCCATATAGAACATTTGTTGTTGATTTGATAAAATCTGTTTGTTGATTCACTTTTTTGAACGAATGTGGTCACATTGTTAACGCCGTGGTTGATTTTTTCTATGGGTATACAGAAGTATAACGCATTCAGTTCCCGTTTGACTGTCTCCTCAATGTTGCTTCGCCCGTTCAATTTCTAGTCAAGAATAAAGCCTTTCCGAGAGAACGGCAGCTCCACTTCATTCAGCATCGGCCTCCTAAACTGGTCATACTTGCTCCTCCATTCTCCATTTGCCCTCGCCTACCTCAACTGTCTGCCATCATGGATCTCTTTAGCAGAGAGAAAATGAGCGCCTATCATAATAGAAACGGCAAAAAGCTGCAACCTTCACTTTTTCATTCTCAAAGGACCCATGAATCACACTGATAAACAAAAATGGGGATAAAGCTCCTCCATGCCGTGTTTTCTGGGCACAATCTTTCTAATCGACCCTTAAGCTTGTAAAGCACTAATTATTCTGTCAGTCTGCATATCCTGTATACAATTCACCAGAAGACGAGGGCCCTCGTGACAACAAGAGAATCATGGATGGACCCCAATTTCACGTTATTAGAAAGCTTATTTTTATCCAAGAACGACGCCATAGTAAAAGACGCCCCAACTTCCACACTATGTAACCTATCTTGTTACATCGGTCACTGTCAACAGAATGACCACCCTGAGATTGGGAAAAAAATCTGCGAAAAGGAGTCTGCCATATTTGAACGTATAAAGATATCTTCGCGAATCTTAATAAGGTAATGGCTGCAAAGTAAACCCAATTATGTGCCCTAGAAGGCCCGGGGCCTTCATAGTTCTTCACCTCGACCATACAAAATTTTGATCGAATTTTGCCAAAAGTGCATCTACCGCCTGATTTTCAATTTGGCTCCTTTTCATACCCTCTACCATAGGATGGAGGCATACCAATTTCGTCATTCTGTTTTGTAACTCCCCAAAATATTCGCCTCAGACCCCATAAAGTATATATATATTCTTGATCGTCATGATATTATACGCTGATCTAGCAATGTCCGTTCATATGTCTGTCGAAAGCACGCTAACTTCCGAAGGAGTAAAGCTAGCCGCTTGAAATTTAGCACAAATACTTCTTATTTGTAAATGGGCTATATCGGTTCATGTTTTGGTATAGCTGCCATATAAACCGATCTCGGGTCTTGACTTCTTGAGCCACTAGAGGGCACAATTCTTATCCAATTTGGCTGAAATTTTGCATGAGGTGTTCTATTATGACTCTCAACAACTGTGCCAAATAAGGTCCAAATCGGTTCATAACCTGATATAGCTGCTATATAAACCTATCTGGGATCTTGACTTCTCAACCCTCTAGAAGTCCCAATTATTATCCGATTTGCCAAATTTTGTACGAAAGATCCTCTAATGACCATCAACATATGTGTTTATAATGGTCTGAATCGGTCCATAGCCTGATAGCCATATAAATCGGTCCCTCTATTTTACTTCTTGAGCCCACAAAGGGCGCAATTCTTATTCGAATTGGCTGACATTTTACACAGGTCTACAACATATAATTTAATTGTTGTCCGAAGCGGACCATATCTTGTTATCGCTCTAATAGCAGAGCAAATCTTTCCTTTTATCCTTTTGTTGCCTAAGAAGAGATGCCGGGAAAAAAACTCGACAAATGCGATCCATGGTGAAGGGTATATAGAATTCGACCCGGCCGAATTTAGCACGCTTTTACTTGTTTTTTTCAAATTTCAACCAAATCGGTTGAAAACTGGGGTTTCTAAGGGCTCAAGAAGTCAAACCCGGGGATCGGTTATATAGGGAGCTACATCTGTTGTTTAAAGACCGATTCGGATCATACTGGGCACGAATGTTGAAAGTCATAACGCAAGTCATTGTTCTAAATTTCAGCCAAATCGGATGAAAATTGAGGCTTCTGGGAGCACAAGAAAACAAATCCGGAGATTGGTTTATATGGGGGCTATATCCATTTTTATACCGATTCAAATTATACTTAGCATGGATGTTGAGAGTTATAACGCAAGTCTTTCTTACAAATTTCAGCCAAATCAGATGAAAATTGAGGCTTTTAGGGGCTCAAAAAGTCAAATCCGAGGATCGGTTTATATGGGGGCTATATTCAAATCTAAACCGATATGGCCCACGTGAAAACTTCAATGATCTACATCAATAAGAAGTATCTGTGCAAAATTTCAAGCGGCTGGCTTTACGCGTTCGACCGCTATCTTGATCTCCACAGACGGACGGACACCGCTAGTTCGACACAGAATATCGAGACGATCCAAAATATATATAATTTATGGGATCGCAGATCTATATATCGAGATGCTACAAACGGAATGACTACATTAGTATACCCCGATCTTATGGTGGTGGGTATAAAAATGGCATGGCGGCTGTGGAAAAACGTCTCCCCAAAGAGGTGTCAAACTGTGACACGCCGTTCGGAAACGGCTATGAAAAGGAGCCCCCTTATTATTGAGCTAAAACACGAATCAGCACGTATTAATGGTATGAAAGAAGTTTGCCCCTGTTCAGGGTCAATCGGGATATAGTAGCCCAATCGGGTTATAATTGCGGCTTCTAGCAGCTCCATATCAAGACGAAGGACCATTTTATATGTAAGATATATCGAAATTTGAACCAATATAAACATTTTTTATACCCACCAACGTATATTCATTTAGTCATTCCGTTTGCAACACATCGAAATATCAATTTCCGACCCTACAAAGTATATATATTTCGGAAGGTCGTAGAATTCTAAAACGATTAAACGATTTCCATGTGTCTGTCCGTCCGTCTGTTGCAATCACTCTAGAGCCTCAAAAAATTGAGATCTTGAGCTCAAATTTGGCACACATACGTCTTGATGCACGCTGGTTAAGTTCTTAAACGGGCCACATCGGACCATATTTGGATATAGCTGCTATATAGACCGATTTTCCGATAAAGGGTTTAATGCCCATAAAATCTTTATTTTTCATCCGATTTTGTTGAAATTTAAAAAAGTGAGTAGTTTAAGGCTTCCCGACAACTGACCCAAATGTGGTTCAAATAGGACTATATTTAGATATAGCTACCATATAGACCGATCTCGCGATAAAGGGTCTGAAGACGATAAAAGCTTTATTTATTACCCGATTTCGTTGAACTTTGCAACCGAGGGTTATTTTTTAGCCTCCCGATATCTGACCTAAATATGGTTCAGATCGGACTATATTTAGATATAACTGCCATATAGACCGATTTCCCGATAAAGAGTCTGAAGGCCATTAAAGCTTTATTTTTTATCCGATTTCACTGAAATTTGGAAAAGTGCGCATTTTTAAGCCTCCCAACGTCCGACCTGAATATGATTCAGATTGGACTATATTTAGTTATAGCTGCTATATAGACCGATCTGCCATTAAGCGATCTGAAGCCAATAAATGCTTTATTTTTTACCGGATTTCGCTGAAATTTGAAACAGCGAGTAGGTTAAGACCTCCCAATATCCGACCTAAATATGTTTATGATCGGACTATATTTACCATATAGACCGATCTACCGATAAGGGGACTGAAGCCCATAAAGGCTTTATTTATTACCTGATTTCGCTGAGCCTCACTATATCCGACCTTAATATGTTTCAGATCAGTCTATAATTGGATATATTGGGTGCTTAAGTTATCCAATTTTCATTGAATAAGTTATCCAAATTTTATCGGAAATGGGGATTATATATATACCCGAGGTGGTGGGTATCCTAAGTTCGGCCCGGCCAAACTTAATGCCTTTTTACTTGTTGATGGTGGGATATTCCGTCGTTACTTATATACAGCTACTTGAACTTTGATCCCTATATCATACCTTTAGACCCGGCCATGATTAGATCAATGCGTCTAACACTCTCCGATCCAACGTTAGTTTTAAAACCCTGCAAAGGCATAGAGCGTAAATATTTGCCGCTTGCATGGTAAGTAATGGTTACATTCTAATTTTCCAGCAGAAAAACAGAAATGGTGCAAAGCATACTCTCCTCGAATGTTTTTGTAGCAAAAAGTGTTTTCAGTAAACAAGGGGTAATAAGAGGCCTTATACCTAAACTCCTTAATTTTAAACTTGGTTGATTATTTTTTGTCACGGTCCTCATCAGCTTCCACACAATCATCATCAACTTCATGTCGCTGTTATTGTTGTCATCAATATCATTAAGTTGGTTGTTGATGGCGTGGCCTTTTTATGAAGCCATGCCCGAACCCATGGCGATGCCACCACATTAAACCTTTTTCTCTTTGTTTGCCAAGTTGCAACCTGTTGCATAAATAAACGTTCTTTGATTGCCTCCATTCGACCACATTCACTTTGATGGGAAGTTTCAGAGTAGCTGATTTGGCAGTTCATTGCAACTGTGACCCTAGGAGGCCAAAACAGAATGGGTTGTAACCTTTTTGCGTCGTGTGTGTCTGGCCTATATATTTTGGCCAATCAACAGCATTATGTTCGTTTGATTTTATTTACAATTCTTTTAATTGCATTAAATTAAAATGTAGCACAAAATATCTTTTAAAATTTGATGCTGTTACTTTTGTGAACAGTTTGCGCGTATTTTAAATTAACAAGACTGGTGGCGACATAGGCGATGATGATAATGTTATTCACTGTGAAGGGTATTAAGTGCGAAAAATGGAAAATAACTTCAACGGACTCACATCGGACATGGGATCTAAGGATAGACTCGGTTTAAGTGGTGGTCTGTCATCAGACTCACCTAGACGTTTTCGTCCATTGTGATACCACAGGAACAGGAAAAGGAAATTGCCTTCTAGTTCCTCAGTTATTCGATTCAGAACGTCATAAAACAAGTAAAAAGGCGTTAAGTTCGGCCGGGCAGAACTTTGGATACCCACCACCTCGGGTATATATGTAAACCACCTTCTATCAAAATCCGGTGCAAAATTGCACACCTTATGTCCAATAGCAGTTATATCGAAATATGGTCCAAATACAGATAAGTACAAGTCATTGTGTATAACCAATATTGGTATTTTTAGTAGCTATAACTAAAAATAAACCGATATGAACCATATACGACACTGATGTCGAAAAGCCTAACATAAGTCACTGTGTCAAATTTTAGTGAAATCGGATTATAAATGCGCCTTTTATGGGGCCAAGACTTTAAATCGAGAGATCGGTCTACATGGCAGCTATATCCAAATCTGCACCGATTTGGGCCAAGTTACAGAAAAAGGTCGAAGAGTCTAACACAACGCACTGTCCCAAATTTCAGCGAAATCTGAAAATAAATGCGCCTTTTATGGCCCCACAATCTAAAACCGAGAGATCGGTCTATATGGCAGCTATATACAAATCTGGACCGATCTGTACCATATTGCAGAAGTATCGGAGGATCGGTATATATGTCAGCTATATCCAAATCTGGTCCGATCTGGGCTTTACTTAACTTATTGTCCGAAATTTCGGGGACATCGGACAATAAATGGGTCTTTTATCGGCCTAAGACCCTAAATCGGAGGATCGGTCTATATGACAGCTATGTGCAAATCTGGACCGATCTGAGCCAAATTGACGAAGGATATCGAAGGGCCTAACACAACTCACTGTCTTAAATTTCAGCAAAATCGGATAATAAATGTGGTTTTTATGGGCCTAAGACCCCAAATCGGCCGATCGGTCTATATTGGGGCTATATTAAGATATAGTCCGATATAGCCCATCTTCGAACTTAACCTGCTTTTGGACAAAAAAGAATCTGTGCAAAGTTTCAGCTCAATATCTCTATTTTTGAAGACTGTAGCGTGATTTCAACAGACAGGCGGACAGACGGACGGACATGTCAAGATCGTCTTAAATTTGTACGCTGATCAAGAATATATATACTTTATAGAGTCGGAAATGGATACTTCGATGTGTTGCAAACGGAATGACAAAATGATGGGCTTTTTTATACCCACCACCGAAGGATGGGGGTATACATCCTTCGGTGGTGGGTATAAAAAAGCCCAATAATTAGCAAATATTTACGTCCTCTAACTCAAAGATGTTCTAAAAGAAATTAGAACTTAAGTGGAACTGCTTCTGACTGCCACTTCGGGACACACCCATAGCGGATGCTCTATAGCATCTTCTACTTCGAAGTCCCAACAACTTCTGCAGAACTCGTTACTTACATCCTTCAGTCTGTCAGCATGTTTTTCGTTGAGGCAGTGGCCTGTCGTGATGGACTTAAACGGTAGACTTCTTCATGTCAAGATTGGGCCACATAACTTTGAAATGCTTAAAACCTCCACTATGTGACCATCCGTCATTCGTTGTGATCATTGTTGCGTTTGCCTCGTCTCCTGATTCCGCCATGAGTTCATCCTTACAGATTTCGTTCAATCTTATCATGATTTCTTTCCTTACACATCCAGCTGCTGTTGAGAATGCAGTGGAACCACTCTTTCTCAAGACATTGCAAACTTGCTGTGTGGACGATTTCTCTTTAGATGCTTTTCTAGCTACTGCTGTCGAACTACCTATTGAATTTCGTCCTTCTCCGTTGGCGTACACCTTGAACCTAATTCAACCAGCCTACACCGTCATAAGCTGGAGGCATTTCCGCAAGGACATCTGAAGCATTTCCGCAAGGACATCAGAGTATACAGATAACAGTCCATTGACTATCCCACTCCAATTGTTCCAAAGCATGCAGCCCTGTCCTTAGCTCTTGTCGCCAACTACCATCACCAACTATTGTTCACCTTAGTTTTTTTGTTGGCTGCTGCTCTAATGCCGTGTCCGAATCTAGACGTGTAGTCTTTGGGGTAGCCTGTGCAGGGAATATCTTAGCCTAGTTAAGAGAGCCTTTCTCCTTATCGTTATGAGTTTTAAGACCTTCGCGCCAAGCATCTCAATATACCTGAGAGCGATACTCCTTCTATTTTTCCAACCTCTTAAAGAGCGTGGTTTGCCCGAGAAAGACAATGGCATGGGCAAATTGTTGGCATGCAAAGATGAAATAGGTTCAGTCTTGTCCTTAAGACTCGAACCGGCTGTCTTCGTCAAAAGTCACAGCTGACCAGTCATCTGTCGGCTAGTGGAACCTGGCACAGCCGCCCCTCCATTAGAGTTGTACGCCTTCATCGAAATCGGCGGTGCCCCTTGGCTGTCCCAGGGGACACCATTCGTAAAAGATTAGTGCCAGTTTTAAGACAAATCATAAATGTATTACCAGTACCCGTTGCGACTGCAAAATTTTATCTAATTTTTTTTTTTTTTCATCTGAACAAAATAACGCCTAATTCATTTAGTTCCGCCTTCAATCAAAGCTTTTGTTTTATTACTTAACTGCTTTGTAGTTGCATTGAATTATTTGTGCTTAATTCTTCACTTACAACTTGAATTCAAGGGTGTGTCATATTTTATTGTCAATATTTTATCATTGTTTAGATATATTTTTTAATCTCGTCCATTGTTTTGCATGGGATATTTGAATTTCAATTAAAATAACCTCACCTCAATGCAAAAAAAGGAAATAGACTTTCTTCGTCCACTGTTAGCATGCAATTTATACGTGATCCGAAAATGTGTAATATGCATTACTTACAATGTTTCGGTGCATTAAAAGTTATATCTTAATCTGAGCCGTTTTCTTCCAGTTTCAATTGACGTGCCTTCAGTCTGATACAAACATATTATCTGTTCTACAAGAAATGCAAACAAGTAAAAAGGGGTTAAGTTCGGCAGGGCCGAACTTTGGATACCCACCACCTCGGATATTTAGGTAAACCATCTTTTGTCAAAATCCTATAAAAATGCATACCTTATGCCCCATAGCAGCTATATCGAAATATCGTCCGATTTGGACCAAATACTAATAAGTACAAGTCGTTGTTCAATTGTGTATAACAAAATGGTCTTTTTAGTAGCTAGATCCAAAAATAAACCAATCTGAACCATACACGACACGAATGTCGATATGCCTTCCATAAGATACTGTCCCAATTTTCGGCCAAATCGGACAATAAATGCGCCTTTTATGGCCCCAAAACCTTAAATCGAGAGATCGCTCTATATGCCAGCTATATACAAATCTTGATCGATCTAGGCCAAATGGCAGAAATATGTTGAGGGGATTAAGTTATCTTACTGTCCCAAATTTTGGCGACATCGGATAATAAATGCGCCTTTTATAGGCCCAAAACCTTAAATTAAGAGATCGGTCTATGTGGTAGCTATACTCAAATCTGAGCCAAATCGAAGAAGCATGTCGAAGGGCCTATCACAACTCTCTGTCCCAAATTTTGGCGACGTCGGATAATAAATGCGCCTTTTATGGGCTCAAAAAATTAAATCGAGAGATCGGTCTATATGGCAACTATATCCAAATCTGGACCGATCTGTGCCATATTGTAGAAGTATATCGAGAAGCTTAACTTAATTAACTGTCCCAAATTTCGGCGAAATCGGACAATAAATGCGCCTTTTATGGCCCTAAAACCTTAAATCGAGAGATCGGTATATATGGCAGCTATATTCAAATCTAGACCGATCTGCGCCAAATTGAAGAAGGATGTTGAAGGGCCTAACATAACTCAAAGTCCCTAATTTCGGCGATATCGAACAATATATGCGCCTTTTATTGGCTCAGCCCTTAATTCTAGAGATCGGTCTATAAGGCAGCTATATGCAAATCTTGATCGATTTAGGCCAAATTGCAGAAATATCTCGATGGGCTTAACAAAACTCACTGTCCCAAATTTCGGGGAAATCAGACAATAAATGCGCCTTTTATGGGCCCAAGACCTTAAATCGATAGATCGATCTATATAGCAGCTATATCTAAATCTGATCCGATGAGGGCCAAATTAAGGAAGGATGTCGAAAGGCCTAACACAACTCACTGTCCCAATTTCCAGAAAATTCATATATTAAATGTGGCTTTTATGGGCCTAAGACCCTAAATCGGAGGATCGCTCTATATGACAGCTTTATCCAAATCTGGACCGATCTAAGCCAAATTGAAGTAGGATGTCGAAGGGCCTAACTTAACTCACTGTCCCAAATTTCAGCAAAATCGGATAATAAATGTGGCTTTTATGGGTCTTAGGCCCTTAATCGGCGGATCGGTCTATATGGGGGCTATATCAAGATACGGTCCGATATAGTCCATCTTAGAACATAACCTGCTAATGGGCAAAAAAAGAAACTATGCAAAGTTTCAGCTCTATATCTCGATTTTTAAAGCCTGTAGAGGATTTCAACAGACAGACGGACGGACAAAAGGACGGACAGATGGACGGACAGACGGACGGACATGGCTAGATCGTCTATTTACGCTGATCAAGAATTTATATACTTTCTGGGTTAGAAATGGATATTTCGATGTGTTGCAAACGGAATGACAAAATGAATTTACCCCCATCCTTCGGTGGTGGGTAAAACAAGTAATGCATGCTAAGTTCAGCCGGGCCGAATCTTATATACCCTCCACCATGGATAGCATTTGTCGAGTTCTTTTTCCTGATTTTT
The DNA here is from genome assembly GCF_963082655.1 of Stomoxys calcitrans. Taxonomy (NCBI): domain Eukaryota; kingdom Metazoa; phylum Arthropoda; class Insecta; order Diptera; family Muscidae; genus Stomoxys; species Stomoxys calcitrans. Next base: position 172,829,541 of record NC_081553.1, read on the forward strand.
TTTTAGGCCAACAAAGGATAAAGGAAAACAATTGCTATGCTATTAGAGCTATATCAAGTTTTGGATATAATCCATAATCGAATTGAGTGTTAGAGACCATAATCGAAGTCATTGTGTAAAATTTCAGGCTATTCTGAAAAGAATTGCGTATTTAGGGGCGCAAGAAGTAAAATAGGGAGATCGGTTTATATGGGAGTGGTATCAGAATATAAGCCGATTCAGACCATATTTGACACGTATGTTGATAGTCATGTGAGAAGCCGTTGCACAAAATTTCTTCCAAATCGGATAAGAATTGCGCCTTTTAGAGGCTCAAGAAGTCAAGATTCAAAATCGATTTATATGGCAGCTATAAGAAAGTGGAAACTACGGAGAATATAGACATAGTGGTAAAACGGACCACGAAGGCCCTGAATGACTCGCTTGTGTCAGAATGCCAAGCCAAGAGGCAAACAGCGACCACCATGGTGGTCCCCAGAGCTGGTTGTTCTAGGCAAGGACTGCAGAAATCTCTTCAACAGAGCAAAAGCCACAAGAGCACCACACTATTGGGACATCTATAAGGCTGAGCTTAGAAAATATAAGGGCGAGCTTTGAAAGGCTCATAGCAAATCCTATGTAGAATTCTGGAGCTCCGTGGAGGATACATCTGAGGCCTCTAGGCTAAGCAAGATTCTGTCCTCTAGACCTATTACGGTGGAGTATATTCAGAAGTCAGAGAATGTATGGGCAATGTCTAGTGAGGAAACACTAGAACTACTCGTTGATACACGTTTCCCGGGAAACTCTCCAACGGACAACGTGGCGTCAGAAGAGGTTGTCTCTGATATGCATTCGCCTTTAGGGAAATTGTGTCTCAGCCGAAAATCCTTGGGGCGATAAGAAATTTCGACTCCTTTAAGTCGCCAGGCCCTGATGATGTATCACTGGTTGAATTACACGCTGTGTTTTATAGACTGGTTCCCTGGCTTAGGCAGATATACTCTGCTTGTATCAGAATGTCATCTATATGGGATGGAGGGACATTGGCAAAAGTTAGGGGCTTATACCGCGTGTCATGCATTTGGAATATTCTGCAGTTTTCAGACCTATAATGCTATATGGTGTTGTGGTCTGGTGGACAGCGCTTCATAAATCCACCTACTACTTAATACTTAACCGGATTCAAAGGATGGCGTGTTTGTGCATCACAGCCGCACTGAGGACGACATCATCTGATGCACCGAATTTAATGCTACATCTTATGCCTCTGGACATTGTGGCTAGACAACTTGCAGCGACCACTGCCGTGCGGTTAAGGGAGCTTTCTCATTGGTCATGTGACGGCTACGGACACTGTGATATCGTTTATAAAATATCCGATGTTCAGGGCAGTGTGGAGTACACCCTACCTAAGCCGCTTTTTGATAAAAATTACTGTACCACTATTCCTAATAGAACCGATAGGAACTACGATATCCCTGTAACAGAAGTTACATACACTTCTACGGATGGTTCCAAACTAAACAACCAGGTGGGCTTTAGGGTGTACTCTAGAGATCTAGAGCCGGGCATATCAAAAAGGTTATCCGACCACTGCAGTGTCGACGATGATTGGCATAAATATCTTCTCAGACAGCCAGGCAACAAATTAATCCCTGAAGAATTTCAAAACTAATAAACCGCCCTCGACTGTCGCAGATCTCTCAACGAGATGGCCGAACTGTTCACCTGTTCTGGGTGTCGCGCCACAGAGATATCCCAGAGAATTGTAAAGCGGATGAGCTTGCGAGACTAGGAACTACACTACACATTCCAGGGAAACTGGAATCAGTGGGTATGCCTCTAGCGACATGCAAGCTAAGTTTTCGGAACCAGGCACAAGGGTCAACGAATGATGGATGGTCACAAAGAGGAGGCTATGAGCATTCCAAAACTGTGTGGCCTAATCTAGACTTGAAGAGGTCTACCGCTTTGCTGTCATTGGCTAGAACAGACGTCTCAGTCATTGTGTCCGTCATGACAGGTCACTGTCTAATTGGAAAACATGCTGACAGACTTAAGGTTGCCAGCAAAGACTTTTGCAGAAGCTGTAAGGACATTAAAGAAGAAAAGACTATAGAGTACCACCTTGTGTGTGTATCCCGCACTAGCAGTAAGAAGGAGTTCCACTTTAGGTTCTCATTTCTTTGAGAACCTGTCTGATTTAGCAGATTGTAGGATGGTTCAACTGTAGGAACTAGAATGCATCTTCCTTTTTCTGTTCCTGTGGTATCACAATGGACGAAAATGTCTATATGTGTGCAAAATTTCACAAAAAACGGTTTAGATTTAGATACAGCTCCCATAAATATAATGGATTTTTAAGGCTTTAGAAGCCACAATTTTGGTCCGAGTTTGCATGAGACGATTTAATTGACGTTCCAAAATTTCATTAAAATCAGTCCTAATTTAGAAATAGCTATAATGTGTATATTTCATCCGATATGAACTTTTAAGGCAGTAAAATCCACACTTTTGGTAACATCTCTACAATATAGGGCGTGAGATGTGATATTTCAAATCCCAGTATGTGTCATAAAAATTGGCACAGGTTTCGATATAACTTCCATATAATATTTTATCCGATATGGCCTTTTAAAGATGTGGAAATCTAAATCTTTTGTCCTATGGTAGGAAAATCTTATTATACCCTCCACCATAGGATAGGGGTATACTAATTTCGTCATATGCGTATAAGACCCCATAAAGTATATATATTCTTGATCGTTATGTCATTTTAAGTCGATCTTCCCATGTCCGTCCGTCTGTACGTCCGTCTGTCAAAAGCTCGCTTACTTTCGAGGGAGTAACGCTAGCCGCTTGAAATTTTGCACAAATACTTTTTATTAGTGTAGGTCGGTTGGTATAGTAAATGGGCCAAATCGGTCCATGTTTTGATATAGCTGCCATATAAACCGATCTTGGGTCTTGATTTCTTGAGTCTCTAGAGGACGCAATTCTAGTCCGATTTAACTGAACTTTTGCCGTAGTGTTTTGGTATCACTTCTAACAATAGCGCTAGGTATGGTTCAAATCAGTCAATAACCTGATATAGCGCCATGTAAACCGATCTTGGGTATTGACTTCTTAAACCACTAGAGGGCGCAATTATTATCCGATTTGGCTGAAATTTTGCATGACGTATTTTATTACGACTTTCAACAACTGTGCCAAATAAGGTTCAAATTGGTTCATGGCCTGATATAGCTGCCATATAAACTGATCTGGGGTCTTGACTTCTTGAGCCGCTAGATGTCGCAATTATTATCCGATATGCCTGAAATTTTGTACAATGGATCCTCTCATGACCATCAACAAACGTGTTTATTATGGTCTGAATCGGTCTATAGCCCGATACAGATCCCATATAAATCGTTCTCTCTATTTTACTTCGTGAGTCGCAATGGACGCAATTCTTATACGAATTGGCTGACATTTTACACAGGTCTCCAACATATAATTTAATTGTGGTCCGAACCGGACCATATCTTGATATCGTTTTAATAGCAGAGCAACTCTTTTCTTATATCCTTTTTTGCCTAAGAAGAGATGCCGGGAAAAGAACTCGACAAATGCGATCCATGGTGGAGGGTATATAAGATTCGGCCCGGCCGAACTTAGCACGCTTTTACTTGTTTGCCTTAGAAGAGATGCCGGGAAAGGAACTCGACAAATGCGATCTATGGTGGAGGGTATATAAGATTCGGCCCGGTCGAACTTAGCACGCTTTTACTTGTTAGATATACCAACTACAATAGAAAGACCAATAATTTGTTATACAAAATTGAGTAATGAATTGTACTTATTTGTATTTGGTCCAAATCGGAACATATTTCGATATAGATGCTATGGGGCATAAGGTATGCATTTTTCACCGGATTTAGACGAAAGGTGGTTTATATAGTGGGTTGCCCAAAAAGTAATTGCGGATTTTTTGAAAGAAAGTAAATGCATTTTTAATAAAACTTAGAATGAACTTTAATCAAATATACTTTTTTACACTTTTTTTCTAAAGCAAGCTAAAAGTAACAGCTGATAACTGACAGAAGAAAAAATGCAATTACAGAGTCACAAGCTGTGAAATAATTTGTCAATGCCGACTATATGAAAAATCCGCAATTACTATTTGGGAAACCCAATATATATCCGAGGTGGTGGGTATCCAAAGTTCGGCCCGGCCGAACTTAACGCCTTTTTGCTTGTTTTTATGTATTAATTGTAATTTCTTGTGCCTTTCCCTGTTCCAGTTAACCTTAATAATCATTGGTCAAAAAATCTTATTATTTTTCAATGCATATAATGAATGGTTGCAAGAGTCTCTTTTTTTTTTAAACCATTCAGTGCTCACAAATATGTCAAGAAAATTAATATTAAGTTAAAGCTAAACCATTAAGATGTATGTTCTAGGGCAATGTCAAAACAAAGCATCACAGCTTCATGGATAGGGAAGTTAATATAAAAAATGTTGACATATGGATTTAGCTTAATGACTTTATTTGGGCAAGTCACTTATACGAGGACGAAGCTGGAAATGTTTCCAGCAATCGCCTTAGAACTTCTCATACAAGATCTCAACTATAAATCATAAGAAACAATTGAACCTCGTAATCCATAACGAATCAATAGATTTTAGTTTTCCTATGCGAAGAAGGTGAGTTTACAATGAACATTTACATATGCAGCAAAACGAACTCTTTTCGTCAACATTATCGTCCATTGCACATGAACTTCATTGCTTTGATGCTTGTCTTTTGTTTAGCTCATTTTTTGAGGAGTGTCACCTGTCGGAGTTTCCATCAGAAAACCACATCGAACGAAATAATTGAACCTGAGAGTTGCGGCCCGTATGCTTTTGAAGTTTCGTTGGTTTCGGTCCATAAAATTTGCAATTAATAACAGTTTCAACTAAAACGAAAAATGTTCCTTTTGTGAATCTGTCATTGAGATTTCAGCGTTCCGTTTTCTGTTTTGGTTTGTTTCGTTTTCGAATTTATAATCACATAGTTGAAGACAAAATTCGGACGATTATTTATGGTAATAAAGTTTCGCTCTTTAAGCCAAGAAAACAATTTGCATTATGGCTGTCGCTGTCGCTGTTGCAATTGCAATTGCGACCACAAATGGAAAGGATTCTGTAAACAAAAATAAATACCGAAATATTTGCATAAAATATGATTTATATGACACACGTGAATGATTTCTTAATCAAATTACATTCAATTACAGCAATAATCCTATGCTGTTTGTAGTTGGTTACGGCAATTCGCCTCCTTTGCCCCGTGCCCCCTGCCATGCTTTGCTTTGGTTTGCGACAAAAAGTACATTTCCTGGTTTAAACAGTTAGCCGTAGGATTTTTACTACCTTCAGATTTGTTTGTTTTTATTTCAAACAAAACCTGCAATAATATTTACATGTTTCCAATACAATATGAATTTCAAATGAGCAAATGACCAAAAATAGTTATGGTCACTAAGAAACATGCCGAAATCTCAGCAGAACCATTATGGCAAAACGGTACGCATAATTGGTTTGATACAACGAAGAAAAAATGGTTCCTGATAATGCAGTGGACGAGATTATCGACAACAAGTAAAACCAGTAAGGAAAGGCAAAAGTCGGGCAGTGGCGACTATATAATACCGTACACCACCCAGTCCATGTAAAAATTACAAATTTTGGCCATGAACATTCCACTAAGGATCAGGGGCAAACTTCTCACATATCAATGAGTGCAGTCCGATTCAAGTTGTTTAAGCTCAATGATAAGGGGCCTCCTTTTTATAGCCGAGTCCGAACGGCGTGCCGTAGTGCGACACCTCTTTGGAGAGAAGTTTTACATGGCATAGTACCTGACAAATGTTGCCAGCATTAGGAGGGGAAAACCACCGTTGGAAATTTTCTTGATGGTCTCGCCAGGATTCGAACCCAGGCGTTCAGCGTCATAGGCGGACATGCTAACCTCTGCGCTACGGTGGCCTCCACCTAGTGCATGTAGTACTTTTAATATGTAGAACTTATGTCGAAATCTAGTTAGACTTTAATTTGGATACCATTTGAAATAGCAATTTAGAACCTTGTAAGATTTCCCTACCATAGAACAAAAGATTTGGATTTCCACATCTTTAAAAGGCCATATCAGATAAAAGATTATATGGGAGTTATATCGAAACCTGAGCCAATTTTAATGACACATACTGGGGCGTCAAATACAGATTGACATCCCAGTATGTGCCATTAAGATGTGACTAAAATTGTGGTTTTTACTGCCATAAAACTCCATATCGAAAGAAATATACACATTGCAGCTATATATAAATTAGGACTGATTTTAATGAAATTTTGCGCACGAATTGGAACGTCAATTTAAACGTCTCATGTAAAATCGGGCGAAAATTGTGTATTCTAAAGCCTTAAAAGGCCATATCGGATGAAAGATATAAATGGTAGCTATATCTAAATCTAAATCGATTTTTATGAAATCTTCCACACATATGAAGACGTCAAATAAAGCACGTCATGCAAAATTTTGTAAATATCAGATCAAAATTGTGGCTTCTACAGCCTTAAAAAGCCAAATCGGATGTAATATATATATGGGAGCTATATCTAAATCTGAACCAATGTTTATGAAATTTTGCACATACATTGAGATTTCTCAAAAACGACTCCACACCAAATTTGGTAAGATCGGACCAAAATTGTGGCTTCTACAGCTTCGAAAGTTCAAATTGGATGAAAGATATATTTGGGAGCTATATCTAAATCTAAATCGATTTTTATGAAATTTTGCACTCATATGGAGACCTCAAATAAAATACCCAATGTCAAATTTTGTGAAGATCAGCCTTAAAAATCCTTTCCAGATATATTAGGATCAGTAACAAAACAGTCCGTGCCAAATTTTGTGCAGATCGGTTAAAAATTGTAGCTACTACGGCCGTTTAAGTGCAAATCGGGCGATACATATATATGGGAGCTATATCTAAATCTGGACGGATTTTTATGAAATTTTGCACACATATGAAGACCTCAAATAAAATACCCAATGCCAAATTTTGTAAAGATCGGACTAAAACTGTGTCTTCTACAGCCCTAAAAGTCCAGGTCGGATGAAAGATATATATGGGAGCTATATCTAAATCTGAACCGATTTTTATGAAATTTTGCACTCATATGGAGACCTCAAATAAGATACCCAATGTCAAATTTTGTGAAGATCAGCCTTAAAAATCCATAACGGATGAAAGATATATATGGGAGCTATATCTAAATCTGATCCGATTTTTTCAAAATCAATAGCGTTTGTTCTTGGGCCAAAAAAGTGACATGTGCAAACTTATGTGACAATCGGACAACAAATACGACGTGCACTTCGATTTCAAGAATACATTCAAGATTCAAGAATACATACAGACGGACAGACGGACATGGCTAAATCGAATCAGAAAGTGATTCTGAGTCGATCGGTATACTTATCAGTGGGTCTCGCTCTTCTCCTTCTTAACGTCGCAAACAAATGCAAAAATCTATAATACCCTGTACCACAGTGGTGATGCAGGGTATAAACATGCTGAGTTTGGCCGGGCCGACTCTTTGGTACCCACCACCATGGATTCCGCTGAAAATTTACCCTTAATAAACCAGTTGGTATTTGAATTATTTTGTAATAAATCAAATCGCGTATTGATTGAGGCTTTTGGGGATTCAAGAACTCAAATCCGAGGATTGGTTTACATGGGGGCTATATCAGTTTATAGACTGATTCGGATCATACTGGTACTTGACTGGCACAGATATTGGAAATCATAACAAAATCGCTAAGTCCAATGAAAATGGAGGCTTCTAGGGGCTCAGAAAGTCAAAGCTGGGGATTAGTTAATATGGGGGCTTTATCAGTTTATATTGAGGCCACCGTAGTGAAGAGTTTAGCAAGTCCGCCTATGACATTGAACGTTTGGGTTCGAATCCTTGTGAGACCATCAGAAAAAATTTTCAGCGGTGGTTTTCCCCTCCTAATGCTGGCAACATTTGTGAGGTTCTATGCCATGTAAAACTTCTCTCCAAAGAGGTGTCGCACTGCGACACGCCGTTTGTACTCGGCTATAAAAAGGAGGTCCCTTATTATTGAGCTTAAACTCGAATCGGACTGCACTAATTGATATGTGAGAAGTTTGCCCCTGTTCCTTAGTGGAATGTTCAAGGCCAAAATTTGCATTTGCATAACAGAAATATGGTCAGTAAATAATTGTTGTTTGTGGGGCATTTAAGGGAAGGGGTAGGCCCCCATAACTTTTCATTTGAGACCCCCATGGACGTTGTTGGTAAATATTACCCGATTTAGGGGTGTTTTAGGGAGTGGGGCGGTCCCCCAAGCACCTAGCCCCGAAAATATATCAGCATCGTGTTTTACTCTCAAATATCATTTATTTGAACCCCATACTGTCATTGACCTCAAAATTGGATATCAAATTCGTTTTCTAATCTCAAAACCTTTCAATTAAATCCCTAATTGCAAAAGTCAGCAAATATAACCGGTTTAGGGTATGGGCCCTAAAAACTATCAATATCGAGATCCACTCCCTTTAAGACCCACAATTATCATGGTGAACAAATACGTCCTATTTGGGCATTGTTATGGTGGTGGGACGCCCCCTAGGGAGTTGGTCCCGAATGTTGATATCAGATTCATGGTCCACCTTTCATTTAAGCCCCATATTTCCATAGTCGGCAAGTATGACCGGTTTCGGGGTTGTTTTGCGGTGTTTTGCGGAAGGGGTGCACCCCCAGAAACCTGGTCCCATATTTGGATACCAAATTCGTATTCTACTCCCAAATACCTCTCATTTGAGTCCCAAGGTTGCCAAGGTCTGTAAATATATCCGATTTAGGGGTGTTTTGGGAGTTGAGGTGGTCCCCCAAACACTTAATCCGACAATTAGATAGCAGATACGTTTTCTACTCTTAAATACTATTCATTTGAGTCCCATATTGTCATGATAGGTGTATATATATATTTGATAGGTTTTGGGGGTGGGGCTGCCCCCCTAGGTACCGAAATTTGGATACCAAATTTTTATTTTTAGGTTACTATAAGAGAGCACACCCAATACCCATCACCGAGATCTGGCGTTATTGAAAATTAGGGTAAGGGGGAGGGTCCGCCCCCTTCGGATATCAAAAATGTAGAACCCTATTTTCATCAGGGGATCATTATGCACCATCTTTGAAAATTTCAAGAAAATCGGTTGAGCCGTTTTTGAGTCTATACGGAACACACAAACAAACATACAAACAAACACAAATTGATTTTTATACCCTCCACTATAGGATGGGGGTATACTTATTTCGTAATTCTGTTTGTAACACCTCGAATGATGCGTCTGAGACCCCACAAAGTATATATATTCTTGATCGTCATGTCATTTTAAGTCGATCTAGCCATGTCCGTCCTTCTGTCCGTCCGTCCGTCTGTCTGTTGAAAGCACGCCAACTTTCGTAGGAGTAAAGCGAGGCGCTTGAAAGTTTGCACAAATACTTTTTATTAGTGTAGGTCAGTTGGGATTGTAAATGGGCCAAATCGGTCCATGTTTTGATATAGCTGCCATATAAACCGATCTTGGGTCTCGACTTCTTGAGCCTCTAGAGGGCGCAATTCTCGTCCGATTTGACTGAAATTTTGCACGTGATATAGCTGCCATATAAACCGATCTGGAATCTTGACTTCTTGAGCCAATATTACTTGTTATATATAAGAATTCGGATCATAAGTCCTCGTGCCAAATTTCAGCAATCGGATGACAAATGAGGCTTCTAGGGGCACAAGAAATCGATATGGGCGATTTGCAGTCCCCAACGACCTACATTTATGAGAAGTATTTGTGAAATTTCGAGCGATTAGCTTAACGCGTTCGATCGCTATCGCGATTTCGACAGACGGACGGACTCAGAATGTCGAGACGATTAAGGAAATATATATATTTTTTATGGGGTCGAAAATCAGTATTACGAGGTTTTAAATAAAAACATTTGTAACAGTTGTTTGTCCTCTTGAAAAATGCTGGTTTTATTTTTTTACTACACCCTACACCATAGGATGGGTGTAAAGTAACTTCGCCATTTTCTTTGTGTTGATCTTTGACCCTATAAAGTCGATGTAGCCATGTCCAGCCGTCCGTCTTTAGGAAGCACGATCTCTTTCGTGTATAGACATGCAGCATTCGTACTAAACTCCGGCCGCTTCGTAGATCTCAACTGGTCTGACGGAGTTGTATTTTATGGATTCAACAAGTTGAAAATGAAGGTTTATAAATATGTTGGGGAATCAAAAGACGACTCAGCAGTTGTTGCAATACTCGTCTGAAGAATTATCGACCATACCTTTAAAGTCTAAGAGAACAGGAACAGGAGAAAAGGGTGTCGAAACGGGACCCGATAAGCCCTATGTGGGAGCCTCATGCGGTTAGATTGGGCTCAAGATGTGCTCCAGTTAGGAACGTACTTCGACAGCAGCAGCTGGAGAAGCATCTAAGGAGGAATCGTCCACACTTCAAGTGTCCAGTGAAATTTATCATGATAAGATCGAATGAATCTTGAATGGATTAACTCCTAGCGGAATCAGAAGACTAGGCTCATACAACGGTGGTGGAGATTCGGAATCCTGACTATGAACTACGACCTCGGTTGAATTCACCATATCATCTATAAACACTGGTCCTTGATGGAGCTTCATCGGCAAAAATTTAATTAAGTTCATCGATGCGATATTGTTGAGTTAATCTACGTCGAAAGTTGTCATGACATTTTATGTCGATCTAGCCATGTTCGTCCGTCTGTACGTTCGTCTGTCTGTCCGTCTGTTTGTCGAAGGCACGCTATATTTCGAAGGAATAAAGCTAGCCACTTGAAATTTTGCACAAATACTTCTTATAAGTTAGGTCGGTTGGGATTGTAAATCGGCTATGTCCATATTCCATATTTTGTCCATATTTTGATATAACTTCCATATAAACCGATCTTGGGTCTTGACTTCTGGAGCCAATAGAGGGCGCAATTTTTGTCCGATATAACTGAAATTTTTTCCAGTATGGTTTTAATCGCTCCATAACCTTAAATAATTGCCTTATAAACCGATCTGGGGTCTTGATTTATTGAGCCTCTAGAAGGCGCAATTCTTACCGGATTTGAATGAATTTTTGCATGACGTGTTTCGTCACAACTTTCAATAACTATGCCACGTATAATTCAAATCGGTTCATAACCTGATATAGCTGCCATATAGACCGATCTGACCGATCTTTGACTTCTTGAGCCAGTAGAGGACGCAATTCTTATCCGATTTGGCTGACATTTTGCACGAGATGCTTTGTTATGATTTTCAACAACTATACCAAGTATGGGTGAAATCGGTGCATAACCTGATATAGCTTTCATATAATCCGATCTGGGGTCTTTACTTCTTGAGCCTCTAGAAGGCGCAATTCTTATCCGATTTGGCTGAAATTTTGTATGATGTGTTTCGTTACAACTTCCAACAACTTTGCCACTTATGGTTCAAATCGGTTCATAACCTGATATAGCTGTCATATAAACCGATCTTGAATTCTAGAGCCACTAGAGGACTCAATTCTTATCCGATTCAGCAGACATTTGGCACGAGATGTTTTATTATGATTTTCAACAACTATACAAGGTATGGGTGAAATCGGTGCATAACCTGATATAGCTGTCATATAATCCGATCTGGGGTCTTGAGTTCTTGATCCACTAGAAGACGCAATTCTTATCCGATTTGGCTAAAATTTTGCATGACGTGTTTCGTCACAACGTCCAACAACCTTGCCACCCATGGTTCAAATCGGTCTATAACCTGATATAACTGTCATATTATCCGATCTGGGGTCCTGACTTCTTAAGCCTTCAGAGGACGCAAATCCTATCCGATTTCGCTGAAATTTTGCATGTCGTGTTTCGTTATGACTTTCAACAACTGTGCAATTTATGGTTCATAACCAGATATAGCTGCCATATAAACCCATCTGGGATCTTGTTTTTTGTAATTCTGTCCGTTCGTTATTGCATCCGTCTAAGGAAATCACGATAGCGGTCGAACTAGTAAAACTAGCAGCTCAATTTTGCACAAATACTTCTTATTGATATAGGTCGTTGCAAATAGGACATATCGGTTCAAATTAAGTTATAGTTCCCTCATATACACCGATCAGAATTGATTTCTTGCACAAAACACAAAGTATTCTGCAACAACTTCCAATAATCGTGCCAAGTATGGTCCAAATCGGTCTTTATCCAGATATAGCTGCCATATAAACCGATCTCCCAATTTCACTTCTAGATCTATTGAAACTGCAATCATTGCCAGATTGAGCGGAAATTTTTGCGTGGGGCCAATAAGCTGTTATAGCTTCATTTAAGCCGACCTCCCAAGTTCCCAAGTTTAAATCCGGCCAAATTTGGCACATTTTTATTTGTTTTCGTTTTACACATTCAAAGGGAAAATTACAGTTTATAATTTTTTCCGAAAATTTATTTTTTTCTAAAAACAAAATTCAAATTGCAAAATATATGAAGAGACCCAATAGAAGAGATTGCAAATTTTGCCCATGAACATTCCACTAAGGAACAGGGGCAAACTTCTCACATATCAATGAGTGCAGTCCGATTGAAGTTTAAGCTCATTGATAAGGGGCCTCCTTTTTATAGCCGAGTCCGAACGACGTGCAGCAGAGCGACACCTCTTTGGAGAGAAGTTTTAAATGGCATAGTAACTCACAAATGTTGCCAGCATTAGGTGGGGAAAACCACCGCCGAAAATTTTTACTGATGGTCTCGCCAGGATTCGAACCCCGGCGTTCAGCGTCATAGACGAACATGCTAACCTCTGCGCTACGGTGGCCTGCAATAGAAGAGATATGTATCTGAAATTTGAGGCTACTAATCCACCTTTATTGACTGAAGACTGAACCTGCTCAAATCTCTCAACTTCCAAAATTATTATCATTCTAAAATATCCCCAACTCTTTTGTTATTATTTTACATAAAACCATTATTAAATGACCATTAACATATAATCAGGCAATGAATGGGCAAGTAAGCATTGAAGCACACCTAAAGTATATGAATGGCATTAGCCCATGTGGTTTCGGTATGATTTTGAGCATTTGATTGCCATAAATGCACTTGCTGGCTAGCTGGCTGGATGACTGAACAGCCGACTGGCAATCGTAATCCAGGCAAGCATTTAATAACAATTCGAATTTTGCAAATCGTTAACGAGATTTATGATTTATTTAAAATGCCTATTTTTCTATTACAGTTTTTATATCTTCTTGGGATCTTTGTGGATGCGGCTTTGTTGTGACTTTCCTGTGTGCATTTACTTTAAAACCAAAAAAATGCATGTGACCGAAACGATATGGGCTATAATGATTTATCGACCTAATTTGGAAAACCAAAAAGGGGAATAATAATCGATTTGAATATTTCTGGTTGCAGTGCATGAAGATGATTAAAACTGTAGAAAGCCAAAAAATTTTGAATTTAGAAGAAAACCAATTAGGACAATGTAAGAAATAAAGAGTTTGCCGGATCACGCAGTAACGACCTTCGTACTGTTAAAAATTCAGTCTTGCAAGGAATTTTTGTTCGTTGGCAATGGACGATCTTGCTGAATTTGATATGAAGTAACTTCAATACAGTTAGCTAACACAAAGTGTTCTAAACTTTCGAACACTTTGTGTTAGCTATGCTATATCTGTCAAACTAGAAATGACAGGTACATGATAACTTTTTTGAAAATAGTTCATTATAATGTTTACTAGCTGTCCCGGGCCCGCTCCGCTGCGCCTTATTTTACTTTATATGGAAAAAAAAGTTTCCTTGGAATATTTATTTTCGACCATTAAAGATCTTTTAGTGAAATACCATGCTAACTGGACCAACAGTTTAAAAATATAAGTGCCTTTATCTGAATACTAAATATATGATCTTACTGGTCTACGAATTTAAGTTTGGATGTAAGGTGTACTCCATTCTCAAAATACTTCATTTCAGCCCGATATTCTCATGATTTCTGATTTAGTGGTGCTTTCGGGGGAGAGGTGGTCCCCCATATACCTTTCATTTGAGCCCCATATTTCCATAGTGGGCAAACATGACCGGTTGGGAGGGTGTTTTGGGGGATGGGCGGCTACTCAGTGAGTTGGCCTTGAAAATATATATCAGATTCGTGTTCTACTCTAAAAACCCTCTTATTTGAGCCTCACATTGCATTAGTCAGCAAATACTTCCTATTTGGGTGGTGTTGTGGTGGTGGGGTGGCCCTAGACACTTTTCCCGAATAGTGATATCAGATTCGTGCTTTACTCCCAAATATCTTTCATTTGAGCCCCATATTGCTATGGTCCCTTGGGGGATGGTTTTGGGGAGGGGCGGTCCCCCAAACACTTGGTCCCATATTTGGATATCAGATTATAATTCTACACTCAAAGGCCTTTTATTTAAGCCCCATATTCCCATGGTCAGTAAATAAGACCTGTTTGGGGGGTGTTTTGAGGAAGGGGTGGATCCCCAGAAACGTGGTCCCACATTTGGATATTAGATTCGTAATCTACTCACAAATACCTATCATTTGAGTCCCATATTGCCATTGCCGGAAAATATATCCGATTTAGGTGTGTTTTGGGGGTGAGAGTGGTCCCCCTTGGTCCGACATTTGGATATCGGATACGTTTTATTATCTTAACTACCTTTCATTAGAGTCCCATATTGTTGTGATTGGTGTATATATTTATTTGGTAAGTTTTGGGAGTGTGGCTTAGGGGGCCTTCTTAGTACCCCATCCGAAATTTGAATACCAAAGTTTTGTTTTTAGGTTACCGTAAGGGAGCACACAACATTTGGCGCAAATCGCACCACCATTTCCGAGATCTGGCGTTTCTGAAAATTAGGGTAAGGGGGAGGTTCCGCACCCCCTTCAGATATCAAAAAATTTAGTATTCTACTTTCACCACGGGATCATTATGCACCATCTGTGTAAATTTCAAGAAAATCGGTTCAGCCGTTTCTGAGTCTATAAGGAACACACAAACAAAAAAACACAAATTGATTTTTATACCCTCAGCCATAGGATGGGGAGTATACTAATTTCGTCATTCTGTTTGTAACTACTCGAAATATTCGTCTCACACCCCATAAAGTATACATATTCTTGATCGTCATGACATTTTATGTCGATCTAGCCATGTCCGTCCGAACGGGCGCCCGTTCGTCTGTCTGTCTGTCGAAAGCACGCTATCTTTCGATGGAGTAAAGCTTGCCGCTTGAAATTTTGCACAAATACTTCTTATAAGTGTAGCTCGGATGGGATCGTAAATGGGCTATATCGGTTCATGGTTTGATATAGCTGCCATATATACCGATCTTGCATCTTGACTTCTTGAGCATCTAGAGTGCTCAATTCTGATCCGATTGGATTAAAATTTTGCACGACGTGTTTTGTTATGATATTCAACAACTGTGACAAGTTAGGTTCAAATCGGTCCATAACCTGATATAGCTGCCATATAAACCGATCTTTAATCTTGACTTCTTGAGCCGCTAGATGGCGCACTTTTTATCTGATTTGAATGAAAATTTGCACGAAGTATTTTGTTATGATATCCAATAACTGTGCCAAGTATGGTTCAAATCGGTTCATAAACTTATGTAGCTGATCTGGGGACTTGACTTCTTGAACTTCTAGAGGGCGCAATTCCTATCCGATTTGGTTGAAATTTTGCATGACGTGTTTTACAATGACTTTCAGAATTTGTGTCAAATAAGGTTCAAATCGGTACATAACCTGAAATAGCTGCCATATAAACCAATCTGCGATCTTGACTTCTTGAGCCTCTAGATTATTATCCGATTTGCCTGAAATTTTGTACGACGGATCCTCTCATGACCACCAGCATACGTGTTTTTATTGGTCTGAATCGGTCTATGGCTTGATACAGCTCCCATATAAATCGATCTCTCTTTTTTACTTCTTAAGCCCCCAAAGGGCGCAATCCTTATTCGATTTTGCTGACATTTTACACAAACCGGACCATATCTTGATATCGCTCTAATAGCAGAGCAAATCTTTTCTTATATCCTTTTTTGGCCTAAGGAGAGATGCCGGGAAAAGAACTCAACAAAGGTGATCCATGGTGGAGGGTATATAAGATTCGGCACGGCCGAACATAGAACGCTTTTACTTGTTATTAAATAAAACCGCCCGAATTAAAGAAAATTGATTTGCTATGTTTGTCGTCCACCACCAACTACAAAACAATTACCCAGAATTTTTCTATTATCAAACAGAAGCAAGAATTTTGTACATCGGTTTTACCTAGAATTCAATTTAAATTTGCAGTGGCGGTGCCGGCAGACAAATCATTCTGCTCTCAACTGATTCGAACAAAATCGTGGTCATATGTCATTACAGGTTCATATGTAATTGTCAGGAAATGCTTCATGACTTCTCTATCAAATCTTAACTTGTTTAGCACTTTATTTGTAGCTGGCATTTCTCAAGCAGAGCCACCAAAGTTTGCCCAGGCCAAGATGTTAGGAAAAGCAGAATGTATTGGAAATATCTGCAGCAGCACCACCACCACACCACTATCATCAAGTATCGTCAACAGCGGCATTGGAGCCACAACCCAGATGGGGACTCCAATTTTTGCATTACGAGCAAAAACGTCCATTGCTCAATGGGTCGGTTCAATGGAATAAGTTACGAGCTAAGTTTGATGTGATACCAAACGCCCATTGGTTTTTGGGATGGGCTCTCTCTTCTGACACTGAAGCAGCAACGGCTGCTGCTGTCGCTGCGGCTATTCCTCGGTGTGGTTGCCAACAATTGTGCTGGCAAGCAAACAATTCTGACCAAACCTATCTTCTACCTGTTCCCAAATTGACATTTCAATGCATTTATGATGTTTATCTCAGACTTGTACTGAAACAAACAGCACAAATCCAAAGCTCACATTACAAATCCAACTTCTTTATGTTAGTATGTGAGAGTACGTGTGCGAGTATTTGTTTAGAATTATTTACCTTAGCAAAAGTAATCTGTGCAAATAATGGCAAATGGTATTTGGAATAAAGACTTTTTGATACCCTATTTGCGTGTATTTTCATGGTTTTCTTTGTCATAAAGTCCATAATGATTGGGTAGGTCAAAGTATCTTTAGTAAGGACTTAATGGTTAAGTAAGGCTTGAGGAGCTTCAAACCATTTAAGACGACCTTACCTGATGGATTATTTCCGGCATTATTACAGAATGAGGTGGACTACCTGGGGCCCCATAGAGGCGAAAGACGGGCAGGAGGCAAAGGTGTATTTTATACCCAAACCTAGAAAGGCGACCCATTCGACACCAAAGGCCTTTGCACCTATAAGCCTTACGGTCTATAGACCTATAAACCTTGCGGTCTATAGACCTATAGGACTCATGTCCATTTCATGTGAATACCGACAAACTCTTCCAGCCCTTAGACCAGTACCGGTTTCGCCGGGTTATTGGATTCTGTACAATCCACATGCTAAGGAATTGGTAGATGAATTATGGGTGTAATGGCATGAGGAACAACTATGAATTTTGAGCTCCGATCTGTGTTGTGTTCATTGTTATCACGAAAATCTTAGCTGCGAGCTTCCGGGCGCGTCCACAGGTTGCGGATAGTGGAATGATTCATGCGGATTAGCTGCAATAGCAGTCGCAGACAATCAGCTGTATCGAGCGGTCTCAGTGACAAACCGGGTGGCACCTGATCTTGCCTAAATACTGAGTGCCTATGATGCTCGATATAACGAGGCGCCTTTAAGTAACCAACGGCCATCATATGCCCGCGGCGAACGGTCCGTTGGACCGGAACGAGCTTGCTCACTTATAGGAGCTAGACGAGGATCGCCACTTCCACATATAGACATGTGGCTACAACAACAAAAACACCTAATACTGATCCTTAGTGAGGAGTGTTTTCAACCCGTCTGCCATGCGGGCGATGTTATAATAAGGAAGGCACTTGAACTAGCAGGGCCTTATCCCGAAGAGTACTTAGATAGCTCACAGATTTTGGGCGCAATTTAGACGGGCCGAAGGCTCGAAATGAGACCAATATTAACTTATGGCTCAGTAGTTTGATGGACGGGGTTATTCAAAAAGTGCAACATAAAGACAGGTTCAGAAATAGCGTGGACTGGCAAGGGCAGGGCAATGAGGAAAACGTCTACTGGGGCACTGGAGACTATTCTAGATATCAAACCCATAGACATACAAATTATGCATAAAGCATTCACTGCAACTATGAGACGTTAGGTGATGAGAGAATGGAAAGAGGATTGCAGGAAGTCATGCCATTGCGGTAAGTCGAGGCGTTGGTAAACTGAAACGAATGGAATATGTAATTACTACTAAATTTCCCACAAACATTCCATTAAAGAACAGGAGATAGTTCTCTCATATCAATGAGTGCATTCCGATTAATGTGTAAGCTCAATTTTAAGGGGCCTCCTTTTTATTGCCGAGTCCGACCGGCATGCCACATAGCGATACCACTTGGTAAAGAAGTGTTAACATGGCAAGATACCCCACAAATGTAGCCAGCATTAGTAGGGGGAAAACCAACGCTGAAAATTTTTTTAAGGCTCAGGATTTGAACCGATGCCTTTGGCATCATAGGCTGAAATGCAGGCTTCTGCGTCACGGTGGCTTCGGTGGAATAGGTTGCAAATACCTGACGCTACATTTAACTGGTTATCAGGGTTGGAATAACCAGGACGGTAAGGTCACAAACGGTCTTGGAGAGTAAGAAGAAGAGCGCACAACAAGCCAATTACTGGCTTAAGCGTATGTCCATAGTGGCATGGGGCGGATTAATCTGCACCCTCTTTTCAACCTAACCTAACCTAAGAAGACAATTAATGCATTATTTGAGGATGGTACGATCCCAATCGTTTAGTTGCCGGACCATAGTGGTGGCAGACTAATTGGGCGTAAGGACCAGGAACTACCATCAATAAATTTGGTGAATACGAAGCTACCCGGGGCTACGAAGTTCGAGTTATAGGAGTGAGCGACGACCGCATTGTTGAGCTATGAAACAGTTAGAAGAATGACGACACCCGTGAGGGAGGATCCGGATCGTAAAATACGAGGCTAATACCGACTGGAAGCAGGAGGGGGTCATTACGGGTCACACAGGACGCTCGCAAGTGAGAGGGTGAATAGCGCATGTGGGAAGATGAATAGAAGTTGGGGAACTTCCTAAATCATTGGCCAGTTTTCGCGGCGGTTAGCCATTTTTGTTGAACATTTTAGGGGAACACGCCCTTAAGTTGGTGAAAGTGGAGAACAATAAGGGATTTTGAGAGTAGCACGGATTTAGGTATTTAGAGCGCACAACAAGTCGATCGCCGGCTCAAGTGTAGCGAAAAGTGACTTCGAGCAGCTGTCCCTCCTCCCCCCATTAATGGCGGGAACAGATAATTTGCTGATGTAGCTTGAAGGACTCCAGATATGGGTCCAACGGAGCCATATCTGGAGGCCGCTCGAGCCTCTCTGAGGATATGAACCGGACACTGGAGCACTACGATGGAGAGTGCAAACGCCTCTTTGGTGGCCACCGAGTTTTCAGTTTGAGCACAAGAGAGGATTAAGGAAGTCGTAAAGAAATCCAAGGAAGACAAACTTGGATAGTTTCAGGGAACATATGCGGAGGCTTGGTCCCCCTGGGGACTGTGGATCTTCTTACGGACAGCCTAAATGAGACCTTTTTGAGGGCATGTCTGGCCGCTTCGTAAGACGACCCAATCGTGGTGGACACCGGAACTTAAGGTACAAATAAAGGAAAGCAGGAGGCTTTTTACAAGACAAAGTGAGGGTACAGAGGACTGGGACGACTATTGTGAGGTCAAGAAGAGGACGAGGAGAGCGAAGTGGAGATTTTGGGCAAAATTCTGCAGAGAATTAGAGGGCAGTAGAGAAGCATCTAGATTGCGCATTGTGCTCTCGAACAATTCTAGCACACCAAGCTCTCTGAGGAGAGAGTCGGGTATAACACTAAAAACAGACAATAGACGGTGGAACTACTTACAGGGACTCATTTTCTAGGCAGTCAGGAAAAGGACGACGATCGGGACATTGTAATACCCAAAAGGGTTGAATTAATGGAAGATCTCATCAGTGACATCGTTGACGAGGAGAAGATAGCATGGGCGGTTCGCACCTTCCAGAGTCCCTTAGAGACATTCTACCATAGCTGAAAGGAGTTTTCAGGGCAAGCCTGGCATTGTCCTCAATACCAAGGGCTTAGAGGAAGGTCAGGGTGGTATTTATCCCCAAGGCGAGCAAATTAAATACTACGAAGGATTACAGGCCAGACAGTCATCTTTTTTTACTAAAAACACTGGAAAGGCAGGTTGGCATGAAGGTGACTAAGAGAGACTGATGCAAGAGAATTTCAGCGGGGCACAACATGCATACCTCAAGGGGAGGTCGGTGGGGACGCGCCTACATGAAGCGGTACGAGAGGTCGAGATATACCCCAACAGAAGAAGTATACGATGGCGGCTTTCCTTCACATTGAGGGCGCATTTAAGAACGTGGAGCTAAGGTGGGGAGTTAGCCCAAGATGAATTTACAACCCTGGACCGCACGGGGATCCAACCGTTTGTCTACCGGTCGACGGATAAAATGCTGCGCCGCAGGATTATTAATCCGAACTTGGGAAAGAGTGTGGTTAGAAGACGTCTTATAAGGGGAACACTTCAAGGAGGGGTATACTCGCCGATTCTCTGGAACCTGGTGATAAACGAAGTCAATAAGGAGGAAAGGTGCCGAAAGGCGATATGCGCCTTCTACTCCTGCAGAAGGATGTTCGTTAGGAAGTAGCAAGTTAGCCAGAAGATGACATAATGGATGCACACAGTCATTGTGAGACCAGTGCGGAATATGGAGTATTGGTATAGTGGAAGGCTGTGGCGAAGAGTATACGAACCCAGGAACTTCAAAAGGTTCAGATACTGGTCTGCGTCGAATTCACCGGGTGGTTAAGATTCACAAGTCAGACAGATCTGCAGGAGATGCTGAATTTGCAGCCTGTTGAGTTTTATATTCGGGGCTGTGCTGCTCAGGTTGCACTTAGGTAGAGCGAACTGGGCACGCTGAGAGGAGGTGGGCACGGCCACTGCTCCGTACTGGAGGCCTGAATGCAGGATGCAGGCTGAGGAGGGTCTCAGACTATCTGTCTCCACGACCGATTCTGGAGAGGTTGTTCTAGAGTCTCTTCCCCGGAAGTGACGAGTGGGGGCAAATGCTGTATTTCAGTTGAATGTGGCCTCAGTCTCTACTGACGGCACCAGAATGAAGTCAGGAACGGGATTAGAGGTGTACTCAGGGATACTCGACATTGGTTTTTCAATTAGACTGCCGGACGTGTGTACGGGTTTTCAAGCAGAGTTCTGCACTATTAAGTTGGCCGTCAAAGAGATCCGTAAGGTGGACCCAGCACTTTCAAAACTCAGGATAAATGTGGACAATATGGGGGCCCTCAAGGCATTGATTTCAAGAACGATGAGTTCGAAGTTATTTGCGGAGTTTCGAAGGCCTTGAACGGTCTACTGGTTCATGACATTGTGTTGGCTGATTTCCGGGACACCTTGGTGCCCTACTGAATGAAAAAGCGTACAGATATGCCAGTAGGGTATCCTCCACGGCAGGCAGAACTATGGCCTGTATTGTGCACTTGTCTTTTGTCGAACTACTGAACATAGTAGAGGAGATGGCTAGTTCGGAGCCTGTGATAAGGTTGTCGGATTATCAGTACACTCTGGCCAGCTGTTGACCGAAAGAAGACGAGGTAGTTACTGACTCACGCTAAGATGTCATCGAGTACGATTACAGGAGTCATAACACGACACTGTGCAGCCTGTTGAGTTTTATATTCGGGGCTGTGCTGCTCAGGTTGCACTTAGGTAGAGCGAACTGGGCACGCTGAGAGGAGGTGGGCACGGCCACTGCTCCGTACTGGAGGCCTGAATGCAGGATGTAGGCTGAGGAGGGTCTCAGACTATCTGTCTCCAAGACCGATTCTGGAGAGGTTGTTCTAGAGTCTCTTCCCCGGAAGTGACGAGTGGGGGCAAATGCTGTATTTCAGTTGAATGTGGCCTCAGTCTCTACTGACGGCACCAGAATGAAGTCAGGAACGGGATTAGAGGTGTACTCAGGGATACTCGACATTGGTTTTTCAATTAGACTGCCGGACGTGTGTACGGGTTTTCAAGCAGAGGTCTGCACTATTAAGTTGGCCGTCAAAGAGATCCGTAAGGTGGACCCAGCACTTTCAAAACTCAGGATAAATGTGGACAATATGGGGGCCCTCAAGGCATTGATTTCAAGAACGATGAGTTCGAAGTTATTTGCGGAGTTTCGAAGGCCTTGAACGGTCTACTGGTTCATGACATTGTGTTGGCTGATTTCCGGGACACCTTGGTGCCCTACTGAATGAAAAAGCGTACAGATATGCCAGTAGGGTGTCCTCCACGGCAGGCAGAACTATGGCCTGTATTGTGCACTTGTCTTTTGTCGAACTACTGAACATAGTAGAGGAGATGGCTAGTTCGGAGCCTGTGATAAAGTTGTCGGATTATCAGTACACTCTGGCCAGCTGTTGACCGAAAGAAGACGAGGTAGTTACTGACTCACGCTAAGATGTCAACCCCCATAAATATACTAATCTAGTCATTCCGTTTGTAACACCTCGAAATATTCGTCTTAGACCCAATACCTTGTGTTTGTTTGTTTGTGTGTTCCTTATAGACTTAAAAACGGCTAACCCATTTCCATGAAATTTTCACTGATGGTGCGAAATGATACCTTGGTGAAAATAGGGTACTACATTTTTTGATATCTGAAGGGGGACAGACCCTCCACCTTAACCCAATATTTCAGAAACGCCAGATCTCTGTAATGCGTGATGCGATTTAAACGAAATTTTGTGTGCTCTCTAATAGTACCCTAAAAATAAAAATTTGGTGATCAAATTTCGGATAGGGTACCTAGGGGTGCCGCCACAATATGGGATTCAAATTGAAGGTATTTAAGAGTAGAAAACGTATATGATATTCAATTGTCGGACCAGGTGTTAGAGGGGCCATCCCAACCCTCAAAACACCCCTAAATCGGACATATTTACAGACCATGGCAACATGGGACTCAAATGAATGGTTGAATACGAATCTGATATCCAAATGTTTAATCAAGTTTCTGGGGGTCAACCCCTTCCCCAAACAGGACTTATTAACTAACCATGGGGCTTAGATGAAAGTTACTTGAGTGTAAAGTTACTTGAGAAGTGTTAAGAAGGCCGCCCATCCAAAAAACACCCCCAAAAGAGAGGACACATGTACAATCATAGCAGTACGGAGCTCAAATGAAAGGTCTTCGGGAGTAAAGCAGGAATTTGATATCAATATTCGGGAAAAGTGTCTATGAGGCCACCCCACCCCCATAACGCCATAATAGGACGTATTTGCTGACCATTCCAATATGGGGCTCTAGTAAGAGGTATTTTAGAATAGAACACGTATCGCATATATAATTTCAGGTCCAAGTCACTGAATGGCCGCCCCATCACCCAAAACACTCCCCAAGCCGGTCATGTTTGCGGCTATGGAAATATGGGTCTCAAATGAACGATATTTTGGAGTAGATCACGAATCTGATATCAAAATTCCGGACCAACTACCTAGGGAACGTCCCACCCCCATAACAACCCCCAAATGTGATGAATTTGCTCATCATGGCAATTTGGGTATTAATGGGAGTGGATCTCGATATTAATAGTTTTTAGGGCCCATAGACCAAACCGGACATGTTTGCTGACTTTTGCAGTAAGGATTTTAACGAATGGTATTTGAGATTATAAAACGTATTTGATATGCAATTTTGGCAATATGGGGGTTCAAATAAATGATATTTGAGAGTAGAGAACGATGCTGATATATTTTCAGGTCTAAGTATTTGATTGACCACCCTACTTCCCAAAAAAACACCCCTAAATCGAGCATATTTACCGACCACGTCAATGTGGGGCTCAAAAAAAAGGTATTTGAGAATTGCAAAACGAATCTGATATCCAAATGTGGGACCATGTATTTGGTGCACGCCCCTTTTCCAAAACACCCCCAAAGACTACAAATTTTGGTGCCAAGTGCTTGAGGATGCCTCATCTCATAAACTCTTTTTAAACCAATGCGAATATGGGGTTTTAATAAATGGTATCTGAGCAGGATTCTGATATTTTTTTCAGCGCCAAGTGTTTAGGGGACCACCTCACCCCCGAAAAACCCCCAAATCGGACATCATGACAATATCCAATATCAAACACCCAAACGTTAAAGATCCTACACCTTTCGAGCGAATTCATAGACCAATAGAGATCATATAGGATTCAGATAAAGGCATTTATATTCTTATACTGTTAGTCAAGCGATATATTGGGTTGCCCAAAAAGTAATTGCGGATTTTTTAAAAGAAAGTAAATGCATTTTTTAATAAAACTTAGAATGAACTTTAATCAAATATGCTTCTTTTACACTTTTTTTCTAAAGCAAGCTAATCAAATATGCTTCTTTTACACTTTTTTTCTAAAGCAAGCTAAAAGTAACAGCTGATAACTGACAGAAGAAAGAATGCAATTACAGAGTCACAAGCTGTGAAAAAATTTGTCAACGCTGACTATATGAAAAATCCGCAACTACTTTTTGGGCAACCCAATATATATACTATTTTCGTAGCATCGCATATCACTAAAGACTCTTTAATCGTCGAAAAACATATTCAGAGCATAATTTTGTTCCATATAAAGTAAAACAAGGCTCAGCGGAGCGGGCCCGGTTCAGCTAGTAGTATATATATTCTTGATCGTCTCGACGTTCTGAGTCGATTTAGCCATATCCGTCGTACATCTGTCAAAATCACTATTACGGTCGAACTTGATACTGCACAGATACTCAATATTGATGGAGGTCGTTGGGGATTGCAAATGGGCCATATCGGTTCGGATTTTGTTATAGCTCCCATATAAATCGATTTCCCGATTTGACTACTGGAAGAGGTTACGGTTGAATGGGTAGCCCATCCTGAAAGGTGGGTTCACTCAGAGGATAGTTCGGCTTCGAACGCTAAGACAACGACAATGGCTCTTGCAACTCTTATGAGCAAAATTCCATTCATATCATCCTAATCTATCTGCATTATGATTAAAACTTTTTCGGAGGTAGGGCAGTCTCTCAAAACCTTGATCCACGATATCAGATTCATACCCTTTTCGCAATGAGCTTTAATTTGAGTCCTTTTTCATCCCGCTCGGATTAGTGGGTTTTATTTTGGGGGCTGGTGCAATCCCCACACTCCTGGCCCAAATATGGATACCCTATTCGCACTCTACTCCTACATACATTTTAATATCGGCCGATTATACTGTGATACACGATATTACATTGTTATGTGCACTAATCCAACCAGAATCTATTTCTGATTGTGATATCCAACAATTTGTGATTTCGAATAGGCCGCCTGTAGGGCCTAAATGAGATATGTTCTAACATACATTTCATTGAGTACATGGTTCTGGAAAAAGAACAGCTATTGTCAAGTGCTGCTGCCTTAAATTGAACCGATTTAGATAAATTGTGCACGATTTCACGTGCAATGTTCTTCTATTGCCACCACCACACCATACCACTACCACCACCGCTACTAAAACTAATGGATGGCATCCCAAAGATACCGAGGCATCGATTTATTTATTGAGTTTCCCTGGAAACTCACAGCAATGAGGCTTAAACACACATACCTGCACTCACACTTGCGGCAAAGCGAAATCATCCATGTCCCAGTCACACTGAGCCAGATTGGATACACGTCCCATTCATATCCGTATTGGAATTGTAATCCACATCTTTGTACTGAGGATAACTGTAACGTTTTCCCTCGCCAAAAACAGATGCATCAATCCTTCAAAGAATCGCACACCCGCCAACCCTCCTTGGGCTTTATGCCTTGGCTTCTAGCTTCCGATGTGATTCAAAAAAGATGTCTTTCGATCGAAATGCTGCCTGCAGCAATACTTGAAGGAGAATATCATAGCAAATGCCACCACATGCAGTGGTTCCATTCGACTGATAGATGAACAAATAATGCATGATGACGATGATGGATGCTTCATCGATCTGTGGTTAAATGATCGAAGCTTCTTTGCACTGCCGTTTGTTCTTTTGCATCGATGTGTCATCGAGAATGATTGAAATGCTTAAATTCTAGACGCTCATTTTGCCTCAATTCGCTTCGATGAGATTGAATGCGATTAAGTGGTGTTGTTTGTCCAAATCATTAATATTTGATATATTTATCATGAATGTTTTGGCATATTATTGATTTGATTATATCATTCGGTACTATGTGGGGATTGTGCAAATGCAGCTGAATCGCCGTCTGGATGGGTCCATAGATTTGAAGCTCACGATTCACTTCAATTTGATTTAATTGACATTTGACAGACGCGAAGAATACATCGAATTCACTATATGACTTGGCCAATATCTGCGATGATGAATTATATGTTTTCAGCGACATTGTGAGATATACAATGCCTGAAAAACAATGTTTAATGTTTTAATTATTTTTTGAACGTCACTTGTTTATACCCTACACAATCACAGTGGTACAGGGTAATATTTGTCTGTAACGCTCAAAGTGAATTTGACCAAGGGTGATTTCTTAGCTATTATCTTTTTGGCAACTCTGGTTTAAACAGTCTCACAAACGAACAACGCTTGTAAATTATTGAATTTTATTATCAAAATGCGTGGTCCGTTAAGAACGTTAATCGCGCGCTTCTTTCATTCATCGACGAATCTCATTTTTGGCTCAATGGGTATGTAAATAAGCAGAATTGTCGATTTTGGAGTGAAGATCAACCAGAAGCTTTGCAACAGCTACCAATGCATCCAGAAAAAGTCACAGTTTGGTGTGGTTTGTGGGCTGGTGTCATCATTGGACCGTACTTCTTCAAAGATGATGCGAATCGTAAAGTAACTGTGAATGGTGAGCGCTATCGTGAGATGATATCCGAAATTTGTTTGCCCAAAATAAAAGAGATTGACTAGCATGAATTGTGGTTTCATGCCACACAGCACGCGTTACAATGGACTTATTGAGAGGCGAGTTTGGTGAACATTTTATTTCACGATCGGTACCGGTCAATTGGCCGCCTAGATCGTCAGATTTAACGCCTTTAGACTATTTTTTGTGGGGCTATGTTAAAGCTCATATCTTTACAGACAAGCCCGCTTCAATTGACGCATTGGAAGACAACATTGAAGCATTTATTTGTGAGATATGAGAAAGAGTATGCCAAAAGTGGACTTAGCGGATGAAGCAATTGAGACGCATTCACGGTCAACATTGAATGAAATAAACTTCAACCATTAAATTATAGGGACAATACTATCGATTTAAATAAAGATTTCATGCATTTTTCTGGATTTTCGGGTACCAATTTTCGTCATAATCCTGTGAAAAATGCATATTTTATACACCCATAGCAGCTATATCGATATATGGTCCGATTTGGACCAAATTCGGCGAATACCCACCACCGCAGGATGGGGGTATATTCATTTTGTCATTCCGTTTGCAACCCATCGAACTATCCATTTCCGACCCTATAAAGTATATATATTCTTGATCAAAAATCTAAGACGATCTAGACATGTCCGTCCGTCTGTCCGTTTGACTGTTGAAATCACGCTACAGTCGTTAAAAATAGAGAAATTAAGCTGAAACTTTGCAAAGATTCTTTTTTTGTCCATAAGCAGGTTAAGTTCGAAGATCGGCTATATCGGACTATATCTTGATATAGCCCCCATATAGACCGATCCGTCGATTTAGGGTCTTAGGCCCATAAAAGCCACATTTAATATCCGATTTAGCTGAAATTTGTGTTAGGCCCTTCGACATCCACCGTCAATTTGGCTCAGATAGGTCCAGATTTGGATATAGCTGACATATAGACCGATCCTGAGATTTAGGGTCTTAGCCCCATAAAAGCCACATTTATTATCCGATTTTGCTGAAATTTGGGACAGTGAGTAACGTTAGGGCCTTCGACATCCTTCGTTAATTTGGCTCAGATCGGTTCAGATTTGGTTATAGCTGCCATATAGACCGATCCTCTGAGTTAGGGTCTAAGGCCCACAAAAACCACATTTATTGTCCGATGTTGATGAAATTTGGGACAGTGAATTTCGTTAGGCCCTTCGACATCTTTCGTCAATTTGGACCTGATCGGTCCAGATTTGGATATAGCTGCCATATAGACCGATTCTCCGATTTAGCGCCTTAGGCCCATAAAAAAACGCATTAATTATCCGATTTTGCTGAAATTTGGGACAGTGAGTAATGTTTAGCCCTTCGACATCCTTCGTTAATTTGGCTCAGATCGGTTCAGATTTGGTTATAGCTCCCATATAGGACGATCCTCCGATTTAGGGTCTTAGGACTATTAAAGCCACATTTATTGTCCGATGTTGATGAAATTTGGGACAGTGAATTTCGTTAGGCCCTTCGACATCCTTCGTCAATTTGGCCCAGATCGCTCCAAATTTGGATATAGCTGCCATATAGACCGATTCTCCGATTTAGGGTCTTAGGCCCATAAAAAACGCATTAATTATCCGATTTTGCTGAAATTTGGGACAGTGAGTAATGTTTAGCCCTTCGACATCCTTCGTTAATTTGGCTCAGATCGGTTCAGATTTGGTTATAGCTGCCATATAGACCGATCCTCCGAGTTAGGGTCTAAGGCCCACAAAAGCCACATTTATTGTCCGATGTTGATGAAATTTGGGATAGTGAATTTCGTTAGGCCCTTCGACATCCTTCGTCAATTTTGACCTGATCGGTCCAGATTTGGATATAGCTGCCATATAGACCGATTCTCCGATTTAGGTTCTTAGGACCATAAAAAGCGCATAAATTATGCGATTTTGCTGAAATTTGAGACAGTGAGTATCGTTAGACCCTTCGACATCCTTCGGAAATTTGGCCCTGATCGGTCCAGATTTGGATATAGCTGCCATATAGACCGGTTCTCCGATTTAGGTTCTTAGGCCCATAAAAAGCGCATTAATTATGCGATTTTTCTGAAATTTGAGACAGTGAGTATCGTTAGGCCCTCCGACATCCTTCGTCAATTTGGAGCTGATCGGTTCAGATTTGGATCTAGCTGCCATATAGACCGATCTCGCGACTTAAGGTCTTGGGCACATAAAAGGCGCATTTATTGTCCGATGCCGACGAAATTTGGGACAGTGACTTAAGTTAAGCCCCTCGACATATTTCTGTAATTTGGCCCAGATCGGTTCAGATTTGGATATAACTGCCATATAAACCTATCTCTCGATTTAAGGTTTTGGGCCCATTAAAGGCGCATTTATTGTCCGATGCCGACGAAATTTGGGACAGTGACTTAAGTTAAGCCCCTCGACATATTTCAGCAATTTAGTCTAGATCGAACAAGTTTTGCATATAGCTGCCATATAGGCCGATCTCTCGACTTAAGGTTTTTGGCCCATAAAAGGCTCATTTATTGTCCGATGTCGCCAAAATTTTCGACAATGAGGTGATCTGTTGAGGGCTTCGACATCTGTCTTCAATTTGGCCCAGATCGGTATAGATTTTAGTATAGCTGACATATAGACCGATCTCTCGATTTAAGGTTTTGGGCCCATAAAAGGCTCATTATTGTCCGTTGTCGTCGAAATTTGGGACAGAAGACCCTTGACATATTTCTGCAATTTGGTCAATATCGAACAAGATATACCAGAGGTGGTGGATATCCAAAGTTCGGCCTGGATGAACTTAATGCCTTTTTACTTGTTTTCTATACGACTACATAGCCTGCATGGCATACACATGTCATTTGTGTGAATTTTTTGGAAGTTATATTAATGGCTTCGAACGCTGGACAACAGCAACGGCTCTCGGCTCAATTATCGAAGATTCAAATGGCTGGAAATCGAGCCTGTGCACACGCAGCAGCAGCAAGAGCCGTTGCCGTTAGATATTCACAAAAACAACCACACTTTGAAGGCTTTGAAAGATTATGATCGGCCTATAAATAGTGTTTTGGTGATCTGTGTAAATTTCAGCGCTGACTTTAGACCAAATGTCACCGCCGATGGGTCAGTTCCTGCAACCAATAGCGACCACAATTTTCAAAAAAACAAAAGCAATTTTGAGATATCTTTACCAATTTTACAGTAACTGAAGAAATTTGTCAATTTTCGATTTTGAAAAAATGTTGAGTGCACCCACCCCCCCCCCCCCCAAAAAAAAAAAAAAAAAAAGAAATCCTGGCTACGTCCCTGGCTCCCATATAAAGCGGTCTCTCGATCATCCTTGTTCGGTTCCTAGAATCTTTAATTTTTGCTGGTTTGACAGAAGCTTGGTATGTAGAATAAATTATGCCCTTCAACTAAATTCATTTTGTATAAATTTTTTGCATAATCCATGGTGGTGGGCTCCCAAGATTCGGCCCAGACGAACTTTGCACGTTTTTATCGTTAACCGAAAAGTAGTATTCAATTCAATTTCTTAATAAGCATATGACAATTTAAGTAGGTAAATGCCGTTTGAGTGAATGTTATGGAGCATCACTTCGATACACAACAACAGTAGCTCTTTTTTTTAAACACGTGAAACAAACACACAGAGATTTATATGCCTTTTAATGCCTTCTCCTAAAAATCCCTTTATCTGACAGTGAAAAAAGAGATAAGTTGACGTCATATATTAACCATGATATAATCACATAGTATGTTTGTCATCAACAACTTAAGTAGAAATTTCTTTTTCGTAACTTTATATACACGTAAGATCATCTTTAAGACTATTTGCTTGCATGGGGGGTCATATAACTCTGTATATACACTCGAATAGATAACACACACTAAAGACCATAAAAAACCCAAAAGCGGGAACATGCATATCTTTAAATTGAACCAAAACATTTTCCATTTAAAGATTTCGGCTAGAAGTAATATTGGGTTGCCTAAAAAGTAATTGCGGATCTTTTTAAAAGAAAGTAAATGCATTTTTAAAAAAACTTAGAAGGAACTTTAATCAAATATATAATTGCCATTTTGTTCGATAACCTTTTGCCATCTTCCTGGCAAATTTAGTATTCCACGCTCATCGAACTTCTGGCCTTTATCTGCAAAAAACTGAACTAAGTGCGATTTTATAGCCTCATCATTGCCGAAAGTTTTTCCATTTAAGGAGTTGTGCAAAGATCGTATTAAATGGTAGTCTGATGGTGCAAGGTCAGGGCTATATTGTGGATGCATCAAAAGTTCCCAGCCAAGCTCACTCAGTTTTTGGCGAGTGACCAAAGATGTGTGCGGTCTAGCGTTGTCCTGGTGGAATATGACACCTTTACGATTGACCAATTCTGGTCGCTTCTCCTTGATGGCTGTATTCAATTTGTCCAATTGTTGACAGTAAACATCCGAATTAATCGTTTGGTTCCTTGGAAGCAGCTCAAAATATACCACACCCTTCCAATCCCACCAAACAGACAGCATAACCTTCTTTTGGTGGATATCAGCCTTTGAAGTGGTCTGAGCTGGTTCACCATGCTTGGACCATGATCGTTTTCGACTAACGTTGTTGTAAACAATTTTTTATACCCACCACCGAAGGATGGGGGTATATTCATTTTGTCATTCCGTTTGCAACACATCGAAATATCCATTTCCGACCCTATAAAGTATATATATTCTTGATCAGCGTAAAAATCTAAGACGATCTAGACATGTCCGTCCGTCTGTCTGTTGAAATCACGCTACAGTCTTTAAAAATTGAGATATTGAGCTGAAATTTTGCACAGATTCTTTTTTTGTCCATAAGCAGGTTAAGTTCGAAGATGGGCTATATCGGACTATGTATATCTTTATATAGCCGCCATATAGACCGATCCGCCGATTTAGGGCCTTAGGCCCATAAAAGCCACATTTGTTATCCGATTTTGCTAAAATTTAGGACAGTGAGTTGCGTTGGGCCCTTCGATATCCTTCGTCAATTTGGTTCAGATCGGTCCAAATTTGGATATAGCTGCCATATAGACCGATCCTCAGATTTAGGGTCTTAGGCCCATAAAAGCCACATTTTATATCCGATTTGGATGAAATTTGGCACAGTGAGTTGTGTTAGGCCCTTCAACATTTTTCGTCAATTTGGCCCAGATCGGTCCAGATTT
Source organism: Stomoxys calcitrans (assembly GCF_963082655.1). NCBI lineage: Eukaryota > Metazoa > Arthropoda > Insecta > Diptera > Muscidae > Stomoxys > Stomoxys calcitrans. The sequence goes on from NC_081553.1 coordinate 172,861,929, forward strand.
GGATATAGCTGCCATATAGACCGATCCTCCGATTTATGGTCTTAGGCCCATAAAAGCCACATTTATTATCCGATTTTGCTGAAATTTGGTGAGTTGTGTTAGGCCCTTCAACATTCTTCGTCAATTTGGCCCAGATCGGTCCAGATTTGGATATAGCTGCCATATAGGCCGATCCTCCGATTTATGGTCTTAGGCCCATAAAAGCCACATTTATTATCCGATTTTGCTGAAATTTTGGACAGTGAGTTGCGTTGAGCTCTTCGACATCCTTCGTCAATTTGGCCCAGATCGGTTCAAATTTGGATATAGCTGCCATATAGACCGATCCTCCGATTTATGGTCTTAGGCCCATAAAAGCCACATTTATTATCCGATTTTGCTGAAATTTGGGACAGTGATTTGCCTTAGGCCCTTCGACATCTTTCTTCTATTTGGCCCTGTTCGGTTCAGATTTGGATATAGCGCCATATAGACCGATCTCTCGATTTAAAGTTTTGGGCCCATAAAAAGCGCATTTATTGTCCGATGTCGCCGAAATTTGGGACAATGACTTGTGTTGGGCCCTTCGATATTTGTCTTCAATTTGGCTCAGATCGGTCCAGATTTGGATATAGCTGCCATATAGACCGATCTCTCGGTTGAGCAATGACTTGTACTTATAAGCATTTGGTCTAAATCGGATGATATCTATAGAGCTGCTATGGGGCATAAGGTATGCATTTTTCACTGAATTTTGACGAAATATGGTTCACATATATACCCGAGGTGGTGGGTATCCAAAGTTCGGCCCGGCCGAACTTAACGCCTTCTTACTTGTTCATCTCCAGTTATGATTCGTTTTACAAGGATGATCGAGAGACCGGCTTAGATGGAAGCTATGTCAGGTTATAGACTGTTTCGGACCGTATTTGGCACAGTTGTTAGAAGTCGAAACAGAACACCGCAAGCAAAATTTCGTCAAAATCGGACAAAAATTCCGGCTTGTAAGGGCTCAAGAAGTCATATCGGGAGATCGGTTTATATGGGAGCTAAATTAAGTTAAAGACCAATATGAACCATACTACGCACAGTTGTTGGAAGTTATAACGGACTTCCGATTTGGCAAAGTTTCAGCCAAAAAATTGCGGCTTGTAAAGGCTCAAGAAGCCAAATCGGGTGATCGGTTTTTATGGGAACTATATTTAAATCTGAATTAATATAGCCCATTGACAATACCCACCGACCTATATCAATATTAAATATCTGCTATCGTGAATTCGAAAGACGGACATGTCTAGATCGACTGAGAACGTCTAGACGATCGAGAGCAAATATACTTTTTGGGTCTTAGATGAATATTTCGAGGTGTTACAAACGGAATGACTAGATTAGTATACCCCAATCCTATGGTGGTGGGTATACAAATGTGCTAAGTTCGGCTGTGCCGAATCTGTGTTGTGCTCCTTCACAATGAACTTTACTAAAAATTTACACAAGCGAACAAAGTTGAAGACCACATTTTTTCTTTATGTACAAAAAGTCAGCCAAATCTGCCAAAATTGCAAGCTTCTTGGGGCCGTAAAAGAAAAATCGGATGTGTGATTTATATAGGAACTCTATAAGGCTAAAGAGGGACTTGTACCGTACTTTCCACTGATGTGAAAGTCATAAAAAATTATTACATACTAAATTTTATGCGAACTCTCACCACATTTCGTGGGGTAGTACCAACACTAATAAGCGGGGCCAAGCCCTGGCAGAGTTCTTGAATACTAACGACCTATTAACACTTAATATTGGTAACACCGCTACCTTTGTTAATAGGATTAGGCAGGAGGTATCAGATGTGACGATATGTTCCGAAAATCTGATCGATGAGGTTCAGGATTGGAGGGTCTCCATGGAACACTCTTTCTCTGACTATCGCTACATTAGGTTAAGAAGAGCAAGGCCAGCGCCGAATCCGATAAGCTTCCGGAATAAGCTGAAAACCAACTGGACGAAATTCGGAAGGCTACTCAGAAGAAATCTTAGGCAAGATAATTTTGAATGTCCAAGCATAGAAGACATTGACGAAAATGTCAACAGGATTACGACTGCACTTGTGGGGTCCTTCGAAGATAGTTGTCCTCTTCGGGAAAGGAAATCAGCCCAAGAAAAACCCTGGATGACCGGGGAGATTCGCAATATTGGGAAAGAGATCCGCAGACTTTACGACAGAGCACGTCGTAAAAAGGCGGAAGTATATTGAGATGTGTATTACACATGGCTCAAGGAATACAATAAGATTACCAGAGCGGCAGAACGTGCCTCCTGGAAGCTGCGAACAGGTCGATAGTGTTAATAACGCCGCCAAGATAAAAAAGTTTCCCTCAAAAACCCATGTCCAAACTGAATCTTTAGTAGACGACATTGGAGTGAGAGCAGAGACAACGGAGGATATGTTGAGGCTGTTGATGAAAACCCATTTTTCACGGGATACGAAGGGACTCACGGAGATACCGGAATCTTGACGTTGATCGAAGGTTTATAATAACGGAATTTATGGTGAAGGAATCCTTGAGGAGCTTCAAACCATTTAAAACCCTGTAAGGCATGTTATGCGACACCAAAGGCCTACAGACCCATGAGCCCTGCGTTCTTTGTACTCAAAACCATGAAATGTATTGTGGACACCATGATAAAGAGCATGACATCCAGCGAACTGCTCAAACACAAACAGCATGCCTATGTCAATGGAAGGTCGGTGGAGACCGCCCTGCATGAGATTGTGCATAAAATAGAAGAATCCTTCGATGCCAAAACGTTCACACTGGCGGTATGTATTGACATCGAGGGGGGCTTTTAACAATGTGCGGACCGACACACTGATCCAATCCTTAGACCAATACCGGTGGACCCGGCCCCTAGAGACAGGATACACCATATGCTAAGAAACAGGTGGATAAATAGTGTGTCCCATGGCATAAATGGCGCAGGGCACGCCACGGGGGGGCGTTTTATCGCCACTCCTATGGGTGACCACCATAAATGACCCATTACGGATGCTGATTGAGGAGGGATTTGAACCCGTCTGCTACATGCTACGCAGACGATGTTTTAATACTTCTAAGGGGTATGGATCCGAACGAACTATGCAGAAGGGCCGAAAGGTATATGGGATAAGACTGGGCTAGACCCAGAGCTCTCAATGTTAACCCAGAGAAGACTGGAAAATGCCTGTTCACGAGGAAGACGAAGGTGGGCCAATTAAACGCTCCACGTTTCCTCAATAAGACGATTTCGATATCTAACAAGGTCATATACTTAGGTGTGATCTTGGACAGGAAACTGAATTGGAAGTGTCACATTCAGGAGCGTACTGAGAAGGCTCACAAATGTTGGGCACTATGTAGACGCCCCGTAGGCTCGAAATGGGGCCTGAATCCTAGGATAGTCCACTGGCTCTACAGGAGCGTGATTAGACCAATACTTACCTACGCCTCAGTAGTTTGGTGGACTGCTATGGAGAAAAAGTGCAATATAAGGACCAAACAGCAGGTTCAGAAAACAGGTTGTCTTGGCTTTAGCGGAACGATGAGGACCACGCCCACTAGGGCACTGGAGACTATTCCAGATATCCGACCCATTGACATACAGATTAAGTGTGAGGCAGCCATTGCGGTTATGAGACTCAAGGCGATGGGAGAATAGATTAAGGATGGAAGCAGCAGCTCACACCATCGCGGTATAATCGAGGCGACGATAGGAAACCTGGAAGGCAGGGCAGAAGTTTCCGATCGGATACCTGAGATGAACCTTGAAGTCGAGTGCGTGGCACTGCTGCCATCGGCACAGTCTTGGATTGACGGAACCCTAGTATTGCCATCTGGAAAATCATGTTACACGAATAGATCAAAGCTAGAGGACAGAGTGGGCCTGGGGGCCTACATTGAGAACACAGGGACTGAGATCTGCTTAAGACTGCCTGACGGTCCTGCAGGCGGAGATCCGGGCGATCACAGAATGTGTGAAGTGCTGTGGTGCTAACGCCATAAAGACAATAACAACCAGGACGGTAAGGTCACGAACAGTCTTATAGTGTAAGAAGGAGATTGACGCCTTCTGTGAGGATGGGAAAGGCCGCATCGTTTTGGTGCCGGGCCATGACGGAGTAAGTGGAAAGGGCAGACGATTTGGCGGTAAAGGCCAGAGGACTACCGTCAATAAACAAGGTTAACCCGAAGCCTTTCGGGTCGACGCAGTCCGAGTTAAGACAGTGAGTGGGCAACAAATGCGCATGCAACATTGTGGAACAGCGAAACGGTCGGTAGGACCGGGAAAATCCTATGGGGGGATCCAGATCGTGAGAAGACGAGGCTATTACTGAAAGGAAGCAAGAAGGAGTTCAGGATAGCTATTGGTATCATAACGGTACACATAGGACCACGAGCTCACTTATGTAAAATCGGTGCGGCAAGTGATAGCATGTGTAGGGCATGCGGGGAAGATGATGAGACATTGGAGCATTTCCTTTGTCATTGCCCGGCTTTCGCTTCCAACAGATACCGTCACTTAGGTGGAGACACAATGCCAGACATGAACCAACTTAGGGGAGTGGTATTGGAAACAATTAAGGATTTTGTAAGTAGCACGGAATTCCTAAATTAAAATTTTCTTCTTAGAGGTTTTTTTCAGTAGGGATGTATGCCCATAGTGGCATGCGGCGGATTAATATCTGCACCCTCTTTTCAACCTAAAATAACATACTAAATTTTATCCAAATCGTATAGTAATTGCGGTTTTTGAGGTCTACGAAGTCATGTTGAAGCCCTATTTGACATGGATGCTATATCGAAATATAAACCAATACGGCCCATTTGCAATCCCCAATGACTTACTTCAATTGGAAGTAGGTATGCAACATTTCAGGTGGCTTCAGCTTTATTCTTTTTACCGCTATTGTGAATTCGACAGATGGCCAAACATGGCTGGATCGACTTAGAATGTTAACAAGTCGCCTAATAGTTAGATTTTCTTTCAATATAGCAGTTCTTCTTCCCACAAGGCGCCTGCATAAATAATTAAGAAGTTATCTCATCATTTATCAGCTCATTTGACAAAACAAAATCCGGAAAATGAAATGCCTGAAAGTGCTATTGACTAACGCCATAGCTCCAGCACACTTCAATACTAATATGAATGTCATTCGCTAAGATAAGGTTACCAGGCAATGTTAACTTCCATCAACATTGTAAGGGAAGTCCATAAAATGGATTGTCTAGGGGGTATGATGCTATTTAGATAACACCTTTTGGATAATCAGCAAGATGATATGAAGGCTGTAAACAAATAAAAATGAAAGCAATACTCTTTGCCCTAAGGAGAAAACATCACCTTTCAACATTTTCAAATGCATTCGACTTGGTAGCGGATGTTTAAAATGGGTGCGAAGAAAGTCAGCATTGAACTCGAAAGTACGGAAATAGATGGAAGATTAATAGAGGCGATTTCAAACAACCACACAAGGACTGATGAGGTACTGTTCGGGACACGTTTAAGAAAAAGGCTTTTAAGTTCAAAATTTTTGTTTAGGATGAAACTGAAGCTGAAGCAACCCGTGACAAATGGGGTAATAACATTGAATTTCTGTTCTCCTGCATAGCTCTTTCAGTAGGGCTGGGCAATGTGTGGCGTTTCCCCTTTATTGCCTTGGATAATGGAGGTGGCGCCTTTGTTGTGCCCTACATCATAGTGCTGTTGTTAGTTGGACGACCCATTTATTATTTGGAGATTATTGTGGGTCAGTTTTCAAGCAGTGGCTGCATTAAAGCCTTCGACATGGCTCCAGCTATGAGAGGTAGGGAGTTTTCTTAAGTATTGTGTTGCCCAAAAAGTAATTGCGGATTTTTTAAAAGAAAGTAAATGCATTTTTAATAAAACTTAGAATGAACTTTAATCAAATATACTTTTTTTACAATTTTTTTCTAAAGCAAGCTAAAAGTAATAGCTGATAACTGACAGAAGAAAGAATGCAATTACAGAGTCACAAGCTGTGAAAAAACTTGTCAACGCCGACTATATGAAAAATCCGCAATTACTTTTTGGGCAACCCAATAGATGGTGTTTATCTTACTTTTCCTCCTTCTAGGCATTGCTTATGGCCAAGTGTTTGCTACAACAATGGGTACAACTTACTATGCCTGCATTATGGCATTGACTTTGAAATATTTGATTTCCAGTTTCTCCGATATCTTACCTTGGACTTTATGTCGCCCTGAATGGGGCCGACTTTGTTTTTCTGCCTCGAATAATACCGTCAAAGGAAATGATACTTCTTTCAAACAATACTCTTCGGCAGAATTATTTTTTACAAAATCCATTTTACATGAAGCCACATCGATTGAAGATGGTCTGGGTTATCCTAACTGGGATCTTGTCTTATGTCTACTGGGAGCCTGGATAATTATTGGCACCATCTTGTGTAAAGGCATTCGAAGTTCCGGCAAAGCATCATATTTTCTGGCCTTATTCCCCTATGCTGTAATGTTTGTGTTGCTGGGACGTGCATTGACTCTGCCAGGATCGTTAGCTGGGATTATATACTTTCTGAAGCCTCAATGGAATAAGCTACTAAATCCAAATGTAAGTGTTTGTCTCAAAAAAAAAACCAATTTAATTGTGATGCAGTTTCGAAGCTTTCAAAAGGATACCTCGAAGGATATAGTTAACACTAAAGTACTTGGAAGGCCCAAGCGATGTTTTCAGTTTTAACCTGAAAAGACCTGTTTGAACCGTTTAGTGAAGAGAAAGTGTTTTTTATTTCGCTCAGCGAAAACATTGTTTTGCCTCGTAGTAGGATAGTCACATCATTGTGATTATCCACTACGTGGTTAAAAGTCCGTTTCTGTTTCCAATCGAGCGGCACACCCAATGAGAAGGGTCCTAGGTCGAAGGGCCAAAATATGGAAAGCAACAACAATAACAATTAAAAGCGTGCTAAGTTCGGCAGGCCAAGTCTTATGTACCCTCCACCATGGATCGCAATTGTCGAGTTCTATGCGCTTTATCTCTATTTAGGCAAACAAAGAATATTGAATAAGAAAAGTTATGCTATTGGAGCTATATCAAGTTATAGTCCAATTCGGACCATAAATGAATGCTGAACACTGTAAAAATCATTGACTAAAATTTCAGTTCATTCGGATAAAAATTGTGCCTTGTAGGGGCTCAAGAAGCAAAATCGGGAGATCGGTTTATAGGGGAGCAGTATCAAGCTATTGATCGTTTCAGACCATATAAGACACGTATAGTGAAGGTCATGAGAGAAGCCGTTATAAAGATTCCAAGTCGGATGAGAATTGCGCCCTCTAGAGGATCAAGAAGTCAAGATCCCAAATCGGTTTATATGACAGCTATATCAGGTTATGTACCGATTTGCGCCATACTTAGCACAGTTATTGGAAGTCATAACAAAACACCTCATGCAAAATTTCAGCTAAATACGATGAGAATTGCGCCTTCTAGAGACTCAAGAAGTCAAGATCCCAGATCGGTTTATATGACAGCTATACCAGATTATGAACCGATTTAAATCGTACTTAACATAGTTGTTGGAAGTGATACCAAAACACCACGTGCAAAATTTTAGTCAAATCGGATGAGAATTGCGCCCTCTAGAGGCTCAAGAAGTCAAGATCCCAGATCGGTTTATATAGCAGCTATATCAAAATATTGACCGATTTGGCCCATTTACAATCCCAACCGGCCTACACTAATAAAAACTATTTGTGCAAAATTTCAAGCGGCTATCTTTACTCCTTCGAAAGTTTGCGTGCTTTCGACAGACAGACGGACGGATGGAGATGGTCTGTCGAAAACTTTGACCGATATGACATACATTTCCGATGCATGATACATACTTCGAAAACGTCGTAAACCTAGCCCAAAAAAAAATATTTTTTGACAGAGTTACAAAACAAGTAAAAAAACGATAAGTTCGGCCGGGCCGAACTTTGGATACCCACCACCTCGGGTATATATGTAAACCACCTTTCGTCAAAATCCGGTGAAAATTGCATACGTTATGCCCCATATCAGCTTTATCGAAATATATTCGGATTTGGACCAAATACTTATAAGTACAAGTCATTGTTCAATTGTGTATAACATAATATTAGTCTTTTTAGTAACTATATCTATATACCTAAGCCCGGCAAGGCAAGTTATGTGACACCAAAGGCCTACAGACCCATAAGCCTTAGACCAATACTGGGTGGACCAGGTCCTTAGAGACTGGATAAACCATATGCTAAGGAACAGGTGGATAAATTGTGTGTCCAATGACATAATTATAAGGGAGAAAAAGGCACAGGGCGCGCCACAGAGGGACATGGGTGACCACCATAAATGACCTATTACGGATGCTGACTGAGGAGGGACTTGAAGCCGTCTGCTACGCAGACGGTGTTATAACACTCCTAAGAGGTAAGGATCCGAACGAGCTATGCAGAAGAGCCGAAAGGGTCTTGCATATGGCATATGACTGGGCTAGACCCAGAGGTCTCAATGTTAACCCAGAGAAGACTGAAATATGCCAGTTCACGAGGAAGACGAAGGTGGGCCAATTTAACGCACCACGTTTCCTCAATAAGACGATTTCGATATCTGACAAGGTCAAATACTTAGGTGTGATCTTGGACAAGAAACCGAATTGGAAGTGTTACATTCACGAGCGTACTGAGAAGACTTACAGATGTTGGGCTCTATGTAGACGGACCGTAGGCTCGAAATGGGGCCTGAATCCTAGGATACCAATACTTACTTACGCCTCTGTAGTTTGGTGAACTGCTATGGAGAAAAAGTGCAACATAAGGACCATACAACAGGTTCAGAAAACTGTCTAGGCATAAGCGGAGCGATGAGCACCACGCCCACTAGGGCACTGGAGACTATTCTTGATATCCGACCCATTGAAATACAGATTAAGTGTGAGGCAGCAACTGCGGCTATGAGACTTAAGGCGATGGGAGAATGGATTGAGGACAGGAGTAGCTCATACCATAATCAAGGCGACGATAGGAAACCTGGAAGGAAGGGAAGAGGTTTCCGATCAGATACCTGAGATAAACCTTGAAGTCGAGTGCTACGAACCCTAGTATTGCCATCTGGAAGATCATGTTACACGGATGGATCAAAGCTAGAGGACAGAGTGGGCCTGGGGGTTTACATTGAAAACCCAGGGACTGACTTCTGTGTTAGACTGCCTGGCCATAATACGGTCCTGCAGGCGGAGATCCGGGCGATCACGAAATGCGTAAAGTGCTGTGGTACTAACGCGAAGACGTCGAGTCTGAACATCTATATCGACAGTAAAATTGCCATAAGGGCAATAACAACCTGGACGGTAAGGTCACGAACAGTCTTGCAGTGTAAGAAGGAGATTAACGCCTTCTCTGAGGATGGCAAAATCCACATTGTTTGGGTGCCGGGCCATAACGGAGTAAGGGGAAGTGAACGGGCAGACAATTTGGCGGTGAAGGCCAGAGGACTGCCGTCAATAAACTTGGTTAACCCGAAGCCTTTCGGGTCGACGCAGTCCGAGTTAAGGGAGTGGGCGACGAATGCGGATGCATGCAACATTGTGGAACAGCGAAACGGTCGGTGGGACGGCGAAAATCGTATGGGGGGATCCAGATCGTGAGGAGACGAGGCTATAACTGAAAGGAAGCAAGAAGCAGGTCAGTATAGCTAGTGGTATCATAAAGGGACACATAGGACTACGAGCTCACTTATGTAAAATCGGTGCGGCAAGTGATAGCATGTGTAGGGCATGCGGGGAAGATGATGAGACGTTGGAGCATTTCCTTTGTCTTTGCCAGACTTTAGTGTCTAACAAATACCGGCACTTAGGTGGGGACACAATACCAGATATGAACCAACCTAGGGGAGTGGTATTAAAAACAATTAAGGATTTTGTAAGTAGCACGGAATTTGTAACTTAAAATTTTCTTTTTAGAGATTACTTTATAGTTTTTAGAGCTCACAACAAGCCGATTACTGGCTTAGGTGTATGTCCATAGAGGCATGGGGCGGATTAATATCTGCACCCTCTTTTCAACCTAACCTATATCTAAAAATAAACTGATCTGAACCATATACGACGCGGATGTCGAAAAGGCTAACATAAGTCACTGTGTCAAATTTCAGTGAAATCGGATTGTAAATGCGCCTTTTAAGGGGCCAAAACTTTAAATCGAGATATCGGTCTATATGGCAGCTATATCCAAATCTGGACTGTTCTGAGCCAGATTGAAGAAGGACGTCGAAGGGCCCAACACAACTCACTGTCCCATATTTCGGCGACATCGGACAATAAATGCGCCTTTTATGGGCTCAAAACCTTAAATCGTGAGATCGGTCAGTATGGCAGCTATATCCAAATCTGGACCGATCTGTGCAATGTTGCAGAAGTATGTCGAGGATCTTAACTTAACTAGCTGTCCCAAATTTCGGCGATAACGGACAATAAATGCGCCTTTTATTGGCTCAATACCTTAAATCGGGAGGTCGGTCTATATGGCAGCTATATCCAAATCGGGACCGATCTGGGCCAAACTGCAAAATAATATCGAAGGGCCTAATGCAACTCACTGTCCCAAATTTCGGCGACGTCGGATAGTAAATGCGCCTTTTATGAGCCTAAGTCCCTAAATCTGAGGATCGGTCTTTATGCCAGCTATATCCAATTCTAAACCGATCTGAGCCAAGTTGAAGAAAGATGTCTAGTGGCTTAACACAACTCACTGTGCCGAATTTCAGCTAAATCGGATAATAAATCTGGCTTTTATGGGCCTAAGACTATAAATCGGCTGATGGTCTGATGATCTGATGGGGGCTACATCAAGATGTAGTCCGATGAAGACCATCTTCGAATTTAACCTGATTATGCACAAAATAATAATCCGCGCAAAGTTTATGCTCAATATCTCAATTTTTAGTGACTGTAGCGTGATTTCAACAGACAGATGGGCGGACATGTCTAGATCGTCTTAGATTTTTTGCGCTGATCAAGAATATATACACTTTATAGGGTCGGAAATGGGTGTTTCGATGTGTTGCAAATAGAATGAATATACCCCCATCCTTCGGTGGTGGGTATAAAAAGCTTGTATGGGCTTCAGACCCTTTATCGGGAGATCGGTCTATATGACAGATTATCTTATCTGTTTCAAATTTCAGCGAAATCGGGTACTAAATAAAGCTTTTATGGGCTTCTGTCCCATTATCGGCAGATTGGCTTATATGGCAGCTATATCTAAATATAGATTGATCTGAACCATATTTAGGTCGGATTGCGAGAGGCTTAAAAAAATGCACTGTTTCAAATTTCAGCGAAATCTTCACACCCCTTATCGGCATATCGGACTTTATGGCAGCTATATCTAAATATAGTCAGATCTGAGCCATATTTAGGTCGAATGTTGAGAGGCCTAAAAATACTTACTGTTTCAAATTATAGCGAAATTGGATAAAAGAAAAAGCTTTATGGGTTTCAGACCCTTTATCGGGAGATCGGTCTATATGGCAGTTATATCTAAATATAGTCCAATCTGAATCATATTTAGGTCGAATTTTGAGAGGCCTGAAACTACTCACTGTTTCAAATTTCAGCGAAATCGGATAAAAGAAAAATTTGTATGGGCTTCAGACCCTTTATCGGGAGATCGGTCTATATGGCAGCTATATCCAAATATAGTCCGATCTAAACCATATTTAGGTCAGTGGTCAAGAGACTTAAGATAACTCACTGCTTCAAATTTCAAATCGGGTAATAAATAAAGCTTTTGTGGGCTTCAGACCCTTTATCGAGAGATCGATCTATAGGACAGCAATATCTAAATATAGTCCGATCTGAATCATATTTGGGTCAGATGTTGGGAAGCCTTAAACTATTTAAAAAATAAAGCATTTATGGGCAGTAGACCCTTTTCCGCAGATCGGTCTATATAGCAGCTATATCAAAATATGGTTCGATTTGCCCGTTCAAGAACTTAACCAGCGTATATCAGCGTAATGGGATTAAAAATAAATCATAAATCATTAGACCCTTTATCGGGAGATCGGTCTATATGGCAGCTATATCTATTTACAGTCCGATCTAAACCATATATGGGTCAGATGTCGGGAGGCTTAAAATAAATCCACTTTTTCAAATTTCAGCGAGATGTGGTAATAAATTAAGCTTTTATGGGCATCAGGCCCTTTATCGGCAGATCAGTCTATATGGAAGCTATATCGAGTATATAGTCCGATCTGAATCATATTTGGGTCATATGTTGGGAAGCCTTAAACTATTTAAAAAATAAAATATTTATGGGCTTTAGAACCTTTTCCGCAGATCGATCTATATAGCTGCTATATCCAAATATGGCCCGATTGGCCCGTTCATGAACTTAACCAGCGTGCTTGATGATGAAACGTATCTGTGCCAAATTTTAGCTCATTATCTCAATTTTTGAAAGCTATTGAGTGATTACAACAGACGGACGAACTGACGGACAGACACACGGACATCGTAAGGATTTCTACAATTTTTAAGCCATTTTTAACTTTTTGGCATCTGAAAATAGCAGAAAATGTTTGCTGATTAGGCAAGAAATTCCACTGTCCACATTTTCCAAATTTTCGGCAGACTTTCTGTTGTTACAGCAAATACTTTTGCTATTTTTACAAATAAATTTCTCTCAGTGTATGTTCCTTATTTCGAGGGTTATTACTTACTTTACTTACTTTACTTTAATTGGCTATGACAGAATATTTCTTCCACTAGCCGAACGTAGTATAGCGTTCTAAGCGCCTCGATCTTCTGCGCTCATTCTAAAATCTCTGACACTAAGTTTCGAGGTGTCTCCCACAACTTGATCTTTACATCGGGCTTTTGGGCTTCCCGGTTTGCGTGCACCACCGTGTTTGCCTTCAAAAGACTTCTTTGCTGGAGCTTCTTCATCCATTCTGACAACATGACCTAGCCAACGCAGCCGTTGTATTTTGATGCGTTATCGAGGGTTATTACAGCCAGAAGAATAAAATCAATGTACCTCAGGATCTATATAAAAAGCAAACATTTTCATTGTGTAATTGGTTCATAATATTTCATCTCCAAAATATCCGTTCATATTCAAATATTTATTGCAATTCATCACAATTTAATTTCAGGTCTGGTACAATGCCATAACGCAAATGTTCTTCTCATTAGCAATATGTTTCGGAACTCTCACCATGTATGCTTCTTTCAACAATTTTAGAAAAAACGTTTACAGGTAATTCATTTGAAATTTTAAATTGTGTGTGTAGTTGGTATCAATCTCTTGATTTTCGATTTGAACAGATGATTACAATATCCCTTTTATCCTTTTCAGAGATGTTATGATAATAACCAGCATCGATTCGGCCACATCCATACTTTCCGGTTGCATTATCTTTGGAATACTTGGAAATTTGGCGTACGAGTCACAAACCACCGATATTGCCAATGTGGTAAAAGGAGGGGCTGGACTAGCTTTTATATCCTATCCCGAAGCTATAGCGAAATTTAAGTACATGCCTCAGCTTTTTTCAGTACTCTTTTTCTTCATGTTGCTCGTTTTGGGTGTGGGCAGCAATGTTGGCATGGTGTCCTGTGTGATGACAGTGATTAAGGATCGTTTCCCTCGCATTCCCCACTGGATGTTGGCCACAGTGGTATCGTTGATAGGTTTCACATGCGGCATTGTATATATGACACCGGGAGGACAATTCATAGTGAATTTGGTCGATTTCTTTGGATGTTCGCTAATTGCATTGTTTTTGGCTATAGCAGAATTGATGACATTTGCATGGATCTATGGTGGGAAGCGTTCGTTATAACAAGGTTTAACTTTATACTTAGGGTTTTTTTTTCATTTATAGGCACCAAACGACTTTGTGAGGATATTGAATTCATGTTGGGTGTAAAAACAGGTCCCTATTGGCGCATTTGTTGGACTTATATTACACCCGGCCTCATGTTAAGTGTTCTCATTTATTCTCTGCTTAATTATGCCCCACTTACCTACAAAGGCATCGAATATCCCATAATGTATAGTGCTTTGGGCTGGTCAATATGCGCCATAGGAGTTGGTCAACTACCGTTTTGGTTTTTGTACGAAGTACTCCATCAAAAAGGGGACTCCTTTACAATTGTAAGTAAATCAAATTTTCCTTTAACACTATAATTTTTTCTAAGTTGACAATAAATTACAGAAATTGCGCAATGCTTTTAAGCCCTCATCACATTGGGGCCCCTCGGATAAAAGACTAAACGATGAATACAGAATATATAGAAGAAGTATTAAAATAAGGTCCATGATTCCTGTTAGTATCTTGAAAAATAAAGGCAAAATCTAAATCAGTATCGCAATTTTGTTTCGCTTATTGAGCTAATTTAATATTTTAATTTGTTTTAAGAAAAAAGTTAAGGAACTACTTGTGTCAATTCTCACTATGGTATATGATATCCTCGCTCGTATCGGCTGAATATTTGGATAATTTGGTTGCCATTATTTATTGCGTGGTCATTACCAGGTAAATACATGCTCACACCAATTGCTTAATTATTGTGTTGTGCGAGTAGACGGATTGGAGGCCACCGTAGCGCAAAAGTAAACATGTCCCCCTATGACTCTGAACTCCTGGGTTCGATTACTGGAGATAACATCAGAAAGAAAATTGTAAGCGGTGGTTAACCCACTGCCATATACTGGCGATATTTGTGAGGTACTTTGCCATACTAAGACTTCTCCCCCAAGAGGTGTAGCACTGCGGCACTTCGTTCAGAGACGGCGACCTAGACTAATAAGAAGTATTTTGCAAAATTGCTTTCGACAGACAGACGGACGGACATGGCTAGATTGATTTAAAATATCATAACGATCAAGAATATATTTTATATATTAATGGGGTCTAAGACGAAAATTTCGTTAGAATCAGAATGACGAAATTAATATACCCGCATCCTATGGTTGTATAATAAACTGTATATAGGAGAGTCAGTACTTACTTTACTTTAATTGGCTATGATAGAATATTTGTTTCACTAGCCGAACGTAGAATAGCGTTCCAAGTGCCTCGATCTTCTGCGCTCATTCTAAAATCTCTGACACCAAGCAACTTGATTTTCCATCGAGCTTTTGGTCTTCCCGGTTTGCGTGTACCACCGTTTTTGCCTTCAAAAGACTTCTTTGCTTCTGGAGCTTCTTCATCCATTCTGACAACATGATCTAGCCAACGCAGCCGTTGTATTTTGACACGTGTAACTATCCTATCGTCGTCATACAGCTCATACAGCTCGTGGTTCATACGCCGCCTATATTCTCCATTAACGCAAACTGGTCCATATATCTTACGAAGAATCTTTCTCTCAAATACTCCAAGCACTGCCTCATCTGCTTTCACAAGTACCCATGCCTCAGAACCATATAACAGCACAGGTAGTATCAGTGTCTTGTAAAGTGTAGTCCTCGCCTATCAAGAGGTGGCCATGTTTCTAAACTGCTTACTTAGTCCAAAGTAGCATCTGTTTGTCAGTATTATTCTTCGCTTAATCTCAAAACTGGTGTCATTCGTTTCGTTTACGGCGGTGCCGAGGTAGATAAAGTTACTGACTGTCTCAAAATTGTGGTTCCCAACTTTCTCCATTTTTTTTATCTGCTCGGTTGCGTGTGTTCTCATGTGATTATAGTGTGCCATATCTATTCACATCTGCATCTCGTATAATCTTCTCCAGCAGGATATTGAAGAGATCACACGATAGGCTGTCTCCTTGTCTGAAACCTCGTTTGGTATTAAATGGTTCGGAGATATTCTTTTCTATTCTTACTGAGGAACGCGTATCAGCAAGTGTCATCCTGCAGAGTCTTATTAATTTTGCAGGGATACCAAACTCAGACATGGCTTGAAATACCATTGAACGTAAAGGAGTATCGAGATGGTAGGTGTTTATTTGTCCTTCTCGGGTCTTTTCCAGGATTTGGCGCAGTGTGAATATCTGGTCTAGGGTGGATTTACCAGGTCTAAAGCCGCATTGATAGGAACCAAATATCTCATTGACCTAAGATTTTAATCTTTCACACAGTACGCTCGAGAGTATCTTGTATGCGATGGGGAGAAGACTTATTCCTCTGTAGTTGGCATATTCCGTTTTGTCTCCTTTCTTGTGTACGGGATATAGTATGCTGAGGTTCCAATCATCGGGTATGCGTTCTTCTAGCCAGATTGCGCAGATAAGCTGATGCATACGCCAGCGTGTCGCCTCGGGTTTTAAATAACTCAGCAGGTAACCTGTAGGCTCCTGGTGCCTTGTTGTTCTTTAGTCGGGTCTATGCTACTTGGACCTCATTCTGACTAGAAGGCAAACTTTCTATACCATCATCAAGGATTGGTTCTGCGGTATCCTCTTCGCCGCCAACGTCGCACACTAGAAGTTGGTATCTATGTCAGTTACTAGATTTCCTTCTTTGTCTCTGCAGGAGGTTGTGCCAAAGCCATCGGTTTAATGTTTAATTCTTTGGTAGAATTTCCGGACTTCATTCTGACTCCGGTACATCTCAATTCGCTCACACTCACATTTTTCCATTTCCCTTTTCTTTCTGCGGAATAGACGTTTCTCCTCTCTCCTTTTCTCCCGACACCTCTCCTCCATCTAGCGCGCTGCTACTGACTGCTGGGTTGCCCTATATGCCGCAATCTTGGCTTCAGTAGCATCTCGACACTCTTTGACGTACCATGGGTTTCTTGGAGGAGGCTTCCGGTGCCCAAGTAAGGATTTCGCAGCATTTTCCATGGAGTAGGCAATAGTTTGCCACTGTGCCATTATATCATCGGAACAAGGAGTACTTTCATGAAGCAGTTGGGTCAGTCGAGTGGAGTATGCCGCTGCCATTTGTTGTGTTTGCAGCTTTTCAATGTCCAGCTTCCGTGCAGTGTCAGATTGTACTTTCCTCGCCATGTTCAAACGGGTGCGAAACTTTGCTGCAACGAGGTAACGATCAGAATCTATATTCGCTCCACGGATCGATCGTACATCTAACACGCTGGATGAATGCCTTCCATCTATCACAACGTGATCAATTTGGTTTCTCGTGTTTTGATCTGGTGACAGTCATGTGGCCTTGTGAATATTTTTATACCCTCCACCATAAGACGGGGGTATACTAATTTCGTCATTCTGTTTGTAACTACTCGAAATATTCGTCTGAGACCCCATAAAGTATATATATTCTTGATCGTCGTGACATTTTATGTCGATCTAGCCATGTCCGTCCGCCTGTCCGTCCGCTAACTTCCGAAGGAGTAAAGCCAGCCGCATTAAATTTTACACAAATACTTCTTATTAGTGTAGGTCGGTTGGTATTGTAAATGGGCCATATCGGTCCATGTTTTGATATAGCTGTCATATAAACCGATCTTGGGTCTTGACTTCTTGAGCCTCTAGAGGGCGCAATTCTAATCCGATTTGAATGAATTTTGGCACCACGTGTTTTGTCATGATATCCAACAACTATGCCAAGAATGGTTCAAATCGGTCTCTAACCTGATATAGCTGTCATATAAACCGATCTTGGGTCTTGACTTCTTGAGCCTCTAGAGGGCGCAATTCTTATCCGATTTGAATGAATTTTGGCACGACGTGTTTTGTTATAATATCCAACAACTGTGCTAAGTATGGTTCAAATCGGTCCATAACCTGATATAGCTGTCATATAAACCGATCTTGGGTCTTGACTTCTAGGGCCTCTAGAGGGCGCAATTCTTATCCGATTTGAATGAAATTTCGCACGACGTGTTTTGTCATGATATCCAACAACTATGCAAAGAATGGATCAAATCGGTCTATAACCTGATATAGCTGTCATATAAACCGATCTTGGGTCTTGACTTCTTGAGCCTCTAGAGGGCGCAATTCTTATCCGATTTGAATGAATTTTGGCACGACGTGTTTTGTTATGATATCCAACAACAGTGCCAAGTATGGTTCAAATCGGTTCATAACCTGATATAGCTGCCATATAAACCGATCTTGGATCTTGACTTCTTGAGCCTCTAGAGGTCGCAATTATTATCCCATTTGCCTGAAATTTTGTACGACGGATCCTCTCGACGACCATCAACATACGTGTTTATTATGGTCTGAATCGGTCTATAGCCCGATACAGCACCCATATAAATCGATCTCTCTATTTTACTTCTTGAGCCCCCAAAGGGCGCAATTCTTATTCGAATTGGCTGACATTTTACACAGGCCTCCAACATATAATTTAATTGTGGTCCAAACCGGACCATATCTTGATATCGCTCTAATAGCAGAGGAAATCTTTTCTTATATCCTTTTTTCCCAAAAAAGAGATGCCGGGAAAAGAACTCGACAAATGCGATCCATGGTGGAGGGTATATAAGATTCGGCCCGGCCGAACTTAGCACGCTTTTACTTGTTTTATGCTAAAATCTAGTGCTACTTACTACCATGTTTTTTGCCGCGGCGAAATTCACCAGCCTCAACCCATTACTGGACGTTATCTCATGGAGGCTATACTTTCCGACTGTTGGACCAAAGATGTCTTCGCAAAAAAATCTCCCAGAACGATTTTAATATCATGGGCGGGGCAGCGGTCATATTCTCTCTGGGCGCTCGTAGAAAATTAACTTGGTCTGCTTTTCCTTGTCTTCCTTCGGGGCGTGGGCACAAATAAGGATGATGTTGAAGAATTTTTCTTTTATGTGGATTGTGGCTAGCCTTTCATCCACCGGAGTAAAGCTGAAGACAAGGTGTTTCAGTCTTCGACCAACTACAAATCCACAGCCAAACAGAAGATATTTCGCTCATATCAATGAGTGCAGTCCGAATGAAGACTAATCTCAATAATATTGGGCCTCCTTTATTTATGCCGATCCTGAATGGTGTGCCGCATAGGTGCACCCCTTGGTAGAGAAGTTATAACATGGTAGGATACCTTACAAATGCAGCCAGCATTAGTAAGGAGATAACCACCGCTGAAAATATTTCTGATGTTCATAACAGAATTTAAACCCAGGCGTTTGGCGTCATAGGCGGACATGCTAACCTCTGCGCAACGGTTACCATGTTGTTTACCCAGTCTCTAAGGACCCGATCAACCCCGTACTGGTCTAAGGATTGGATGAGTGTGTCGATCTTCACATTGTTAAAAGACCCTCGATGTCAATACATATACACCACCATTGCTACTTGTTAGGCTTTCATATTCAAAGCGTGTGCCTTTGAATACAGAAGCCAGAAGGGGCGCAAGGGATCCAGCTCCTTCGGTAGGCACTCCCAACTTATAAGTCACTATGCTTACATTTAAAGTTTGCCTAATTTGAACCAACTGCTTCATAATAAAAACTTAAGTTGGTATTTTTTAATTAACAGCAGTATCAAGAAAAAAAATTTGCAATTGATTGATGTATAGAGCAACTGAGTATGGTAATATGAGTCGTCGAAATCAATTAAACACCGAAAATCGTTAATCGAAATTGATTTTGTTATTTGTGAATAACTAGCCCAAAAGAGGTTTCGTTTTAGTAAATTGTTGTCAATTTCAGCCCTCGTCATTGCTGGACCATTAGCAAGTCTCAATAGAACGCCAAATACTGGCATACGGACAGGGGCAAGGTGTCATGTGTGGGGGAAGGGGACTCCACTTCGCTCAAGATATATTACAAGTCTATAAAATTGACACCATTTAAATATTGCTTACGAGAATTTGCTGTTGTCCTCCCGCACTAACCCTGCGGGTGCTGAAGCGTTTTGCACAATAACAGTTCGTTTATAATGCATAAATAGATTTTTTTTGCTTTTCAAACAAAAATGTACCAAAAATTTATGTAAATTACAAATCAACACCACAAACAACCAACGTCACACTGTGATCGCAACAAATACAGCCAACAACAAAGGGTTTCAACGCAGCAACCCCAACAGAACGAACATGAATTCGTAGAGGCGGGCAGTGTAAGCCTAGTCTCCGCATGAGCCTCGCCAAATCAGCCAAGAGAAGAGAAAAAAGACCCACCGACTAATGGCACCCAACAGTGACAAAATTTCGAACATTCATCAATCACACTGCGCCGCACAGCGCATGCGCAAATACTCACATGACCATATGCCATCGTCGGAACAGGCCAAGTGCCATGCAGAGATTTCCCTGCTGCTGTTGGTGGAACACTAGTCACAGTCGCGCACAAGTTGAAGTTACATTGAAGAGAGCAGCAACATTACGGGATATTCAACGGCCACAAGCCTTAAAGGCGACAAGTCACATGAGGTTTGCAGATATGGATTTTCAATCTTATTTCTTTTTCGCTGTAAGGCCAACAAATGGAACAATAATAACAAATATCATTTTCGGGTTAAGGGTTCAATTTTATGTAACAGCAAACAGTGGGGCATAATGTGTTTTTGTGACACAATGGTGTCTTATTGGTCCATTGATTCTACGAAGGATTTTTCACTTGCACCACTGCCTCGTGTAGGTTGCTCATAAAACGGTCTTCCGATTTCACTTCTTAAGCCCCAAAAAGCTTAGGTAAGGTAAGGTTGAAAATAGGGTGCGGATAATAAACCGCCCTATGCCACTATGGACATACACCTAATCCAGTAATCGGATTGTTGAGAGCTTTGAAGCTTCTAAAGAGGGTGTGATTTTAATCCATCCCAGGCGCTCTAAAAACTAACAAGTAAAAGCGTGCTAAGTTCGGCGGGCCGTCTTATATACCTCCACCATGGATCGCATTTGTCGAGTTCTTTTCCCGGCATCTCTTCTTAGGCAAAATAGGATATAAGAAAAGAGTTGATCTGCTAATAAAACGATATCAAGATATGGTCCGGTTCGGACCAAAATTTAATTATATGTTGGAGACCTGTGTAAAATTTCAGCCAGTTCGTATAAAAATTGCGCCCATTTGGGCTCACGAAGTTAAATAGAGAGAACGATTTATATGGGATCTGTATCGGTCTATAGACCGAATCAGACCATAATAAACACGTTTGTTGATGGTCATGAGAGGATCCATCGTACAAAATTTCAGGCATATCGGATAATAATTGCGACCTCTAGGGGTCAAGAAGTCAAGATCCCAGATCGGTTTATATGGCAGCTATATTCAGGTTATGAACCGATTTGAACCTTATTTGACGCAGTTGTTGAAAGAAAAAAAAATACGTCATGCAAAATTTCAGCCAAATCGGATAGGAATTGCGGCCTCTAGAAGCTCAAGAAGTCAAGTCCCCAGATCTGTTTATATGACAGCTGTATCAGGTTATGGACCGATTTGAACCATACTTGGCACAGTTGTTGGATATCATAACGAAATACTACGTGCAAAATTTCATTCTGATCGGATAAGAATTGCGCACGCTAGAGGTTCAAGAAGTCAAGACCCAAGATCGGTTTATATGGCAGCTATATCAGGTTATGGACCGATTTGAACCATACTTGGCACAGTTGTTGGATATCATAACAAAACACGTCGTGCAAAATTTCATTTTGATCGGATAAGAATTGCGCACGCTAGAGGTTCAAGAAGTCAAGACCCAAGATCGGTTTATATGGCAGCTATATCAGGTTATGGACCGATTTGAACTATACTTGGCACAGTTGTTGGATATCATAACAAAACACGTCGTGCAAAATTTGATTTCAATCGGATAAGAATTGCGCACTCTAGAGGCTCAAGAAGTCAAGACCCAAGATCGGTTCGACAGACAGACGGACGGACGGACAGACGGACGGACATGGCTAGATCGACATAAAATGTCACGACGATCAAGAATATATATACTTTATGGGGTCTCAGACGAATATTTCGAGTAGTTACAAACGGAATGACGAAATTAGTATACCCCCCATCTTATGGTGGAGGGTATAAAAAGTAACCTCGAAAAAGAAAACTTTAAGGTAGGAATTCCGTGCTACTTACAAAATCCTTAATTGTTTTCCATACCACTCCCCTAAGTTGGTTCATGTCTGGTATTGTGTCCCAACTATGTACCGAATGTTTTAGCCGCGAAAGCCGAGCAATGACATAGAAAATGCTTCAACGTCTCATCATCTTCCCCACATGATATCACTTGTCGCATCGATTTTGCATAAGTGAGCTCGTAGTCCTATATGTCCCGTAATGATACCAAAACCTACTCTGATCTCCTTCTTACTTCTTTTCAGTGATCCGGATCGTGAGAGGACGATCCGGACGATCCCCATAGGATTTTCGTCGTCCTACCGACCGTTTCGCTGTTCCACAGGGTTCCATGCGCATTCATCGCCCACGCTCTTAACTTGGAATGCGTCAGCACGATAGTACTCGGATTTGCCAAGTTTGTTGACAGCAGTCCATTGGACTTCACCGACAAATCAACTGATATTTCTCCCGCTATGGCATCCAGACAGCTAAAGCTTTGATCTCTGTTCATTATCTTACCGTCCTTGTTGTCACTCTGGTCAATTTACTATCCGTTCAATATGTTCCCACTCGACGTCTGCCTGTCAGTTCCTGGGTCCTCAATGTAGGCCCCCAAATCACTCTGTCATCCAGCTTTGATCTATCCGTGCAGCATGAACTCCCAAATGGCAATACCAGAGTTCCATCAATCCAAGTTTCTGCCTTGGGCAGCAGTGCCTCGCACTCGACCTCAAGTGTTCTCAGGTATACGATCCGAAACCACTTCCATTCCTTTCATGTTCTCTATTGTCGCCCGATCATTCCGCGATGATGTGACCTACTCCTAAAATCTAAGTGTATCCATTTTCTTATAGCCTTAAGTTTCTAAGCCGCCGTAACTACCTCACACTTAATATGTCTATGGGTCGGACGTCTTGTGGGTGTGGTCCTCATCGCTCTGCCTATGTCATGCAAATTTGCCCATTATCATTCCATAAAGAACAGGGGCAAACGTCTCACATACAATGAGTCCGATTCAAGTTGAAGCTCAAGATTCAAGATGCGCCCCAGCCTCAAAACCTCTTCAAATAGGTTCATTTGACGATCTTGACAATACGGGACTCAAATGAAAGGTATTCAGGAGTAGATTGCGAATATGGTCAAGAAGAAAAAATATGCTTTACAATTTTTTGATATCGGAAGGACCGATATCAACAAGTGGACCGATAAAGACAATATGGATATCAAATGGAAGGTATTGAGAGTAGAATACGAATATGGCATTAAAAATTGGGTCCAAGTACCTAGGAAGTCGCCCCAAAATATCTAAAAGCAAACATATTGGACGTTCATGTCAAAATGGGGCTCAAATGAAAGGTATTCGGGAGTAGATTACGAATCTAGCATACAAAATCAGATCGAAGTATAAGGGGTCACCCTACACCCCAAATGGGCATAAGATCCATTATAACTATATGGGATTCGGTCGAACCGAATTTCTTAAAATTTTCGTAGATTGTGTAGGTTTTTATGGAAGGAAACATAGGCTATACAATTTTTCGATATCAGAAGGGGGGCGGACCCTCCCCCTTACGCCAAAAGCACCACCCAAAATCAAAAGTGGACCGATCGGGACAATGAAGGTATTAAATGGAAGGTATTGGAGAGAGTAGAATACGAATATGGTATTAAAATTTGAGTCTATTCCAACGGGCCGCCCCAACCCCAAAACTTCCCCAAACAGACATATTGGACGTTCGTGTCAAAATGGGGCTCAAATAAAAGGTATTTGGGATTAGATTTCGAATCTGGCATACAAAATCAGATCGAAGAGTAGGGGGTTACCCTACACCCCAAAACGCCCTAAATGGGCATAAGATCCATTATGACTATATGGGATTCAGCTGAACCGAATTTCTTAAAAGATTGTGTAGGTATGGGAGGAAACATAGGCTATATAATTTTTAGATATCGCAAGGGAGCGGGAGCCGCCCCACCCCAAACTAACTCTCTATTATATAAAAGCTAGTTGGGGTGGAAATTGATACTCAATTTCGGGACAAAGACCCTCGGTAAACCGCACCCTCAAACAGAACATAGTAACCCATCCTGCCAATATGGGGCTCATATAAAATGTATTTGAATGGAGCACGTGGCTTATATTTACTTTAAGGGCCAAGTGTCTGGGCCCTTAAAGTAAATACACGGGAGCCACCGTAGCGCAGAAGTGTAGCATGTCCGCCTATGATGCTAAACGCCTGGATTCGATGTGGTTATCCCCTCTTAATGCTGGCGACATTTGGGCGGTACTGTACCATTTGGACAGCCAAATGGTGCACTGCGGCACGGAGTTCGGACTCGGCTGTAATAAGGAGGCCCCTTATCATTGAGCTTAAAAAAAAAAAAAACTTAAATCGGACAGAACTCATTGATATGTGAGAAGTTTGCCCCTGTTTATTAATGGAATGTTCTGGAGCAAATTTGCATTTTGCCAAGTGTTTGGGTGGTCATCCCACCCCCGAAATACCCCGTAAACAGGAAATATTTACCAAATCGGTAAGATAGGAGTCAAAAGAAAGGAATTTAAGAGACGAATAGCCAAGTCCAAACGGCATGCCGCAGTGCGACACCTCTTTGGGGATTAGTTACATGGCCATGCATAGCTTTGAACCTCGCAAATTTCACCAGCATTAAGAGGGGATAACCACCGCTTTAAAATTTTTTCGATGTTTTCGCCAGGATTCGTAAGTAGGCGTTCAGCGTCACACAGCGGACATAGGCTACTGGGGCACGAACTCGATATCCACTATACGTGGCTCATTTTCTACTTCACAGTCCACCAAACTACTGAGGGACTAGTAAGTATTGGACTAATCCCGGTTCTGTAGCGCAAATGGGTTCAGACCCTATTTCAAGCTTAAGGCCTATCCACAAAGTTCTCAACATCTGTCAGCCTATTTGTTACGCTGCCGACTGTGATATTTCCAATTAAGTTTCCTGTCCACCGGCTTATTATCTGACCTCAAATTGGTTCAACTTGGTCTTCCTCGTAAATAGGCAGATTTGAGTCTTCTCTGGGTAACATTGAGGTTTAGCCCAGGCGTATGTCATCTCCAAGTCCCTTACGCCCCTTCTGAATGGCTGATTCGGATCTTTACCCCTTAGAAGTATTAAAAGATCATCTGCATTGCAGACGGTTTCAAAACCCTCTTCAGAATCAGTAATAGGTTATTTATGGTGGTCACCCAAAGAAGTGGCAATTAACTGCCCACCTGTTGCGTTTCTCACACTTTCTCCCTTATCTATACGTCTTGTGACCCATAATTAATCCACCTGTTCCTTAGCATATGGTTTATCCAATACACCAGCTACTGACCTATGGATTGGATTAGTGTGTTGGTGCCCACATTGCTGAAAGTCACCTCAAAGTCAATGCACACCACCAATGTGTTCTTTTGGCATTGAAGGATTCTTCTATTTTATGCATAACCTCGTGCAGGACTGTCTCCATCGAAATTTCTTTGACATAGGCATGCTGTACGTAATAGTTTATTTATGCTGGTTAACCAAGGGTGTAACGTTAAAATGGCCCTTGTGCCAGTTTCTCCCTATCTTGCAGGTCCTAGCGGCCAAATAAGGCGCTTCAGTAAGTCCGACTACTTCTTTAGCAACGCCAGGTGACTTAAATAGTTGGAATCTCCTCAAGGTTTCCTTTACCATTAAATCTATAATTATAAACTTTCGATCCACCTCATTGTTTCAAGGTTCCAGTGTCTCTGTGAGCCGCATTGTATTCTGGGGAAAATGTATTTTCATCAAAAGCTTCATCATGTCCTCCATTGTATCTGATCTCATGTCGTTCTCAAACATTTCAGTTTGGAACAATTTTAAATGGTGATTTTTTAGCTATTATCCTTTTGACAACACTGGTTTAAATAGCTCACCCATGTTTCACGTGGTTTCACTGTCACATATCTTCAGTTCGGTCTATAATTTAACCATGAATCGTCGTACAAACGAACAACGCTTGCAAATTATTGAACTTTATTATCAAGTGCGTGCTCTGTTAGGAAAGCTCATCGTGCGCTTCTTCCATTGAGCGACGAAGCTCATTTTAGGCTCACTGATACGTAAATAAACAGAATTGTCGATTTTGGAGTGAGGATCAGCCAGACGCATTGCAAGAGCTACCGATGCATCCAGAAAAAGTCGCAGTTTGGTGTGGTTTATGGGCTGGAGGCATCATTGGACCGTACTTCTTCAAAGATAATGCGAATCATTTAGACTATTTTATATGGGGCTATGTTAAAGCTCATGTTTATACAGACAAGCCCGCTTCAATTGACACATTGGAAGACAACACTGAAGCATTTATTCGTGAGATACCAACCCAAATATTGGAAAGAGTTTGGTGCGGTTTATGGGCTGGAGGCATCATTGGACCGTACTTCTTCAAAGATAATGCGAATCATAACGCCTTTGGACTATTTTTTGTAGGGCTATGTTAAAGCTTATGTCTATACAGGCAAGCCCGCTTTAATTGACGCATTGGAAGGCAACACTGAAGCATTTATTCGTGAGATACCAACCCAAATATTGAAAAGAGTATCCCAAAATAGAACTAAGCGGGTGGACCATTTGAGGCGCAGTCACGGTCAACATTTGCATGAAATAATCTTCAAACATTGAATTATATAGACCGACTAACGATTCAAGAGCTACCGATGCATCCAGAAAAGTCACAGTTTGGTGCGGTTTATGGGCTGGAGGCATCATTGGACCGTACTTCTTCAAAGATAATGCGAATCGTAACGCCTTTGGACTATTTTTTGTAGGGCTATGTTAAAGCTCATGTCTATACAGACAAGCCCGCTTCAGTTGATGCATTGGAAGACAACATTGAAGCATTTATTCGTGAGATACCGGCCGAAATGTTGGAAAGAGTATGCCAAAATAGAACTAAGCGGATGAACCATTTGAAGCACAGTCACGGTCAACATTTGCATGCAATAATCTTCAAACATTAAATTATATGGACCGACTAAGGATTCAAATACAGATTTCATAAAATTTTCTGAATTCCTAAAGCTTTTATAAAATCACCCTCTACATATGAGTATTTGGCCCACATCTACCCAGAACTTTTCCATATCTACTCTTATAAGTTTTTGGGAAAGCTTAAACGTAATAGTTTTCTTTGTCTCATCTAAAGAAATTTGTTACTTGTCATCCCACTGTATGTACCAGATTTCCATTTGCGATCTCTAGACCAAATTTACACTACACTTCACCATGGAGTGCCACAGTTTGATAGATTGTTTCCATTGTAAATTTCAAGTAAATTACACATGTGCAAATAGCATTAAGCGGGAAAAATATATAAATAAAAAAGCAGTAATCCCCATAACAATAATACTCACAATAACAGTAAAAAGCTAAAATTAATGAAGTTCAGAACAATACAATAGGAAACCGCTAATGCTTGCCCATAAACATCTATTGTAAAAGTGTGAACCTAGTGCGCTGTGGTCGGACGAAACTAAAGCCTCAGGTCATAACGTGCGAAACGTCATAGAATAAACTCATCGCTGAATGTGTCCTATCAATATTATATATCGTTTTATATCATGTGCGCATAGGGGAAAAGGCTCAAAGACTGAAGTAATTTTTTTATACGCTCCACCATAGGATGGGGGTATACTAATTTCGTCATTCCATTTGTAACTCCTCGATATATTTGTCTAAGACCCCATATAGTTTTGATGGTAATGACGTTTCAAGTCGATCTAGCCATGTACGCCCGTCTGTCCGTCCGTTCGTCTGTAAGCCGAAAGCCGCTAACTTTAGAAGGAGTAAAGCTAGCCGCTTGATACTTCTAATAAGTGTAGGGGATTGTAAATTGGCTGTATCGGTCCATGTTTAGATATAGCTGCCATATAAACCGATCTTGGATCTTGACTTCTACCACTAGAGGGCACAATTCTTATCCGATTTGGCTGAAATTTCGTATGAAGTGTTTTATTACGATTTTCAACAACAGTGCTAAGTATGCTTGGTCTATCGGTCTATAACCTGATATAGCTGTCATATAAGCCTTTCTGGGGCCTTGACTTCTTGAGCCGCTAGAGGGCACAATTCTTATCCGATTTGGCTGAAATTTAGCGTGAAGTGTTTTATTATGACTTCTAACAACAGTATGGCGTAAATCAGTATAGAATCTGATATAGCTGTCATATAAACCGATTTGGGGTCTTGACTTCTTGAGCGTCTAAAGTGCGCAATTCCTATCCGATTTGGCTGAAAATTTGCACTGAGTGTTTTGTTATGACTTCCAACATATGTGTTAAGAATAGTTCAAATCGGTCCATTACCTGATATAGCTGTCATATAAACCGATCTGGGGTCTTGACTTCGTGAGCCACTAGAGGGAGAAATTATTATCCCATTTAGCTGAAATTTTGCATGAAGTGTTTTGTTATGACATTCAACTACTGTGCTAAGAATAGTTCAAATCGATCCATAACCTGATATAGCTGCCATATAAACCGATCTTGGATCTTGAATTCTTGAGCCTCTACAGGGAACAAATCCTATCCGATTTGGCTGAAATTTTGCACGACGTGTTTTGTTACGGCTTACCACAACTGTGTTAAAAATAGTTCAAATCGGTCCATAACCTGATATAGCTGCCATATAAACCGATATGGGATCATGACTTATTGAGCCTCTAAAGGGCGCAAGTATTATCCGATTTGGTTGAAATTTTGTACAACGGCGTCTCCCATGACCTTCAACATACGTGTCGAATATGGTATGAATCGGTTTATAGCCTAATAAAGCTCCCCTATAAACCGATCTTCCTATTTTACTTCTTCAGCCACTTAAGTGCGGAATTCTCACTTGATTTGGCTAAAATTGTACCCAATAACTTCTACTATGGTCTCCAATACTCAATATTCTTTTCCCCTTTGTTTGCCTAAAAAGAGATACCGTGGAAAGATCTCGACAAATGCGATCCATGGTGAAGGGTATATAAGATTCGGCCCGGCCAAACATAGCAAGCTTTTACTTGTTCTCTCTCACACGCCCTCTTACTGGAAAACGAACGAACAGAAATTTTTGAGTACACGAACTTTATTTTTTCTACGAGATGGGGCGGGCCCCATCTGTTTATTTATTTGTTTAATTGTAAGTTCAGTATAGACTTAAAAACGGTTGAAACGATATCCCCGAAATTTTCGCAGATGGTGTGGAATGGTTCTGTGGGTAAACTGGAGTACAACATTTATCGATAACTGAAGGAGGGGCCGACCCTCACCCTTACCCTAGTTTTTGTATACCCACCACCATAAGATAGGGGTATACTTATCTATTCATTCCGTTTGTAACACATCGAAATATTCGTCTAAGACCCCATAAGGTATATATATTCTTGATCGTCTCGACGTTCGGAGTAAAACTAGACATGCCCGTCCGTCCGTTTGTCGAAAACACGAACGCGTTAAGCTAGCTGCTTGAAATTTTGCACAGATACTTAGTATTGATGTCGGTCATTGGGTATTGTAAATGAGTCATATCGGTTTAGATTTGGATATAGCTCCCATATAAACCGATCTCCCAAATTGATTTCTTAACCAACTGGAAGACGCAATTTTTGACCAATTTCTAAAGAATATAGCGTGAATTCAATAGACTGACGGACGGACATGGCTGGATCGTTTTAGATTTTTACGACGATCAAGGATATACTTTATAGAGTCGGAAATGGATATTTCGATATGTTGCAAACGGAATGACAAAACGAATATACCCCCATCCTTCGGTGGTGGGTATAAAAATTGTTGGAGGCCTGATGCCTTGTACGTACAATCGTTCGCATATGAAATGAGTGCCGGAGATATCACCGCCCTGAGGAACTCCTAGTTTCACTCTGCGGTGTTTCGACTTCTTATCCCTAAATTCAACAAATAACTGCCGACTACACAGATAATCCGCGACGCAGCGTTTCAGGCCTAAATAATGGGCGTGTTAGCGATGCCCCCAAATTGTTTGGCATGGCTGCCCGTGTCGAATGCCTCTGATAGGTCCCGTGCCCCGCCTACCACATGACCTGGGTGGATTGATACCAACGTGCAGGATATTAGAAATCATTCTTGCTCTGTAGGAGATGAGACGGCTGCATCGGCCGGATCGCAATTGAGCCAAAACTACTGTTATTTGCCGGAGCAAGTCAATTTCTACAGGTGCAATGGATGATGATCGGTCTCCAAGGACCACAATCATAATGTTTGGGGGGTCTGATGCCATGATTGTACAAAAGTCCGCATAAGATACGAATGCCAGAGATATCACCCGCCTTGGAAAATTCCTGTTTCACTCTACGGTGTTTTCACTTCTTGTCCCTAAATGCTACAAATGACTGACAACCACAGAAATAATCAGCAACCCACCGATGCAGGACTGGCTGGAGGGACGTGTTGGCAATGTGCTCAAATAGTTTGGCATGGCTGGCCGAATGCTTTCGATAATTCTAGTTTCACAAGGACATGTCACATGGCCTGGGCTGATTGAAGCCACGGCAAATGATGGCATGCTAAGCTTTTGTTTTGCTGTGCAGTCTTTAAAATCCATGCTATCAGCATCCCACCGATGCAGGACGATCTAGACATGTCCGTCCGTCTGTCCGTCTGTCTGTTGAAATCACGCTACAGTCTTTAAAAACAGAGATATTGAGCTGAAATTTTGCACAGATTCTTTTTTTGTCCATAAGCAGGTTAAGTTCGAAGATGGGCTATATCGGACTATATCTTGATATAGCCCCAATATAGACCGATCGGCCGATTTAGGGTATAAGGACCAAAAAAGCCACATTTATTATCCGATTTTGCTGAAATTTAGGACATTGAGTTGTGTTGGACCCCTCAATATCCCTCTTCAATTTGGCCCAGATCGGTCCAGATTTGGATATAGCTGCCATATAGACCGATCCTCCGATTTAGGGTCTTCGGGTCATAAAAGCCACATTTATTATCCGATTTTGCTGAAAGTTGGGACAGTGAGTTGTGTTGGACCCCTCGACATCCCTCTTCAATTTGGCCCAGATCGATCTAGATTTAAATATAGCTGCCATATAGACCGATCCTCCGATTTGGGTCTTAGGGCCATAAAAGCCACATTTATTATCCGATTTTGCTGAAATTTCGGAAAGTAAGTTGTGTTACGCCCCTGGACATCCTTCGTCAATTTGGCCCAGATCGATACAGATTTGGATATAGCAGCCTTATAGACCGATCTTCCATTTAGGGTTTAGGCCCATAGAAGCCACATTTATTATCCGATTTGGCTGAAATTTCGGAAAGTGAGTTGTGTTACGCCCCTGGACATCCTTCGTCAATTAGGCCTAGATCGGTACAGATTTGGATATAGCAGCCTTATAGACCGATCCTTCGATTTAGGGTCTAAGGCCCATAGAGGCCACATTTATTATCCGATTTGGCTGAAATTTCGGAAAGTGAGTTGTGTTACGCCCTTCGACATCCTTCGTCAAATTGGCCAAGATCGGTTCAGATTTGGATATAGCTGCCATATAAACCGATCCTCCGATTTAGGGTCTTATGGTCATAAAAACCACATTTTTTATCCGATTTTGCTGAAATTTGGGACAGTGAGTTGTGTTGGGCCCCTCAACATCCTTCGTCAATTTGGCCCATATCGGTACCGATTTGGATATAGCTGCCATATAGACCGATCCTCAGATTTGGGGTCTTAGGCCCATAAAAGGCTCATTTATTGTCCGATGTCGCCGAAATTTGGGACAGTGGGTTAAGTTAAACCCCTTGACATACTTCTGCATTATGGCTCAAATCGCTCCACATTTGGATATAGCTGCAATGAAGACCGATATCTCGATTTAAATTCTTGGTCCCATAAAAGTTGCATTTATAATCCCATGTCACTGAAATTTGACACAGTGACTTATGATAGGCTCTTCGACATCCGTGTCGTATTTGGTTCAAATCGGTTTATTTGTAGATATAGCTACTGAAAAGACCAATATTTTGTTATACACAATTGAACAATGAGTCGTACTTATTAGAATTTGGTCCAAATCGGAACATATTTCGATATAACTACTATGGGACATAAGGTATGCTATTTTCACAGGGTTTTGATTATTATTATATACCCGATTACATGGATTACATATATACCCGAGGTGGTTGGTATCCAAAGTTCGTCCCGGCCGAACTTAACGCCTTTTTACTTGTTATTTTTGGAGAACATATTTCTGAAATCAATAACCGCTTTTGACTGTCGCAGTTCTCTACACAAGATTGATGAACAATTAAAATGTACCTCGTCAGGTTGCCGTGTAGCGAAAATATCACGAAAATTATAGAGCAGGCAGCTTGCAAGTCTAGAACTTATTTCCAGGAGAACTGGAATCTGCGCGAATGCTTTCGGCGACAGGTATTCTCATTCTTCGAAATAGTGCTCAAAGCGTTATGGATGACAATTGGTCCCGAATCAGTCGCCTTAACGCTCCAAGTTTACGTAGCCCAATCTAAATTGGTAGAGATATACCAATTTGCTGTACTGGACGTTGCTGGACGTACAGAAGACGCGTATGGCCAAACCCGCATTGAATGTCATGATAAAAATATTCCCATCCTATGGAGTTGACAAGTTTATCCTTCACTAAAGTAAGAACAAACTGTTTCCATGACTGCCCTTTCGGAGACAATACAGAAACCCTTAATAATAAATCCAATTCAACATCAATCCTTTTCTCGCCTATGACCATGGAGTAAGCAAACACTTCAGATAGATGGATGGAAATATAAAATGTTTCAAAAGCAACCCACAAACACCTTCAAACAACCACATGACACATCATTCCCATTGAATTGTTGAGTACCACCAGCCAACATTGATTGCCATAGTGTGGAGTGCATTAGCGGCACCTCCCAAATGGCATGTCAAACATAACTTAAATTGTCAAAAAACAAAGAAACAAGAAAAAATGCTTAAAATTTGGGAGCGTTTCTGAAATGTTTTCATTTGTGAATATTTTTGGCGGTGGGACTTTTTTTTTTTTTTGGCAACTACTTGCACAAACCGCTTCCATTTTGTGAGTCATGGGGTTGGCAGCCAACACCAGCTCCACTGCTTTGCAACAACAAAGTGGCAACTGTGGCAGCAGCAGCAGCAATAGCGGCCACTTTGGATTATTGGTTCTACGACTATAACCCATTTTTAATGGATTTTGTCATATCTGAGCATATATGCAAGCATACATTTGGCCATATGACGGAGCGTAAGAACGTTTACGTTAACCTTAAGTATTGCAGCAGCATATGTTGTCATTACAAAATTGCCTGTTTTTTTTTTTTTTGCTTTGATTCATTGCAGTCCGATTTCATTCTCAAGAATAGATTTTCAAGTGCTTTACATGTATGGCCAAATGAGTGACTGACTGCCTGGCTGGATGCATTGCCATACAAATTATGCAATTTCTAAGATTTCAGATTTTTTCTTTTTTCGGTTTTCGGTTTTGTCTCGAAGCGGTCATAAAACAAATTCTTCCACATTTAACACCCGAACGCCCATTCACAGCCACTTAGATGCTATTAGATTCTGTAATTCAAATAGACTCGGTTTGGTTCTGTGTGTCACTTTGACTGTGCACAGGCTTAAGTGTTTTGACACCCTATTTACTGCGATCGAGTTTTGGTTGGTATACCACAGTTGTCAAACTATTTGTCAATAAAATGATCTTAGATATCGATTGACTATGACACATAAGTGTCACTGTGTTTTCGATATCACAAAACGGAATCTAAAACTTAATTGAGACCACTTTAATGTAATGAGAAAATGTGTCATATTTCTCGGACAAGGCCACAGCTGAAGATTGAAATGATTGTGAATCGAGATAACTGATGAGCAGAAAGGAGAACCAATGATCAATTAATGAGCCATTAAACTCTAGAGTCCTGCTTGTTTTTCAGCAATCAATACGGCTATAAAGGTAAAAAAAAATCGAAAAAAAGACTTGTATTAGCATTAGGAGTAAGCTGGCCTTGAAGAGCTTATAACCGCTTAAGTCACCAGGGATAGAAGGAATATTTCCGACATACTACAGAAGGAGGCGGACTTTCTAACGCCTGATCTAGCCCCTATGTTCACAACGGGGTTAGGAATCACATATTCTCCGAAGGCTTGGCATGAGACAAAGGAAGGGCTCTTTCTCAGACCCGTCAAGGAAGGTGACACGGTACTAAACGCTTTCAACAATGATTGGACTGACACACTTATCCAATCCTTAGGCCAGCACAGAGACCTGACACACTCTGTGGAGACTATGGACATACACCTTAGGCTTAGGTGTATGTTCATAGTGGCATGGGGCGGATTAATATCTCTCTCTTTTCAACCCAACCTAACCTAAAGACTGGATAAGCCATCAGCTAAGGCAAAGATTGATATATTGTGGATCCGATAACATAAGGATTAGGGAAAATTTTGGCGACAAAAGTGGACCTGGGTGGAAAGTTTTCTGATCGGATATCTGAGAGGATACTTGAGGTCGAGTGCAAGACGCTTTTGCCAGCGACCACTCTTGGATGGATGGCCGATCGATATTACCAACTGACATTACCAACACGTCTGATCGTCTATATTGAGGATGCAAAGATTCAGTTCTGTTTTCGTCTGTCTGACCGTTACACTCTCATGCAGTAGAGAGTGTTACGGTCAGTGTTATATGGCAAAATATCGATAGCACTATCGATAGTTCACTTTTTATGTCAATATCCATAGTTTTTAACACTATCGATAAATTAATATTTCCCTTGAAAGAAATCATCCCTTATTATTAACCGACAAAAATTACAAAATTCATAAGGCAAACTTTACTCTTTTAATACAAAGAAATGTAATAGAAAAGTTAGGACAAAATACCAAAAAGTGATCATTTTGTGGCATCCATTGGTATTTGCATTTAGAATAGAAAAAGCACTCGATAGTCAAGTATAATACTAACTTGACTTCTTGCTCATCTAGAATCCTCAATTTTTGTTTAATTGGGGGTTAACCAAGAAACCTCAATCATTAGCCAATCACGCTAAAATTTTGTGCGAGAATTTCTCCAATATCACGGTTTCACTTCTTAAATGTCTAAAAGCTGTAATCATTGGCCAATTTACTTTCTTCATTATAATCACTATGAAAACTGAGCTAATGTCACTGTGAACCAATTTCAGGGTCATGGTCTATGAGGGAAACTCCAACATTGGGTAGTAGTATTAGTTAGAAAGTCAATTGGGCAAGGCCGTAAAAAGAGTTTAGGGTTCTCAGACCAAACATTTGTATGGCCTTCTTATATATAACTTTAATATAGCGAACTTGCTGTTCTGAACCGGAAGACCTGACGCGTTTTCTTTAAAAATATGTATATTTTTATACCCACCACATCGAAATATCAATTTGCGACCCTACAAAGTACGCATATTTCGAATCGTCGTAAAATTCAAAGACGATTTAACGATGTCCGTGTGTCTGCCCGTCCGTCTGTTGTAATCGCTCTAGAGACTTCAAAAATTGAGATACTGAGCTGAAATTTGGCACAGATACGCCTTTTTTATGCACGCTGGTTAAGTTCTTGAACGGGCCAAATCAGACCATATTTGGATATAGCTGCTATAAAGACCATTTTTTCGATAAAAACTTTAACTCTATTTCTCATCCGATTGTGCTGAAACTTGAAACAGTGAATAGCTTAATGCTGCCCGACAACTGACCCAAATACGGCTCAGATCGGACTATATTTAGATATAGCTACCATATAGACCGATCTCCCGATAGAGGGTCTAAAGACCATAAAAGCTTTATTTTTTACCCGATTTCGCTGAAATTTGGAACAGTGCGCATTTTTAAGCCTCTTAATATCCGATCCAAATTTGGTATAGATCGGACAATATTTAAATATATCTGCCATATAGACCGATCTAAGGGGTCTGAAGCCTGTATTTTTATCCGATTCCGCTGAAATTTGAAACAGTGAGTAGTTTTACGCCTCCCACCATAAGACCCAAATATGGTTCAAATCGGAAAATATTTAGATATAGCTGCCATATTGACCGATCTGCCGTTTAAGGAACTGAAGCCCATAATAGCTCTTTTTATTACCCGATTTTGTTGAAATTTGAATCAGTGGGTAGTTTTAGGTCTCCCGATGTCCGTCCCAAATATGATTTGTATCGGACATTATTTAGATATAGCTTCCATACAGAGCGATCTGCCGATAAAGGATCTGAAGCCCATAAAAACTACATTTTTTATCAGATTTCGCTGAAATTTGAAACAGTCAGTAGTTTTAGGCCACCTGCCACCTGCCACCCGACCCAAATATGGTACAGATCGGACTGTATTTAGATATAGCTGTCATATAGACCGATATACCGGTTAACGCTCTGATGATCATAAAAGCTTTATTTATAACCCGATTGTTTTGATATTTGAAATACAAAATTCAACAGTGACTTATAAAGGGTGATTTTTTTGAGGTTAGGATTTTCATGCATTAGTATTTGACAGATCACGTGGGATTTCAGACATGGTGTCAAAGAGAAAGATGCTCAGTATGCTTTGACATTTCATCATGAATAGACTTACTAACGAGCAACGCTTGCAAATCATTGAATTTTATTACCAAAATCAGTGTTCGGTTCGAAATGTGTTCAAATGTTGACAAATTTTGTTCAGCGATGAGGCTCATTTCATCCCACGTGATCTGTCAAATACTAATGCATGAAAATCCTAACCTCAAAAAAATCACCCTTTGTTTATTGGACCACTCAATGGACGTGCCGAATTTGGGTGCATAAGTTACCCCAATTTTCACCACATTGTGGCGAAAGGGGATTTTCATATACACCCGAGGTGGTGGGTATTCAAAGTTCGGTCCGACCGAACTTAATGCTTTTTACTTGTTTTTATACCCACCACCCGAAGGATGGGGGTATATTCATTTTGTCAGTCCGTTTGCAAACATCGAAATATCCATTTCCGACGCTATATATATTCTTGATCAGCGTAAAAATCTTAGACGATCTAGACATGTCCGTCCGTCTGTCCGTCTGTCTTTTGAAATCACTCTACACTTTTTAAAAATTGAGATATTGAGCTGAAACTTTGCACAGATTCTTTTTTTGTCCATAAGCAAGCAAGATAAGATTATATTGGAGTATATCTTGATATAGCCCCTATAAAGACCGATCAGCCGATTTAGGGTCTTAGGCCCATAAAAAGCTACATTTATTATCCGATTTTGCTGAAATTCAGTGAGTTATGTTAGGCCTTTCGACATCTTTCTTCAATTTGGCCCTGATTGGTTCAGATTTGTATATAGCTGCCATATAGACCGATCTCTCGATTTAAGGTTTTGGGCCCATAAAATGCACATTTATTGTCCGATGTCGCCGAAATTTGGAACAGTGAGTTAGGTTACGCGTCTTGACATGCTTCTGCAATATGGCACATATCGGCTCAGATTTGGATATAGCTGCCATATAGACCGATCCCTGAGTTTAAGGTGTTGGAGCCATTAAAAGCGCGTTTGTTGTCCGATGTCGCTGAAATTTGAGGCAGTGAGTTTTGTTTGACTCTTCGACATCCCTCTTCTATTTGGATCAGATCGGTCCAGATTTGAATATAGCTGCCATAATGACCGATCTCTCGATTTAAGGTTTTGGGCCCATAAAAGAAGCATTTATTGTCCGATTTCGCCGAAATTTGGGACAATGCGTTGTGTTAGGCTCTTCGGCATGTTTTGTCCCAAATCGGTCCAGATTTTTAATCGGATTTCACTGAAATTTGACATAGTGACTTATGTAAGGCTTTTCAACATCCGTGTCGTTTAATTTTCAGATCGGTTTATTTTTAGTTATAGCTGCTAAACAGACCAATATTTTGTTATACACAATTGAACAATGACTTGTACCTATTAGTATTTGGTCCAAATCGGAACATATTTCGATATAACTGGTATGCAATTTTCACCAGATTTTGATGAAAGGTGGTTTACTTATATACCCGAGGTAGTGGGTATCCAAAGTTCGGCCCCGATGAACTTAATGCCTATTTACTTGGTTTTTCTTGTTTTTACATCAAATGCTTCCATTGGGTTCCATATCCTTGGATATGCGGTTATACGGGTTTTCAGCGCTCGTTCCTCTATGTTTGGTAGTGCCAATTGTTTTTTCAGCATCAATAGGAATGACCGTCGTCTGTCACTTCTTTTTATTGTCTTCATCTCGTTGTATGAAATAAATTCAGCTAATGCAGCAATGCCCACGTCTTAGAATTTTACGAAAATTGATATTTCCTTGTGATGACAAAGCGAATATTCATCCTTCGGTGGTAGGTATAATCAGAGCGTTCCAAATAAACCTTATTGCGGATATGATGAAGAAAGTTTGCAGTCATTCAAAGCGTAAAGACTTTTTCCTAAATCTTGATTAAATTGCACTATGTACAATTGAAATATTTCCCATGAATCTTTACAAAGGGTATATGCTATATCGACTTAAACCCAACTAGTGTCACTTGCCACTTCACGTTCAGTGGTTTTGTTCATTTTAGTGATTATTTCTGGCAATCAGTCATATTAAGACTGCACGCCATTAACAAAATATCTATCCGGTAGGTATGACCAAAAATGTCGGATTTGATTTTTGTAAAATTTTGTGAAAAACTTCAAATTTGCTGTGGTACGAAAATGTTTTTGCATATTTAACCATTCATGGTGCTGCATCAACATTGGCGGCAGCAGGCAGCAGTGAACTCGTATCATTGTTAATTTGTCAAATTTATGTTGAATGCCACCACAGCCATGGCCAACACTACCGCCCGTCACTACTGATTTGATAGCAAACTCCATGCAGTTGGGCCGATGCAGTTTCTTCCTGGGGTGGGGCTTATGGGGTGGCACCCCGCTAGATGCAAAGTCTAGCTGCCCGCCTGCCTGCCTGCCCGAATGTCTGATCGCACAGAAATAGTTTTGTAAATCGCTTTAAATGTAATTGTTTGCAATTATTCAATTGCAATTAAAGTGTGGGAATTACGTGTCGACCAAGGTACTGCGCTAAAATTCGTTGTTTTCCTGGTCCCCCATATCTCGATACGAATAATTGGCTTTGATAAATTTAAAGAAATATTTTTGTAAATTCTGTTTTTTTCTCGCCCAACATTTGTGTCATTGTAATTTAGCGAATTTAACGAATTTAGCATATGCAAATCAGTTATTTTCTTAATTTTTGTCACGGTGGCCTGGTGGCAGTGTGTGACTAAAATGTGTCATTTATTAAATAAAGTTACAGCAATTGTAATTGTAGAAACAATTTATCATCAATTAAAGGATTTGCAACAAATTTATTTTGCTCACAAAGACATTTGAATACTTTTCGACTAACATGCGATTATAATTATGCATTAACAATAAACATTAACAAATGAATGTACAGAGTTCTTACCTCTTAGTCATGTACAAAATAATAAGAGTTTTTCATATATTATTGGAGCCCATGTCTTTGCATGCTCACATATAGACAACGGTGCAAATAACTTTTCGCCCATCTATTTTAGCTATTTCGAAAATGCTAAAATTTGCTAAGTCAACCTCTTTAATATTATGGCTGTGAACTACATGAAGCAACATATTCCTGGCCGTTATTTAAAAAATAGATTGAATAACACTAGCTGTAGTCTGCGATAATAGTCCTCGTGGAAGAATTTTATATCGGGTTTTTATACCCACCACCGAGGGATATGGGTATATTCATTTTGTCATTCCGTTTAAAACACATCGAAATATCCATTTCCGACCCCATAAAGTATCAGCATAAAATCCAAGACGATCTAGACATGTCCGTCCGTCTTTCCGTCTGTCCGCCTGTCTATTGAAATCACGCTACAGTCTTTAAAAATAGAGATATTGAGTTGAAACCTAGCATAGATTCTTTTTTTATACCCACCACGGAAAGATGGGGGTATACTCATTTTGTCATTCCGTTTGCAACACATCGAAATATCCATTTCCGTCCCTATAAAGTATATATTCTTGATCAGCGTAAAAATCTAAGACGATCTAGCCATGTCCGTCCGTCTGTCCGTCTGTCATTTGAAATCACGCTACAGTCTTTAAAAATAGAGATATTGAGCTAAAATTTTGCACAGATTCTATTTTTGTCCATAAGCAGGTTAAGTTCGAAGATGGGCTATATCGGACTATATCTTGATATAGCCCCCATATAGACCGATCCGCCGATTTAGGGTCTTTGGCCCATAAAAGCCACATTTATTATCCGATTTTGCTGAAATTTGGGACCGTGAGTTGTGTTAGGCCCTTCGACATCCTCCGTCAATTTGGTCCAGATCGGTCCAGATATGGATATAGCTGCCATATATACCGATCCTCCAATTGATGTCGCCGAAATTTGAGATAGTGCGTTATTTTAGGCCCTTCGACATCTTTCTTCAATTTTACCTTGATCGGTTGAGATTTGGATAAAGCTGCCATATAGACCGATTTCTCGATTTAAGGTTTTGGGCCCATAAAAGGCGCATTTATTGTCCGATGTCGCCGAAATTTGGGACAGTGAGTTAAGTTGTGCCCTTTGATATACTTCTGCAATATGGTACAGATCAATGAAGATTTTGATATAGCTGCCATATAGACCGATCTCTCGGTTTTAGGTTTTGGGGCCATAAAAGACGCATTTAATGTCCGATTTCGCTGAAATTTGGGACAGTGCGTTGTGTTAGATTCTTAGACATTTTTCTGCAACTTGGCCCAAATCGGCTCAGATTTGGATATAGCTGCCATATAAACCGATATCTCGATTTAAAGTCTTGGCCCCATAAAAGGCTAATTTATAATCAGATTTCACTGAAATTTGACGCAGTGACTTATGTTAGGCTCTTCGACATCAGTGTCGTATATGGTTCAGATCGGTTTATTTTTAGATATAAATACTAAACAGACCAATACTTTGTTATACACAATTGAACAATGACTTGTACTTATTAGTATTTGGTCCAAATCGGAACATATTTCGATATAACTGCTATGAGACATAAGGTTTGCAATTTTCACCGGATTTTGATGGAAGGTGGTTTACATATATACCCGAGGTCGTGGGTATCCAAAGTTCGACACGGCCGAACTTAACGCTGTTTTACTTGTCAAATTTTGCAAAACAAAATATTGGCCTTTTTGGTCGCCATATCCAAATATGGACCGATCTGAACCACATACGTCACAAATGTCGAAAGCCTAACATAAGTCACTGTGTAAAATTTCATTGCAATCGGATTACAAATGTGCCTTTTATGGGGACAAAACTTTAAACCGAGAGATCGGTCTATATGGCAGCTATATCCAAATCTGAACTGATCCAAACCAAATTAAAGAAGGATGCCGAAGGCCCTAACACAACTCACTGTCCCAAATTTCGGCGAAGTCGGACAATAAATGCGCCTTAATGGGTCCAAATCCTTAAGCCGGGAGATCTGTCTATATGGCAGCTACATCCAAATCTGAACCGACCTAGGCCCAAATGCAGAAAGATGCCGAAGAGTCCAACACAACTCACCGTCCTAAATTTCGACGAAATCGGACAATAAATGCGCCTTTTATGGGCCAAAAACCTTTAAATCGAGAGATCGGTCTATATGGCAGCTACATCCAAATCTGAACCGATCTTGACCAAAATGCAGAAAGTTGCCGAAGAGCCTAACACAACTCACCGTCCCGAATTTCGGCGAAATCGGACAATAAATGCTTTTATGGTCCCAAGACCTTAAATCGAAAGATCGGTCTATATGGCAGCCATATCCAAATCTGAACCGATCCGAGCTAAATTAAAGACGGATTTGGGTGGATTTGAGTGGCCTATCCCAACTCACTGTCCCAAATTTCAGCAAAATTGGATAATAAATGTGGCGTTTAGGGCCTAAGACCCTAAATCCGCGGGTCGGATTAAGTAAAGGTGGAGTTTCTGACTCGGACAGCGACTGTGTCAATGAAACAGTCATCGCAGCCGAATCGAGAGATGAGGGCATCAGGATGACAGCAGAAGTAAGCGATGGCTTTGCTAAGCTCACAAGCAGACCGAGAAAGCGATCCGCTGCACGACGAAGGAGACAGAGGAGTATGTACCGGCAGCGTAATCGGGCAAAAGTGCAGGATGCTGGAAGGGATAGAACTGACATTTCTGGCACTTCTACGGAAGCTGGAAAAGAATCAGATCTCCCGAAGAGCATAACACTGCTAAAATACTGAAGAAGTAAAAGAGCTCCCCGCTTTCAAGTACTCTGGGAAAACCAAGCCAGCCATCCCGCAATGGAGACTTCAGACTGTGTCCTGCGAGGTAGACAAAGTTGGAACAGAAACGAAGGAAGCGCGCACAGCTGAGTCTTCATGGAGGACTGTGACTTCCAAAAAGCCACAGTCATTACGAAAGGGGAAGATGGTCGCTGAGAATGGTAAGAAGCCGCCCTCTTACGCTAGAGTGCCAAGGAAGCACAACAGAGATGAGCTGACTTATGCAGTCATCAATTTCGGCTGCGAATCCAGTAGGATTCAACCAAATCATCGGTCCCAAGTGGAGGATTTGGTTAAAGATCGGATTTTTGAACATGTGTGGAACTCTGTAGAGGGTCCACCCATACAAATGATGAGTTGCGAGTTTAGAGGGGACATCTTTACGCTGCGTGTCGGCGGAATGTATTGATACCGTCAAACAGCTCGTCAGAGGTATTCACGCTCCTTGGGAGGGCGCAAAGCTCGACCTTGTGAGAAAGGTGGATATACCGCAGCTCACAAAGGCTACGGTCTTCATCAAGGGATGGGGCAGTAAATTTGCGACGGAACGCATGTTGGGATTCTTGGACAAGTAAAACCAAGGTTTGTCGCAGAGAAGTGGGAGGTCTTCCACAGGGAGGAGGAAGGAACTCTCTTTGTGGTTGGCATTGATCAAGTCTCCGTGACGAGTTTGGCTAAGACTAAAGGCATGGCGCACTACGGGAGCAAAGCTATTCTTTTCAAGATTGGGAAGACTAGGATAGGCAGAAATTTTCATTCTGCGACACCAGCCCATGCAGTGGCAGGTGACTAAACACCGCCCAACAAACAGGAGGCCGACAAAGAGACAATCACGGTATCTCTCAATATTGGAAAGACTAGGAGAAGCAATAATCCTAATACTAAAATATCAGGCAGTGCAGTGGCAAGAGATCCAACACAGTCTAACAAACAGGAACCCCACGACGGACCCATCACCGACTTAAAGATTCGGAATACTGGGATAGGTAAGGATCCTAATATTTAAACATTAGGCAGTGCAGCTACAGCAGACTCAATGCAACCCAACGAACAGGGAGCCGATGATGGAACCATCACCTACTCCCAAGAAGCCCATTTACATAAGATTTGGAAGGCTAAGAAAATCAGTGATCCTAGTATTGAAACACCAGGCAGAACAGGGAATGGAAGCCCAATAAAGCTTAACGAACAGGGACCCGACGATGGAACCATTACCGACTTTATAAAAAGTCGGAAGACTAGACTAGGCAATGAACCTAAAACGATGACATCAGGCTGTGCAGTGACAGGAAAGTCAATGTCGTCTAAAGAACAGGGAGCAGACGATGAGATCATCACCTACTTCCAAGATGCCCATATACTGGAGGACCAATGATTGAGGTAATCGAGATAAACATCCATCGGCGACACCAAAGGCCTACAGACCCATAAGCCTTACGTCCTTTCTACTCATAACCATGGAACGTATTGTGAATACCATGATAAAGAGTATGACATCCAGCGAACTGCTCAAATACAAACAGCATGTCTATGTCAAGGGA
Organism: Stomoxys calcitrans; assembly: GCF_963082655.1. Taxonomy (NCBI): domain Eukaryota; kingdom Metazoa; phylum Arthropoda; class Insecta; order Diptera; family Muscidae; genus Stomoxys; species Stomoxys calcitrans. Next base: position 172,905,789 of record NC_081553.1, read on the forward strand.
AGGTCGGCCTCCATCCAATATTTGATCAAAGTCGTACAATAAATGAGTCTTTTATGGGCCCAAGATCTTAAATCGAGAAATCGGACTATATGGCAGCTATATCCAAATCTGGACCTATCTGGGCCAAATTTAAAAAATTATGTCGAAGGGGTAAACACAACTCACTGTCTCAAATTTTAGCGAAATAAGGCAATAAATGGCTCTTTTATGAGCCCAAGGCCTTAAATCGGGAGATCGGTTTATGGGAACCATAGGCGTAGAAAGGTGGGGGGTGGGCTAACAACTCCCGACAAAAGTTTTATATATATATATATATATATGTATACGAGGTGATGGGTATGCAAAGTTGTAGCCAGCCCAACTTTAAACCTTTTTACTCGTTTAAACCTAACCTAACCTATCATTGAGCTTGAACTTGAATCGGACAACACTCATTGATATGTGAGAAGTTTGCCCCTGTTCCTTAATGGAATATTCATGGGCAAATTTGCATTTGCCACGGTCCGAACCGGCTGAAATTAGTGTATTCTTCTTCTGTTTTATTTCTAGCTACTCATTCAAATTTATAACAGTAAAGCTTTTTACCGCAACCCAAATTTCAAACTGAAGCTTTTTTATACTTTCATACAAAGCCCTCATTTGAATTTAAATGAAAGCTCTCCTCAATTAAACAAAATTGTCATTTTTATTTTCTACATAGTGCATGTCCGCGAAGAAGAAGAAGACCCCGATGAATTCCATAACTATGCCTATTAAACACAGCTCAGCCCCTTTTAAAATTGATGATAGGTGGTTGAAGCAACGATACCCGCATATCGCATTCATTATTTTCAGTCATATTTGTCATCTCTGTTTATGGCTAACCATTCTGTCATGCTTTATGGCTGGCTCGTCTTCGTTATCAATGACGTCGTCGTTGCTGTCGTCAACATGGTCATAAACACATCACACATTTTAATGTTCTATTGTCTTCAGTGTTGTTTTGATGTCTGCTCGTCTACTGAAAATAATTTACTAAGTGCCATAGTATCATGGATTTTTTGTTGTCTTCAATGAATTTCGCTTCTTATGCTTCACAAAAACAATGGCATGTGCTGTGTCTCGTTGAAGCAGTTCTTGTTATTGTTTTGCCGGTAACAGTGTTGTCAACTTAGCCATTAGTGAAGTCAACTCAAAAAAGCAGTTTTCACCGCTTTTAACTCTTTGTTTTCCTTTTTTCTAAATATTTCGAAATATATTTTTCCAATCTATGAGAAAGCCTCTTTAATTGTGCGTACAGAATTTCATTTAAGTTCGTACAATTGCATGTGTTTTTGGCAGACTAACGTATGCATATCCCTTACACATAATAATGGGAAACACGTAAGAGCGTGCTAAGTTCGGCCGGGCCGAATCTTATATACCCTACTCTTATATACACTACGGATCGCATTTGTCGAGTTCTTTGCACGGAATCTCTTTTTAGGCAAACAATTGAATGCTGAACATTGTAGAAGTCATTGTGTAATATTTCAGTCTACTCGGATAATAATTGCGACTTGTAGGGGGTCAAGAAGCAAAATCGGGAGATCGGTTTATACGGGAGCTGTATCAAGCTATAGATCGATTCAGACCATATTAGACACTTATGTTGATGGCCATGGGAGAAACCATTGTACAAAATTTCAGCCAAATCGGATGAGAATTGCGCTCTTCAGAGGCTCAAGAAGTCAATATCCGAGATCCGTTTACATGGCAGCTATTTCAGGTTATGCACCGATTTGCAGCATTCCTAATGCATTTGTTGGAAGTCATAACAAAACACATCGTGCAAAATTTCAGCCAAATCGAATGAGAATTGCGCCCTCTAGTGGCTAAAGAAATCAAGACCCAAGATCGGTTTATGTGGCTGCTATACCAGGTTTTAATCCGTTTTGAACCATATTTAGCACAATTGTTGGATACCAAAACACTACGTGCAAAATTATAGCCAGATATCGGATAAGAAGTGCGCCCTCTTAGAGCTGAAGAAGTCAAGACCCGTGATCGGTTTATATGGCAGCTACATCAGGTTACGAACCGATTTGAACTATACTTAGCAAAGTTATTGGAAGTCCTACCAAAACACCACGTGCAAAATTTCAGTCAAATCGGACGAGAATTGCGCCCTCTAAAGGCTCAAGAAGTCAAGATCCCAGATCCGTTTTTATGGCAGCTATATCAGGTTATGCACCGATTTTCAGCATCCTTAATGTATTTGTGGGAAGTCATACAAAACACCTCATGCAAAATTTCAGCCAAATCAGATGAGAACTGCGCCCTCTAGCGGCACAAGAACTTAAGACCCGGGATTGGTTTATATGGCAACTCTATCAGGCTATGAACCGATTGCAACCATTCTAAGCACAGTTGTTGGAAAGGAAACCAAAACACCACGTGCAAAATTTCAGTCAAATCGGACGAAAATTGCGCCCTCTAGAGGCTCAAGAAGTCAAGATCCTAGATCCGTTTATATGGCAAGTTATGCACCGATTTGCAGCATTCTTAATGCATTTGTTCGAAGTCATAACGAAACACCACGTGCAAAATTACAGCCAAATCGTATAAGAAGTGCGCCCTCTAAAAGCTGAAGAAGTCAACACCCTAAATCGGTTTATATGACAGTTATGTCAAAACATGGACATAGAGATTTGGCCCATTTACAATCCCAACCGACCTACACTAATAAAAGTATTTATATTAAATTTGAAGCGCCTAGCTTTACTCCTTCGAAACTTCGCGTGCTTCCGACACACAGACGGACGGAATGGCTAAATCGACTTAAAATGTCATGACGATCAAGAATATATATACTTTATAGGGTCTTAGACACATATTTTGAGGTGTTACAAACAGAATGACGAAATTAGTATACCCCCATCCTATTGTGGAGGGTATGAAAACATTATAATATGGACCGGCCCGAATCTTATATAGTCTTCACCATAGAGCCCATTTATTATTTCTTTGTATGGTTTCTCTTTTCAGGCAGAAACTAAACAAGTAAAAAGTGCATTAATTTCGGTATATAATAAGTATATAAATCCATAAAATAAGTATATAAATCCAAATAACTAGGATTTATATACTTTCCACATTTCGTCAAAATTCGGAGAAAAATTCTCCATTTATAGGAACATCGATCTTTCTGGATCACACTCGGTACAGACCATGAAGGGTCTATCTCACTGTTCCGAATGTCAGCCAAATTGGGAAATAAACTGAAGAATGTTTAAGGGTCTAACACAACTCAATAAATTTCAGCTAGAACGGCTAATATATAAGCCATTTATGGGTGAAAGACTTACACTTATCCCCTGTTCATAGGACATTTAGTATTTAGTACCTTCAATAGAGTAATCGGTCTATAGGAGACTTAATTCAAATATGGTCCAATTAGAACCATACTCGGTAAAGATGTCGACAAAACTTATTGTGCTAAATTTTAACGAAGAACAATAAATGCGCCTTTTGTGGGACCAAGACCTTAAATCGGGAGATCGGTATATACTGCAGCTTTTTAAGCAACAGATACGGAGGTAGGGGTATCTAATACAACTCGCTGTGTCAAATTTCAACGAAATCGGGTAATAAATGAGCCCTTTATGGGCATAAGACCTTAAATCAGAACATCGGTATATTCGGGCTATACGGACAGCTCTATCGTAAAGCTTGACATTTTTGAGGTTATACGTTTTGATATACGAGCGCTATTTGTGTTGTTTACAGTATCTTAAAAGATTAGTCTCGCCCAAAAATGGAATTTAATCGTAAACGATTATTCTGTACAACTTCAGAACAACGGTATATTCGAACTATACTCGTTTTAAATTATATTCCGATGAAGTCTATCTTTGAACTTAACATGCCTATGGACTAAAAAGAATCTGTGCATAGTTTCAGCACAGTATCCTCATTTTTAGAGACTGTAGCGGGATTTCAACGGACAGGCTGACGGATATAGGAAGATCGTCATACAGTTTTATGACGACCTAGTATATATATATATATATATATATATATATATGTATATTCCATAGTGTCGGTAATGAATATATCGGTGTGTTGCAAGCGGAATGGCTAACTGATTATATCCCCGTCCATCGGTGGTGTGTAAAAAAAGGATAAAATTAAGTCAAGCGAACAACCAGTCGCCAGATTAATAAATGAGTAAGAGATAGATAACCCAGAGGCATGCCAGTTCATCTTTAGGCTTTAAGCAGAGGTGGTGTTTCCGATTTAGACTCTAAATTTAAACTAAATGATAGCAGTAGTGAGCGAGAGCTTTATTGAGCTCACAAGTAGACCGAGAATGCAATCCAGGGCACGACGAAAGACACTGAAGAGTATGTACCGGCAGCGCAATCGGGAGAGTGCAGTATAATCGTAGAGATAGAACTTACATACCAACCACTGCTATGGAATCTTGAAGAAGAACCAGGTCTCACGAAGAGCAAAGCACTGCGAATCCGCTGCAAAAGAGCTCACCGGCAAAGGGGTTGTTGTAGTTGTAGCCACATTTTCATGTGGAGGTGAGCAAGCTCGTTCCGGTCTGAATAACCGTTCGCCGCGGGAACAGGGCGGCCACTGATTATTTAAAGGCGCCAATAACTCGCTTTGTTATATCGAGCGTCAAAGGCATTCAGTATTTGTGCAAAAGCCGATGCCTCCCAACCTCTCGCTGAAACTCTCCGTTCGATAACGCTGATTGTCCGCGACTGCCGTTGCGGCTACTCCGTATGGAGTATTCAACTATATGCAACATGCGGACACAGTTTCTAGTGTCAGCAATGAATATCACACAGATCGGACCTCAATGTTCCAGCCTATGTGGTGCTAACAGCTATCCTGTGCCGGGCCGGCAAAGGGGTGACTTTGGGATGTCGGAAAACAAGCAAGGGTTCTGACTCTGTGCACAAACCTCCGCGCGGTGTCATCTGGGTAGCTACCTTTAATATCCGTAAAAGATAGTGAGTTCACCTATAGAACGATACCAAGATAGGTTGGGGTGTCGGGTTAATAGTCCATCACCCGGAAAACCTTCAGGAATTACTTTGAACAAGTAAAAGCGTGCTAATTTCGGCCGGTCCGAATCTTATATACCCTCCACCATGGATCGCATTTGTCGGGCTCTAGCCACGGTATCTCTTTTTAGGCAAACAAATGATAAAAGAAAAGAATTGCTATGTTATTGGAACAATATCAAGTTATGGTTCATTTGGGACCATAATTGAACTGAATATTGGGACCATAGTAGAAGTCATTGTGTAAAATTTCAGCCAAATCTAGTAAGAATTGCGCACTTTAGGGGTTGAAGAAGTAAAATAGGAAGATCGGTTTATAAGGGAACTGCATTAAGCTATAAACCGATTCATGCCATTTTAAAGGTCATAAGAGAAGCCGTTGTACAAAATTTCAGCTAAATCGGTTAATAATTGCGCCCTCTAGAGGCGCAAAAACTCAAGACCGCTGATCGGTTTATATGGTAGCTGTATCAGGTTACGGACCGATTTGAACTATTCTTAGCACAGTTGTTGAAAGTCAGAACAAAACACCTTATGCAAAATTTCAGCCAATCGGATAGGAATTGCTCCCTGTAGATGCTCAAGAAGTCAAGACCCTAGATTGGTTTATATGGCAGCTATATCAGGTTATGGACCGATTTCAACTATACTCAGCAGAGTTGTTGGAAGTCATAATAAAACACCTCATGCAAAATTTCAGCCAAATCGGATAATAATTGCGGCCTCTAGCGAAGAAAAAAAAACGGATCCCCCTTATGTTGACGGCCCCGTAAACGTTTAAAGGACCATGATTTGCGTATCTGCACCTGAAATGTTCGCTGTTTTAAAGGGAGCGTGCCATACATGGTTGAGAAGGGCTCCACAATAACACCGACTGGTGGCGCCAGGCTACCTGAGATGAGGCATGAATTTGGCTGTGGATTTGTGCAGAAACTTCCGACAATGGATTGAGACTTATAGACTTCGCTGCGTATAGAAGGTAGTTAGCAGCATCAATTAGCAGACATGGCTATCAACCGATCAAAAAACGAAAAACCAAATAAATCACGTTAAGATAGATGGAAAGCATTCAACCAGCGTATTAGATGTACGACCGATTCGAAGGGCGAACTTCGATTCCGATCAAAACCGTGTTGCAGCGATGGTTTACACACGTCTAAGTATGGCGAGAAACGTACGGTCTGACACTGCTCGGAAGCTGGACATTAAAAAGATGCAAACACAACAGATGGCAACAGCACGCCCCACTCGACTGACCCAACTGCTTGATGGAAGCACTCCTTGCTTCGATGGAAAATGCTGCGAAATTCGTAGTTGGTGACAACGGCTTGTAAGCGCTTAAGAAGTCAAATCGGGAGATCTGTTTATATGGGAGCTATATCCAAATCTGAACCAATATGGGCCATTTGAAATCCCCAACGATCAACATCGATTTTTATCCGATTTTGCTAAAATTTTGCATATAGTGCTCTGTTATGACTCTCAACAACTGCGCCAAGTACGGCCCAATTCGGTCTATAACTAGATATAGCTACCATATTTTAACAGAATCCATGGTGATGGGTTCCCAAGATTCGGCCCGGACGAACCTAGCACGCTTTAACTTCTTTTGAAAAACTCACATAATTGACATCACTGCTTGTTAGACACGGTCCTTGTGGGGGGGTGGCTGCTATTACAATTGAATGGGCGTTTGTTGTTGTGTGAGTTTGACAATTGTCTGTTTACAAAGGAGAGTTAATTCTTCGTATATGACGACAATACCACTTTGTAATGGACCTGCGCCGCAGTAATCAAGTGAGAGTTTTCGAGCCATCACTTTCTCAGTGAGTCTGGTAGATGTCTAAATATTTATGCCTGACAATAAGAAGACTCTCACTTATTAAAACCCACCACCACCACGCACACATTCTCTAAGGTGCAAAGAAACTTTATTTAATAAAGGCACCCGCGATATACTTGGCCAGTGTAAATAATGAGCACGGGTGCGTATTGTGGTGAATGAGAGATAACAACATCATCCAAAGAAAACAATGTTCTAATGTTTCTTGTTTGTTGCCTGCTTGTTTGCCTGCCTGCTTCGTATTTTGTTTACATGTTTATTATTACTTTACTTGCTGTTCGTATTGTTGTTGTTATTGTGTTTTCACATTCAAAATCTAGTGTTCTCGTCTGATTGGTGCGGTTGTTGTTTGGCCACAATGAGTAAATCTCTTTGAATTGAGATAACCAGCTGGAGAAATTTAATTAGATAATGACCATAAAATTCGAAATAGGAACAAAGCAATTTTTGATTAAGAATGATTTGACAATTTCACCAAATGTTTGCCACTTACAAAAAAATGTCAAGTGCTTGGTGTTTTTTCGTTTGTCTATCTCACATCTCTGCGAGGGTGGCACAAGAGTTGTTTCAAAAATAATTCAGACTTTCTAACATGAAAACATAGACAAGATTTGATCGTTAACTTAAAATATCAGATAAAAGTAATATTTTAACTGTTAATGCCCATGGCTATAGCTACTAATCTTGATCTTTAAAAAAATCAATTAAATAAATAGCAGCCTTTCACAAATCTTAAAGTTAAAAACAAGTAAAGCGTGCTAAGTTCGGCCGGGCGGAATCTTATATACCCTTTGCCATGGATCGCATTTGTCGAGTTCTTTTCCCGCCATCTCTTCTTAGGCAAAAAAGGATATAAGAAAAGGTTTGCTCTGCTTTATCAGGATAAACACGTATGTTTATGGTCATAAGTGGATCCGTCGTAAAAATTTCAGGCAAATCGGATAATAATTGCGACCTCTAGAGGCTCAAGAAATCAAGATCCCAGATCGGTTTATATGACAGCTATATCAGGTTATGAACCGATTTGAACCATACTTGGCACAGTTGTTAGATATCATAATAAAACACGTCGTGCAAAATTTCAATTGGATAAGAATTACGCACTCTAGAGGCTCAAGAATTCAAGACCCAAGATCGGTTTATATAACAGCTATATGAAAACATGGACCGATATTTCCCATTTACAATCCCAATAATTGCAATTTAAGTTGCATTCTGGCTGTTTATAATAAAGGAAAAACCCACATTTGATATCAGAAACTGGGAGGAGTTCCCAGATTTCACCTATGTATTGCATAATAATGTGATCACCTAAGCCAGTAATCGGCTTGTTGTGCGCTCTTAAAACTATAAAGTAACCTCTAAAAAGGAAATTTTAAGTTAGGAATTCCGTGCTACTTACAAAATCGTGAATTGTTTTCAATACCACTCCCCTAAGTTGGTTCATGTCTGGTATTGTGTCTCCACCTAAGTGCCGGTATCTGTTAATCGCGAAAGCTGGACAATGACAAAGGAAATGCTCCAACGTCTCATCATCTTCCCCGCATGGCCTACACATGCTTTCACTTGCTCTTGCACTCCTATGTGTCCTGTTATGATACCAAAAGCTATACTGACCTCCTTCTTGCTACCTTTCAACAAAGCCTCGTCTTCTCAAGATCTGGATCGTCCCATAGGATTTTCGCTTCGGGTTAACCAAGTTTATTGACGGCAGTCCTCAGGCCTTCACCGCCAAATCGTCTGCCCTTTCATTTTCCCTTACTCCGTTATGGCTCGGCATCCAAACGATGCGGATTTTGCCATCCTCTGAGAAGGCGTTAATCTCCTTTTTACATTGCAAGACTGTTTGTGATCTTACTTACCATCCTGATTGTTATTGCCCTTATGGCAGTTTTACTGTCGGTAAAGATGTTCAAACTCGACGTTTTCGCGTTAGCACGCATTCCGTGATCGCCCAGATCTCCTCTTGGAGGACCGTATTATGGTCAGGCAGTCTAAAATAGATCTCAGCCCTTGGGTTTTCAATGTAAACCCCCAGGCCCATTCTGTCTCCTAGCTTTGATCCATCCGCGTAACATGATCTTCCAGATGGCAATACTAGGGTTCCGTCAAACCAAGACTTTGCCTAAGGCAGCAGTGCCTCGCACTCGACTTCAAGGTTCATCTCAGGTATCCCATCGGCAACCTCTTTCCTTCCTTCTAGGTTTCTTTCGTCGCCTCGATTATACCGCGATGGTATGAGCTGCTCCCATCCTCAATCCATTCTCCCATCGCCTTACGTCGCATAGCCGCAGTGGCTGCCTCTCATTTAGTTTGTAAATCAATGGGTCGGATATCTAGAACAGTCTCCAGTGCCCTATGTGGGTGTGGTTCTCATCGCTCCGCCTATGCCAAGGCAACATGTTCTCTGAACCTATTGTATGGTGGACTGCTTTTTCTCCATAGCAGTCCACCAAACTACTGAGGCGTAAGTAAGTATTGGTCTAAGTACGCTCCTGTAGAGCCAGTGAACTATGCTCGGACCCAGGCCCCATTTCGAGCCTTCCCTCCATCTACATGGTGCCCAGCATCTATGAACCTTGTCAGTACGCTCCTGAATGTGACACTTCCAATTCAGTTTCCTGTTCAAGATCACACCTAAGTATTTGACCTTGTCAGATATTGTAAGTATTTGACCTTGTTATTGAGCAAACGTGGTGCGTTAAATTGGCCCACCTTCGTCTTTCTCGTGAAAAGGCATATTTCAGTCTTCTCTGGGTTAACATTGAGACCTCTGGGGTTAGCCAAGTCATATGCCATACGCAAGAACCTTTCGGGACACACAATTTATCCACCTGTTCCTTAGCATATGGTTTGTCCAGTCTCTAAGGACCGGGTCCACCCGGTACTGGTCTGAGGATTGGATCAGTGTGTCGGTCCACACATTGCCCCACATTAAAAGCCCCCGTTTTGGCATTGAAGGACTCTTCTATTTTATGCACAAACACGTGCAGGGCAGTCAACAACGACCTTCCCTTGACATAAGCATGCTGTTTGTATTTGAGCAGTTCTGTGGATGTCATACTCGTTATCCATGATAACGAGTATGACACCCACAGAACTATACGTTCCATGGTTTTGAGAGGAAATGACATAAAGCTTATGGGTCTATATGCCTTTGGTGTCTTTTACCTTGCCATGCAGGGTATAAACACCACAAACATCCCTGGAGAACATATTTTTTAATTAAAAAAATAAACAGTCCTCGAATGTTACAGAACTCTTAACGAGGTGGCTTAATGGTTGAAAATTGGCCTCTTATAAATGTCGGTCCCTGAAATATCCCAAAGAATTGTACATCAGTCGAACTGGCAAGACTTGCGAGTTAGTATACCTCTATCGAGATGCAAGCTTAATTATCAAGATAAGGCCTATAGGGCACCTGATGCCAGACCCAAACGGAGGCTGTGAACGCTCCAAGATCATGTGGTTCAATCTAAAGTTGTAGAAGTCTACCGCTTTGCTTACTAGATCAACCTTTGACGCTGAACGCCTGGGTTCAAATCCCGATGAGAACATCAGAAAAAAAAAATTCAGCGGTGGTTATATCCTCCTTTGGTAATCAGCCGTGTAAAGATCTCTACTTAAGTGGTGCCGAAGATCCCTTGTCATAGAGCTTAAACTTGTATCGGATTTCGTTAAAATTTGGTACGTTGAGTTCTCTCATGTCCTCTCTCTTCGACATAAAATAGACATGAACTTAGTTGATATCTGTAAATTTTTGGCACATTTCATGGTGATGAGTGGAGGCCAACGTAGCGTAGAGTGGAGGCCACCGTAGCGCAAAGGTTAGCATGTCAGCCTATGACGCAGAACCTCTGGGTTCAAATGCTGGCGAGAACACCAGAACAAAAATTTTCCGCGGTGGTTATCCCCTTTAAGTGCTAGCCACATTTGTGAGGTATTAGGCCATGTTAAAACTTTTCCCCAAAGAGATATCGCACTGCGGCACGCCGTCCGGACTAGGCTATTCAAATTTAACTCGGACAGCACTCAGTGATATGTGAGAAGTGTTTCGCAATTCCTTAGTGGAATGTTCATGTTCATTCTCATAAGCAAGCAAGATAAGCAAGTAAAAAGGCAACAAGTTCGGCCGGACCGAAATTTCAGCTCTAGACCCCAGATCGGCTTATATGGCAACTATAGCCGGTTATGAAACGAACCATACTAAGCGCAGTTGTTGAGTGGCATAACAAAACATCTCATGCTAAATTTCAGCCAAATCTGATGAGAATTGCGCCCTCTAGAGGCTCAAGAAGTCAAGACCCAGACCGGTTTATATGGCAGCTATATCAAAACATGGACCAATATGGCCCATTTACAATCCCAACTGACCTACACTAATAAGAAGTATTTCTGCAAAATTTCAATTGCCTAGTTTTATTCATTCGAGAGTTAGCGTGCTTTCGACAGACGGACGGACGGACATGACTAGATCGACTTAAAATGTTATTACGATCAAGAACTTAGAGATCGGTCTATATGGAAAGCATTTAAAGATATAGTCCGATATTGTCCATCTTTGAGCTTAAGCCTGCCTTTGGACAAAACAAATCAGTGCAAAGTTATATTTTGTCATTCCCTTTGTAACATATCGAAATATCCATACCCGACCCTACAAAGTATATATATTCTTGATCGTCGTAAAATTATAAGACCATATAGGCATGTCCGTCCGTCTGTCTGTGGTAATCAAGCTACTGTCTTAAAAAATAAAGATATTGTGCTGAAACTATGCACAGTTTATTTTTTTACCATAGGCAGATTGGGTTCGAAGATGGTCTATATCGGACTATATCTGGATATAGCCGCCGATTTTTTGGAACGTGTGTCAACGTTTTGAATATGGTCTAGATCGGAAAATATCTTCATATAGCTGTCATATGGACCGATCTCCCGACTTAAGGCCTAATTCCTTTAAAGGTCGCCAATACCTGATTGCGTTAAAAATTGGCACAGGGAGTTGTCCATATCGAATATGGTCCAGATCAAACATTATCTTCATAAAGCCTCCATATATTCCGATCTTCGATATAATGTTTAAGGCCCATATCAGTCGAATTTATTACCCAGATTTCACTGAACTAAGGCACAGTAAGTTAGATATCTAAGGACTCTGGACATCCATATCGAATATGGCGCAAATCGGACAATGTCTTGATATATAGATCGAGTGTAGATCGATCAACCGATTTAAGGTTTAAGGCCAATAGAAGTCGCATTTATTACCCGATTATGCTGAAATTTGTGAAGTGTGTTATTCTCTACGTCCCACAATGGGAGAAAATCGAAAAAACTAGTCAAAGATATGCCGTGTGAGAACGGTGAGAACACGTAGAGATATTTCTTTGAAATTTGGAACTGAAGTGCTAGCGATATCGTGCGCAAAATTTCAAGGCCCTATGTTGTCCGGGCGCCTTTTGGCAGACCCCTTAAATTGGTCACCTCGGTTTTCGAAAATTTGTTGGAGCTGCCATTTCTTCGTTTGTGGTCTCCTTTCCAATATTAAAAAAAAAACAAATTCTTTTTAAATCTTGCAGATAAAAGTGTTCTTACAAAACCCAAAAATAAATTCTGTCAGATTTTGTTTTTTTTTTTTCAAAAAACCTTAATATACCCCTTTCGGTGGTTTATATTGGACCATGTTAAGAAATAGTTCCCATACAAACCAATCTCCTTATTTGACCTTTTGAGCCCCTGGAGCGCGCAATTTTTATACGATATGATCCAAATCGGCCTATAAATTAAATTTCATCTCATATGAACCAATCTGCGGGTTTAAGTTCTAACGAGGTCCAGCCTTCAAAACCACCACACAGAAGTTATTTACCGAAAATGGCAATATAAGGCTCAAGTAAAAGGTATTCAAGAGTGAAAGAAAGCGCAGTGGAGCGTGTCCGGTTCAGCTAGTATCAAATAAATAAAACAATGCCACATTACATGTACCACGGACCCAATCGAAAACTTACAATAGCAGATAGAGGTACCTATAGTATTTTGCTCATAACTTCGAAGGCCGATGTATCAATTGGGTGTTCAAGGGTTAACTGAGTAAAACCTTACTAGAATCCCGGACGAACTTTATGCCTTTTTATTTGTTTAACATTGGCATTGCTTGTAGTGGCCACTTTTTAATGCATGCTTACGTACAGCGAACAACAAATTGTTGTTTAAGAGTGCCCAAACTCATTACACCGCCCACGCACATTTGTTTGAATCATTTGTTTTCTTGGCAAATGTCACTTCTGACACAATGTAATAACTTCTAAGCTCTTTCTCAATGCATAAAGCACGCAAGTTTTACCCCTCTCTGCTCCGCCCATCACCCATCACCCATCACCCACAAACCAAAACCACCACCACCACCCACATGTTAAGAACGCATTCTCTGAGTCTTGCTCTTGCTGTAATGCCACTCTAATGACAATTAAAGACTGAGCAAGTGAAATGAGACGCAAAGTACAAAAATTTCCACAATTCTCACAGCTACTGTAAGAGTGAAAGCCAGCCATGGAAATTAGTATCGCGTGTAAAGACGAAGAAAACTGAACGCTCGCCTCATACACTGTAATCCTCAGTGCGTGGCAGTTGTTGGGTGCGGGAGTAGTGGTCTACACCAAACAAACAAACAAACAAAAAACGGATATTAAACAATTGAAAAGAATATCATTTTTTTTTTTGTTTTTTGAAGTTTACTAATAACCGTTGTGCCACGACAACCCATCCAAAGGAAAATGAATCGAGTGAGATAATACATGGACTGACTGTTAGACTGCTGCTACTGTAAAGTGTGTGAGCCTATGGCCGGGCTGTCTCACTTCAAAATTGGTTGTGTTTTTCTGTCTAGCTGCCTGCCTGGTTGCTCTTCTTCCACTTTAGAGTGCTGCTCTCTTTGTCTCTGCCTGCGCCTGCTGCCATCGTCAACGCCTCAGATGGAGTCGATGAACGTCGGTCTTAGCCTCAAGAATTTCAAACGAAATTGCAAGGCAGCAGATACAAAACACAACTAACAAATTCAACATCAACAAAAGTGGCAAACGCGACAAATTTTTGAAAAAATCACAGATTCAAAAAAATATTAAAATTTTTGCAAAAATTTAAAAAAAAAAATATCAACAAACAATGAAATTTTTGAAAAATTCTTAAAAAATGTTGCTGAGATTCTTTGCAGAGTTATAGAAAAAATCGTTCAAATGATAAGGTAAAGTGGCCCAAGAGGCTCCCAGAAAAATTCTGCTATACTAGCGCCTCTTTGAGAAAATTTTCCCAGCCAGTGTGCGTGTGTATGTGTAATGTTTGTGAAGTGAAAAGTGAAAAGCCCAAAACGAAACGCCAACTGAAAAGCAAGAAAAAAAATCACAACGGGGTACACGCCTTTTAAGGTGCATACACATCGAAATGGTGGTCTCGAAAAAGCGTTAGAACCTTAGGTGAATGTACATCGGTCGACCACTTTTATGGAAATATGGCAAAAACGTCCAAACTATTGGCAATACCAACAATAAAAGTTTAAACAAATTATGATAAAATGCCATAAAATGTTAAAGCCCATAACAAAGTGAGTGCAAGTGAAGGTGTGAGCCGTTCATGAAATGATTCATGGCAATAACGGTTGGTAGTGATGGAATTTTCAAAAAAAAAAAAAAGCAAATCGGAGCTTAAAAACAAAATGTGGAACGAAATGTTGGTCATTTTTGTCTAAATAAGGAAATTTGTGTTATTTCAAAGCAACTAAGCCAAACGGAATGCGAAACAAATATAGGTGGTATACAAAAATTGCAAAGCGTGTACACAGGAAAATTTTGTCACATCTTCGTTAAAAACTCTGGAAAAATAACTTCTTTTGCATTTCAAACAAAGAAAAACCAAAACAAATTTCGAAAAACATTTGCCCACATTCTAGGCAAATGTTTTGCATGTAAATCTCCCCAGGAAACACAACAATACATTTTTTTTACATTTACAATCTTGTCACGTGCCCTCAACTCATAGCTTCCTCGAATCGCACACATTTTCTTTCTAAAATCTACTATTATTTATTCGAATGGAAAATCCACTGATCCATCGTAATCACACGAAAATCTTTTGTTACCAAGGGAAAGAAGGTGGAGCAAAAGTGTATCATCACAGCTCCGAGAAGAAGTTTATTCAATAAATAACCAAAATTATGGGGCAAACATAAATATTCCCAAAAACAAAATATTTGCTTTACAAACACGTATTATAAAAATAAAAAATAAAAAAAAACAGTCGAAAATTGTATCACCCCGAATTCCATAAGCTCTACTATGGCTGATATTGAGAACAAGTAAAAAGGCATTAAATTCGGCCGGCCGAACTTTGCATACCCATCAACTTTGATATAAATATTAACCAGCTTTTGTTATAGTCCGATAAAAAATTCAGCTATATGGAAATATGCTCCCATTTGGACCAAACACGACACTGACGTCGAAGAGTCTAATACAGTTCACTTTTCAATACGGTGAAACCGAATATTGTTGTCTATGACAGGTATATCTATACATAGTCCAACTACCACCATATTCGGGAATCAACGAAATAAATGCGCCTTTTATGGACACAAGAACTTAAATCGGGAGATCGGTATATATTATATCTATATCCAAAAATATATCAATTTGAACCATATAGGGCATGGATGTTGAAAAGCTCAACATAGTTCGATAAAGCTGATAAACTGTCTATAACAGCAACATTCGATATTTCTAAAATTAAATATAGATAGTATTGATACTATCGTTAATTTCCCATCAGCTATATTTCAAACGAAAATGAGAAGTAACAAGTAAGAGCGTGCTAAGTTCGGCCGGGCCGAATCTTATTTATATAAACTCCACCATGGTCGCATCTGTCAAGTTCTTTGCGCAGTATCTGTTTTTAGGGAAACAAAGTATAATGCATAAGGACGGAGGAGCAGCTATATCAAGTTATAGTCCGATTCGGGACTCAAGAAGCGAAATCGGGAGCTGTATCAAGCTATCGATAGACCATATTGCACACGTATGTTTAAGACCATGGCAGGAGCCGTTGTACAAAATTTCAGTCAAATCGGACGAGAAATGCTCCCTCTAGAGGCTCAAGAAGTCAAGACCCAAGATCGGTTTATATGGCAGCTATATCAGGTTATAGACCGATTTGAACCATCCTTAGCACAGTGGTTGAAAATGATATCACAACACTTTGTGCAAAATTTCAGTCAAATCGGACGAGAAATGCGCCCTCTAGAGGCTTAAGAAATCAAGACCCAAGATGGGTTTATATGGCAGCTATATCAGATTATAGACCGATTTAAACCATCCTTAGCACAGTTGTTGGAAGTGATATCACAACACTTTGTGCAAAATTTCAGTCAAAACGGACAAGAAATGCGCCCTCTAGAGGCTCAAGAAGTCAAGACCCAAGAACGGTTTATATGGCAGCTATATCAGGTTATAGACCGATTTAAACCATCCTTAGCACAGTTGTTGGAAGTGATATCAAAACATTTTGTGCAAAATTTCAGTCAAATCGGACGAGAAATGCGCCCTCTAGAGGCTCAAGAAGTCAAGACCCAAGATCGTATTGTATGGCAGCTATATCAAAACATGGACCGTTTTGGCTCATTTACAATCCCAACCGACCTACACTAATAGGTAGTATTTGTGCAAAATGTTATGGGCCCATATCATTTAATCGAGAGATCGGTGTATATGGCAGCTATATCCAAATATGGACCGATCTGAAATAAATTGAATAAGGATGTCGAAGGGACTAACGCAACTCACCGCCCTAAATTTCGGCGAAATCGAACAATAAATGCGCTTTTTATGAGCCCAAAACCTTAAATCGAGAGATCTGTCAATATGGAAGCTATTTTCAAATCTGGACCGATCTGTGCCATATTGCAAAAGTACAGGGTGGCTGATGAAAGCCGCTACCAAAAAAAAATGTAATAACTTTTTTTCTATTTAATAATAATAATTTAATAATTAATTTAATTAATTAATTAATTAATTTAATTAATAATAATTTAATAATTAATTTAATAATTTAATTTAACATGAATAAAAGAAAAATGTATTCCATACACCGAAAAAAAAATGTAGCAATATTCATCATTGTAGCAATATTCATCAGCCACCCTGTATGTCGAGGGGCTTAACCCAACTCACTGTCCCAAATTTCGGTGACATCGGACAATAAATGCGCCTCTTATGGCCCCAAAATTTTAAATCGAGAGATCGGTCTATATGGCAGCTATATTCAAATCTGGACCGATCTAAACCAAATTGAATAAGGATGTCGAAGGGATTGACGCACCTCACTGTCCCAAATTTTGGCGACATCGGACAATAAATGCGCCTTTTATCGGCCCAAAACCTTAAATCGAGAGATCGGTCTATGTGGCAGCTATATCCAAATTTGGACCAAATTTGGATGTCGTATGCTTTAATCTAACTTACTGTCCCAAATTTTGGCAAAATAGGACAATAAATGCGTCTTTCATGGGCACAAGACTTTAAATATAGGGATCGGTCTATATGACAACTAATTTCAAACCTGGACCGATCTGGACCAAATTGAAGAAAGATTTCGAAGGCCCTAACTTAACGCACTGACCCATATTTCGACGACATCGGACCATAAATGCGCCTTTTATGGATCCAAAACCTTAAAAAGGGCAGCTGCAACCAAATCTGGACCGATCTGAGCCAAATTGCAGGAGGATATCGAGTGGTGTAACACAACGCACTGTCCCATATTTCAGCGACATCGGACAAGAAATGCGCCTTTTATGGGCCCAAAACCTTAAATCAGGAGATCGCTTTATATGACAGCTATATCCAAATCTGGACCGATCAGAGCCGCATAGATGAAGTATGTCGAGTGGCTAATTACAGTTCACTGTCCCAAATTTTAGCAAAATCAGATAATAAATGTGGCTTTTATGGGCCTAAGACCTTATATCGGCAGATAGGTCTATATGGGGGCTATATCAAGATATAGTCTGATATAGTCCATCTTAGAACTTAACCTGCTTATGGACAAAAAAATAGTGCAAAGTTCTAGCTCAATATCTAAATTTTTAAAGGCTGTAGTGAGATCTTATCAGACAGACGAACGGACATGGCTAGATTGTCTTAGATTTTAACGAAGATCAAGAATACTCATATATATACTTTATAAAGGGTCAGAAATGGATACTTTCAGGTGTTGCAAACGGAATCACAAAATGAATATACCCACATCCTTCGATTGTGGGTATAAAAGTCGGAAGATCGATTTATATAGAACCAATATCAATATACAGGCCGAATAAAACAAAATTTTATAAAGTCAGTTGGAAGTCATAAGCCGGCAATACAACTTCCAACAGATGCACAAAATCATGTGTAACACGGAAGTAGTGTAATTTTCACAGAAAAAAGTCTGTCATTACACAAAATCACATGCATTGGGAAAAAGTACAGCTAATAGACAGGATTTCCGAGCGTGGTTAATGTGGTTATTGTATCATAATTGAGTTTTTGCAATAAATACGATTCAAATGCAACAAACCAACGCACGGCCCTTGAAGCCATCACACGTAATGTGGGTGCGATGGTCACTAAAAAATTGCCAATACCTTTCATTTAAGCCCCACATTGTCACGGTCGGTAAATATGCCCGATTTAGGGGTGTTTTGGGGAGTGGGGTGGTCCCCCCAAACATCAAGCCCTGAAAATATATCAGTAACGTGCTCTATTCTCATATATCTATATATCATTTATTTGAACCCTATATTGCCATTGCCCTCAAAATTGGATATCAAATTCGTTTTCTAATCTCATTTAAACTCCTTATTGCAAAAGTCAGCAAATATGTCCGGTTTGGGGTGTTGGCCCTAAAAACTATGAATATTTAGTTCCACTCTCTTTAGGACCCAAATTTTCTTGGTGAGCAAATACATCCTATTTGGGGGTTTTTATTGTGGTGGGACGTCCGCTAGACAGTTGGTTCCTAATGTTTATATCAGATACGTGGTCTTCTCCCACATACCTTTAATTTGAGCTCCATATTTCCATAGACGGCAAACATGACCGGCTTGGGGGATATTTTGTGGGATGGGTGACCACTCAGTGAGTTGGCCTTGAAAATATATATAGGATTCGTGTTCTACTTTAAAAACCCTCTAATTTGACCGTCATATTGCAAAAGTCAGAAAACTCTTACTATTTGGGTGGTGTTGTGGGGTTGGGGTGGCCCCATAGACACTTTTCCCGAAAGACCTTTCATTTGAGCCCTATATTGCTATGGTCGTAAATTTGTCCCCTTTGGGAGAGGTTTTTGCTGAGAGGCGGCCACCCAAACACTTGGTCCCATATTTGGATATCAGATTCGTATTCTACATTCAAATACCTTTTATTTAAGCCCCATATTCCAATGGTCAGTAAATAAGTTCTGTTTGGGGGGTGTTTTTTTTGGGGAAGAGGTGGACCCCCAGGAACGTGGTCCCACATATGGATAACAGATTCGTATTCTACTCGCAAATACCTTTCATTTGAGTCCCATATTGCCATCATCGGTGTATGTCCGATTTAGGGGTGTTTTGGAGGTTGGGTGGTGTTGTGGGGGTGGGATGGCCCCATAGACAATTTTCCCAAATATTGATATCAGATTTGTGCTTTACCCCCAAATACCTTTCATTTAAGACCCATGTGGCCATGGTCGTAAATGTGTCCCCTTTGGGGGAAGTTTTTGGGGAGAGGCGGCCCCCCAAACACTTGGTCTCATATTTGAATATCAGATTCAAATTCTACACTCAAATTCCTTTTATTTCAGCCCCATTTTCCCATGGTCAGTAAATAAGTCCTGTTTGGTGGGTGTTGTGGGGAAAGGGTGGACCCCCAGAAACGTGGTCCCACATTTGGATATCAAATTTGCAAGTAGAAGGAAATACCTTTCATTTGAGTCCCATATTGCCATGGTCGGTAAACATGTCCGATTTAGGAGTGTTTTGGGAGTTGGGGTGGTCCCCCTTGCAAATGGATATCAGATACGTTTTCTTATCCTAAATACATTTCATTTGAGTCCCATATTGTCGTGATTGGTCTAAATATATGTTTGGTAGGTTTTAGGGTGGGGCGGCCCCCCTTAGGTACCCCATCCAAAATTTGGATACCAAATTTTTATTTTTAGGGTACTTTATGAGAGCACACAAAATTTCGCTTAAATCGCTCCGCCCATCTAATGCCGGACAATATCCTGCAATGGAATCTCATTTCTTGATCGTCGTAAAAATCAAAGACGATCTAGCAACGTCCGTCCGTCTGCCGAAGAACAGAATCGCTTTATACTCGTGGCCCGATATAGTTTCCACTTAAATCTCCAGATTTTACATCTTGAGCCCCTAGATACTGAAATTTTTAACCGACTGGGCTGAAATTTTGCAGGTGATACTCCGTTAAGACTTTCAACGGTAGTGCCAAGTATGGTTCATAATCGAATAACCCGATATTTCTCCCATATAAGCCGAACCCCCGATTTGACTTCTTCATCCTCTAGAAGCCACAATGTTTGACCAATTTGGCTGAAATTTTGCAAGAAGTGTTTTGTTATAACTTCCAACATCGAAGGTAAATATTGTTTAAGTCAGTCTATGGTGTTATATAGCTTCCATGTAAACTCATCTCCCGATTAGACTTCCTGAAGCTCCTAAAAGCTCAACTTTTTGCATGGTTTAGCAGAAATTTGGTACATTTTGTAAAATTATGCCTTTCAACTAAGCCCAGTTTGTGTAAATTATAAGCCGAATGCAAGGTTGTGGGTGATGATTCTTAAACTCCAATAAAGTTTAAGGTCTTATGTGGTATTTGAACTCGAGTAAAATAATACGAATAACAAGTAAAAGCGAGCTTCGTTCAGCCGGACCGAATCTTATATACCCTCCACGATGGATCGCATTTGTCATGTTCTTTGCCTGGTATCTCTTTATAGGCAAACAAGGATAATGAGAATTGATATGCTATTGGAGCTATGTCAAGTTTTAAACCGATTCGGACCATAATTGGCTTGGATGTAAAAGACAATAATAGATCCAATTGTGCAAAGTTCAAGAATTAAAATGGGGAAATCGGCTTATATGAGATCTATATCAGGTTGTGGACTGATTCAGACCATATTTGGCACGTTTGTAAGACATCACAGTGACAGTGCCAAATTTCAACAAAATCGGACAAGAATTACGCCCTCTAGAGGCTCAAGAAGAAAAATCGGGAGATCGGTTTATATGGGAGCTACATCAGGTTTTAGGTCGATTCAAACCATACTTGATACATCCATTAATTGTCATAGAAGACATCATAGTAGAAAATTTCAGCCAAATCGGATAAGAATTGCGCCCTCTAGAAGCTCAAGAAGTCGAATCGGGAGGTTGGTTTATATAGGAACCCAATCAGGTTTTGGGTTGGCTTGAACCATACTTGGTACGTAAGTTGCAGCTCAAGAAGTAAAATCTGGAGATCGATTTATATGGGAGGCAGATCTAAGTATGGATCGATATGGCCTATTTCCAACCCCAACCGACATATACTAATAGAAGATCTGGAGATCGATTTATATTGGAGCTATTTCTAAATATGGACCGATATGGCCTATTTACAATCCCAACCGACCTATACTAATACGAAGTATTTGAGCAAAATTTGAAGCCCCTAGCTTTAGGTTAGGTTAGGTTGAAAAGAGGTTGCAGATATTAATCCGCCTCATGCCACTATGGACATACACCCAAGCTAGTAATCGGCTTGTTGTGCGTAAAGTAACCACCAAAAATAAAATTTTTAGCTAGGAATTCCGTGCTACTTACAAAATTCTTAATTGTTTTCAATACCACTCCCCTAAGACGGTTCATGTCTGGTGCTGTGTCTCCACCTAAGTGCCGGTATCTGTTGGACGCGAAAGCCGGGCAATGACAAAGGAAATGCTCCAACGTCCCATCATCTTCCACGCATGCGCTACACATGCTATCACTTGCCGCACCGATCTTACATAAGTGAGCTGGTAGTCCTATGAGTCCCTTTATGATACTAGTAGCTATCCTAACCTCCTTCTTGCTTCCTTTCAGCAACTGCCTCGTCTTTTCACGATCTGGATCCCCCCATAGGATTTTCGCCGTCCTTCCGGCCGTTTCTCTGTTCCACAATGTTGCATGCGCATTCGTCGCGCACTGTCTTAACTCGGACTGCGTCGACCCGAAAGTTTATTGACGGCAGTCCTTCAGGCTTTCACCGTCAAATCGTCTGACCTTTCATTCCCCCTTACTCCGCTATCGCCCGGCAACCAAACGATGTGAATTTTGCCATCCTTGGAGAAGGCGTTAATCTCCTTACATTGCGAGATTGTTCGTGACCTTACCGTCCTAGTTGTTACTGCCCTTATAGCAATTTTACTGTCGGTAAAGATGTTCAGACTCGACGTCCTCGCGTTAGCACCACACCACTTCACGCATTCCGTGATCGCACGGATCTCCGCCTGCAGGCAGGCAGCCTAAAACAGATCTCAGTCCCGGGGCTCTCAATGTAAACCTCCAGACCCACTCTGTCCTCTAGCTTTGATCCATCCGTGTAACATGATCTTCCAGATGGCAATACTCGCACTCGACTTCAAGGTTCATCTCTGGTATCTGATCGGAAACCTCTTCCTTTCAGGTTTCCTATCGTCGCCTCGATTATGGTATGAGCTTCGATGGTATGAGCTGCTCCGATCCTCAATCCATTCTCCCATCGCCTTAAGTCTCACAGTCGCAGTGGCTGCCTCACACTTAATCTGTATGTCAATTGGTCGGATTGGTCTCCAGGGCCCCAGTGAGAGTGGTCCTCATCGTCCTCCGACTATGCCAAGACAACATGTTCCCTTAACCTGTTGTATGGTCCTTATGTTACACTTTTACTCCATAGCAGTCCACCAAACTACTGTGGCGTAACTAAGTATTGGTCTAATCACGCTTCTGTAGAGCCAGTGGACTATCCTCGGATCCAGGCCCCGTTTCGTGCCTATGGCCCGTCTACATAGTGCCCAACAATTGTGAGCCTTCGCAGTACGCTCCTGAATGTGACACTTCCAATTCAGTTTCCTGTCCAAGATCACACCTAAGAATTTGACCTTGTCAGATATTGAAATCGTCTTATTGAGGAAACGTGGTGCGTTAAATTGGCCCACCTTCGTCTTCCTCATGAACAGGCATATTTCAGTCTTCTCTGGGTTAACATTGAGACCTCTGGGTCCAGCCCAGTCATATACCATATGCAAGACCCTTTCGGCCCTTCTGCATAGCTCGTTCGTTCAAATCCCTTCTCAGTCAGCATCCGTAATAGGTCATTTATGGTGGTCACCCATAGGAGTGGCCATAAAATGCCCCCCTGTGGCGTGCCCTGTGCCACTTTCTCCCTTATATTCATGCCATGGAACACACAATTTATCCACCAGTTCCTTAGCATATGTTTTATCCAGTCTCTAGGGACCGGCTCCAACCGGTACAGGTCTAAGGATTGGATCGGTGTGTCTAGGATTGGATCAGCGCCTAGCTTTAATCCGTTAAAAGTTAGCGTGCTTTCCACTGACAGACAGACAGACGGACGGACACGGCTGGGTCAACTTAAAATGCCAAAACAATCGAGAATATTTGAGGTCTTAGATCAATTTTTCGAGGAGTTACAAACGGAATAGCGAAGTTAGTATGCGCCCATCCTATGGCGGAGGGTATAAAAACCAGTAGACACTGTTAATATTGTTCAAACCCCTAAGAGTATGCAGCGTAATGTTTATGACAATAGGAAAATTTAAGATAGAAACAAATGTATGTAAATAGTATGAACTTCCAATGAAGCAGTTATTTCAATTGGAACACACTAAAGACATTTAATCAACAGTAAGTCCTCTCTCAATCCTTCTTCAGAAAAAGGTATTAAGGGCATTGAAGACAAAACGTAAACGAAAATTTGTTTAAACATTTCCTCTTTTGAGAGATACATTTGTGATTCAGTGTTCCGGATTGTCGTGTGCCGAGTACCAGGAACATTTTCCAATTTGCCTGCCACAGCATTGTTACTTTACCACATTCAATTTTGGGCTTAACTGCCAATGCCGAATATCTTCACAAAAGTCTAA
Organism: Stomoxys calcitrans; assembly: GCF_963082655.1. Lineage (NCBI taxonomy): Eukaryota > Metazoa > Arthropoda > Insecta > Diptera > Muscidae > Stomoxys > Stomoxys calcitrans. Next base: position 172,929,861 of record NC_081553.1, read on the forward strand.
GGCAAATCTGGTTCATAACTACAGGCATTGTGCTCACACTATTCCCAATGTTCAAGAGAAAACCGCCCCAGCACTTGTATGGAAAGCACCGACAACAACAAGACCATCTCTATTTGCCAAAACGCGAAATTGCGGAAAGGGTTGACATTTTTAGTTCAAATAACTTGACAATAACACAAAATTTATGAAATCTTTACAAATCTCCGGGTATTAGCAAATGAAACAAACAACCCAAAACGAGCCATTACAGAAGAGAGGGTGGTTGAAGGCGGGAAAGAGAGAGAGAGAGACGAAAAAAGAGCGCCCGAGACACATTCGTACACAAACAAAAAGGACAGAAGGAAGACGATGGCTAACAGAAATTTACAACCATTTCCTCGGTCAATATCCTTTGACCCAAATTTTGTCAATTCTGGGCTGTGTGTGCTGCAGTTTGTATGTGTGTGTGTGTGTGTGTGTATGAGTTCTCTTCGTCATAGTCATAGTCGTATATCTCGCATCACATCTCTTGGCATCATCGCATCCATTCAAACAAACACAACCCCACAATCAGAGAACCATTCAAACAAACATTCATACATTCATGAAAACAAACAAACCAACAAAGAAACAAACACAAAAGTCCTCAATCTGCAATTGTATGTGAGTATTTCCTATGTATATTGCATATACGGGTGTGTGTGAACATTTTATAAGCTTAATTTGCTTAGTATGTTTGTTTTTGGTGCAGCAAGCTGCCAGCCACATACAGCTGCCATTGTCGATGATGATGCCTCTCTATGCTGCTTGTGCGTTTTTTGTTTTTTACTCTGCGGCAGCCGCACCCCAAATCTCCCCCCTTCTTACCGTAGTTGCCCCAATGCGTTTCATAGATCATTGTGTAGCATCAACAAAAGCAGCTGATGGGCCATAGGCGCACAGTGTGTTGTGGGCATCAACAAAAATAGATCGACCCATTGCCTGAGTTTTCATACTAAATTGGGTAATTTAGTCGGCGAGACTCCACCGAGATCTTATCCAGAATTGAATTTATGGAGACTTCAAGTACCAGGTGCGACAAAAATAAACGAAATTGAATAAATAATGCATTCTGATTTAGTTGCATGCATTGCGGCTCGAGTAGATTAAGCCTCCCAAAGCATATAATGAGTGATTTGTTATGTGTTTTATTGTCTTTAATTTATGTAAAAAAATACGAACACCAGATACTAGAAGCGAAAGAAATGTTGTGTTAATGTTTAGGGGAAATATAACCATCAATTCTATACCCACCACTATATGAAGGGAGGTATACATCTCAAGTCGCTCCGTTTGTAAAGCTTCGAAAATCTACTTGGGACATTCTAAGTTGATTTAGCCATGTTTGTCCGTCTGTCTGTCTGTCGAAAGCACGCTAACTTTCGAAGAAGTAAAGCTAGGTGCTTGCAATTGAGCACAAATACTTCTTATTAGTGCAGGTCGGTTGGGAATGTAAATGGGTCATATCGTTCCATGTTTTGATATAGCTGCCATATAAACCGATCTCCCATTTTGATTTCCTAAGCCTCTGGAGGGCGCAATTCTATCCCGATTTGGCTGAAATTTTTGACGCGGAATTTTTCTATGACTTCTTACCTCCTTGACATGAGCATATCCGTCTATAACTTCCTATAGCTCATATTATTAAAATATAAGGGAGGAAATGGCACGCCACAGGGCGGCATTTTATCGCCACTCCTATGGGTGACCACCATAAATGACCGATTATGGATGCTGACTGAGGAGGGATTTGAACCCGTCTGCTACGCAGACGATGTTATAATACTTTTAAGGGGAAAGGATCCGAAAGAGCTATGCAGAAGGGCCGAAAGGGTCTTGCATGTTACTGGGCGAGGCCCAGAGGTCTCAATGTTAACCCAGAGATGACTGAAATATGGCTGTTCACGAGCAAGACGAAGGTGGGCCAATTTAACGCACCACGTTTCCTCAATAAGACGATTTCAATATTGGACAGGAAACTGAATTGGAAGTGTCACATTCAGGAGCGTACTGAAAAAGCTCACATATGTTGGGCACCATGTAAACGGGCCTGAATGGGGCCTGAATCCGAGGATAGTCCATTGGCTCCACAAGAGCGTGATTAGACCAATACATTGGTATTGGTCTAGGGCATTGGAGACTAATCTAGATATCCGACCCATTGAGGCAGCGACTGTGGCTATGAGGCTCAAGGCAATGGGAGAATGGATTGAGGATGGGACCATCGCGGCATAATCGAGGCGACGATAGGAAACCTGGAAGGAAGTGGAGAGGTTTCCGATCGGACACCTGAGATGAACCTTGAGGTCGAGGCACTGCTGTCATCGGTACAGTCTTGGATTGACGAAACCCTAGTATTGCTATCTGGAAGATCATGTTTCACCGATGGATCAAAGCTAGAGGACAGAGTGGGCCTGGGGGTTTACATTGAGAACCCAGGGACCGAGATCTGTTTTAGACTACCTGACCATAATACGGTCCTGCAGGCGGAGATCCGGGTGATCACGGAATGCGTGAAGTGGTGAGGTGCTAACGCGAGGACGTCGAGTGTGAATATCTTTACCGACAGTAAAACTGCCATAAGGGCAATACTAAGCAGGACGGTAAAGTCACGAACAGTCTTGCAGTGTAAGAAGGAGATTAACGCCTTCTCTGAGGATGGCAAAATCCGCATCGTTTGGGCCAGAAGGGGGAATGAAAGGGCAGTCGAATTGCCGGTGAAGGCCAGAGGACTGCCGTCAATAAACTTGGTTAACCCGAAGCCTTTCGGGTCGACGCAGTCCGAATTAAGGGAGTGGCCGACGAATGCGTATGCAACATTGTGGAACAGCGAAACGGTCGGTAGGACGGCGAACATCCAATGGGGGGATCCAGATCGTAAGAAGACGAGGCTATTACTGAAAGGAAGCAAGGAGGAGGTCAGTATAGCATTGGTATCATAACGGGACACATAAGACTACGAGCTCACTTATTTAAAATCGGTGCGGCAAGTGATAGCATGTGTAGGGCATGCGGTGAAGATTATGAGACGTTGGAGCATTTACTTTGTCATTGCTCGGCTTTCGCGTCCAACAGATACCGGTACTTAGGTGAAGACACAATGTCAGACATGAACCAACTTAGGGGAGTGGCATTGAAAACAATTAAGGATTTTGTAAGTAGCACAGAATTCCTTACTTAAAATTTTCTTTTTAGAGGTTACTTTATAGTTTTTAGAGCGCATAACAAGCCGATTACTGGCTTAGGTGTATGGTCATAGTAACATGGAGCGGATTAATATCTGCACCTTCTTTTCAACCTAACATAACGTAGTGTTTCGGGACCATAAAAGCGGCATTTATTATCTGATTTCGTTAAAATTTGGCACAGTGACCTATCGGTTTATAGCCGATCGGTTTATATTTGGATATAGCTGCCATATATACGCATCTCCCGATTTTAGTCCTTGGGACCATAAAAGCAGCGTTTATCACCCGATTTAGCTGAAATTAGGCACAATGTGCTGTGGTAACCAAAGTTCGGCCCGGCCTAACTTAATGATATTTATATCCACCATATAGTCATTCCGTTTGTAACACCTCGACATATTCGTCCAAGTCTCCATAAAGTACTGATTCTTGATTGTCTCGACGTTCTCAGTCGTCCGTCCGTCCATCCGTCTGTGGAAATCCCGATAGCGTTCGAACGTGTAAAGCTAGCCGCTTGTAATTTTACACAGATACTTAATATTTAATTGCAAATGGGCCATATCGGTTCAGTTTCAGATACAGTTCCCATATAAACCGATCTCCCGATTTGAATTCTTGAACTCCTGAAAGCTGCAATATTTGTCCGATTTGGCTGAAATTTTGCACATAATGTAATGTTACGACTTCCAACAAGTGGGCCAAGTATGGTTGGTCATGAACCTGATATAGCTCCCATATAAACCGATCTCTCGATTTGACTTCTTGAGCTTTTACAAGCAGCAATTTTTGTCCGATTTAGCTGAAATTTTGCACGTGGTGATCCGTATTGAATCCCAACAACTGTACTAAGTACGGTCCGAATAGGTTTATAATCTTATATAAATCGGGCTCTCTATTTGACTTCTTAAGCCCTTACAAGCCGCAATTTATATCCAATTTAGCTGAAATTTTGCACGTGGTGTTCCGATTAGACTTCCAACAACTATGCCAAGTAGGTCCAAATAGGTCTATAACCTGATATAGCTCCCATACAAATCGAGCTCTCGATTTGACTTCTTGAGCCCTTACAAGCTGCAATTTTTGTCCGATTTGACCGAAATATTGCAGGTAGTGTTCTGTTAAGACGTCCAACAACTATGCCAAGGACGGTCTAAATAGGTCTAAAATCTGTTATAGCTCCCATGCGAACGATATTGGTTGAGTACCCGATTTGACTTCTTGAGCCCATACAAGCTGCAATTTTTGTCCGATTTGGCCAATTACGGTCTAAATAGTTTTATAACCTGATATAGCTCCCATATAAACTGGTCCCCCGATTATCCTTGTTCAGCTCCTAGATGCTCTAATTTTTACAGGTTTAACAGAAGTTTGGTATGTAGAATAAAATTATGCCCTTCTATGGTGGTGGGTTGCCAAGATTCCGCCCTGCCGAACTTAGCACTCTTTTACTTGTTAATTGTTCAGGTTAATTTCGGGAATAGCCTGCCATGTGTGTAGCGGTTCACGCTTAAAATCTGCAATTTACTTAAAGTGGTTTTCCCAGAGCGGTCGTTTGAGTTTGCTGAACAGCCAGAAGTTTCACGGAGCTAAATCAGGCGAATGCTGTAACTGTCGAACGATATTGGCTGAAATTTTGGCGGTGCATTATCTTGATTTTGGAACCAATCGTGATTTCACTTTTCACTGGTTCCTTTCGATATTTCAACGATATCAGCAAGGTATCTGACTGTAATCGTTGATTCTCGAAAACCATAATGAGTTGATGCTGATGGCCTTGCTGGACGTGATTCTTCGTCAACGCATTCTCGACCCTCTTTGAGTAAATAGTAACAGGGACAAACTTCTCACATATCAATGAGTGCAGTCCGATTCAAGTTTAAGCTCAATGATAAGGGGCCTCCATTTTATAGTCATGTCCGAAAGGCGTGTCGCAGAGCGACACCTCTTTGGAGAGATGCTTTACATGGCATTGTACCTCACAAATGTTGCCAGCATTAGGAAGGGAGAACTTTTGAGTAAGTAGTACTAAACAAACACACTTGCTTGCGTCAGACAACTATCACCGAAGGCCTTTTGCATGATTCTGAACGTTTCGGCACCAACAATTTCATTTCACACACAAAATTTAATGGAACTTGTTTATTGAATAATTCACTGGTTGTAAAAATCCTCTCAACTGTCTGTCCATGTTAATTTGCGTACAAATTACCGGCCGCAATTTTCACCCGATCGTCTTAATACAGGCATGTTATCTTGATACAGGCATGTTATTTGGCCTAGAAACGAAGCCTATTGAAGTTGGAAAAAATCGGTTCAGATTTGGATATAGCTCCCATATCTGTGTTCCTCCGATCTGAGAAATAATGCAATAAAATGGTCATTTGTAAACCGATTAACTAGAAATTTGGTAGGAAGGATTCTCTCTTGCAATCGATTCAGATTTAGATATAGCTCTCATATATATATCGCCCGATTTTCACTTCCAGGGCCACTGCAAGCTCATTAATCTAGGCAACATTTTCTACAACGCTTTCCTCAATGACTATCATAATATCTGAGTTTGCTCGAAATCGGTTCAGATTTAGATAAAGCTCTTTGATCTGGGTAGATCAATGGACCCATCTTGCTTCCTTCCGGGTGTTACAAACAAATGCACTAATTTATTATACCCTGTACCACAGTAGTGGTGTAGGGCATAATTAGGTTAAAAGGATTTCGGCGCGTTTTTTTTAAATTAAAAAGTTTTGCTATTTTCTGCTAACAGTATTTTGCGTATTGAGATTAAAAGGAAACAAGTAAAATGGCGTTAAGTTTGGATACCCACCACCTCAGGTATATATATGTTATCCACCTTTCGCCAAAATCCGGTGAAAAATGCATACCTTATTACCCACAGCAGCTATATCGAAATATGTTCCGATTTGGACCAAATACTAATAAGTACAAATAATTACTCAATTGTGTATAACAAAATATTGGTCTTTTTAGTAGCTTTATCTAAAAATAAACCGATCGTATACGACACGGATGTCGAAAAGCCTGACATAAGTCACTGTGTCAAATTTCAGTGCAATCGGATTATAAACGCGCCTTTTATGGGGCCAAGACTTTAAATCGAGATATCGGTCTATATGGCAGCTATATCCAAATCTGGGCCGATTTCGTCCAAGTTTCAGAAAAATGTCGAAGAGCATATTACAACTCACTGTCATTTTGGCATTTTGGCGAAATCGGATAATAAATGCGCCTTTAATGGCCCCAAAACCTTAAATCGAGAGATCGGTCTATATGGCAGCTATATCCAAATCTGAACCGATCTGAGCCAAATTGAAGAAGGATGCCGAAGGTCCTAAAACATCTCACTGTCCCAAATTTCGGCGAAATCGGATAATAAATGCGCCTTTTATGGTCCCGAAATTTTAAATCGAGAGATCGGTCTATATGGCAGCCATATCCAAATCTGAACCGATCAGAGCCAAATTGAAGAGATATGTCGAAAGGCCTAATACAACTCACTGTCCCAAATTTCGTCGACATCGGGCAATAAATGCGCCTTTTATGGCCCCAAAACCTTAAATCGAGATATCGGTCTATATGGCAGCTATATCCAAATCTGAACCGATCTGAGCCAAATTGAAGAAAGATGTCGAGTGGCTTAACACAACTTACTGTCCCAAATTTAAGCAAAATCGGACAATAAATGTGGCTTTTATGGGCCTAAGATCCTAAATCGCGGATCGGTCTGTATGGGGGCTATATCCAAATCTGGACCGATCTGTGCCATATTACAGAAGTATGTCGTAAAAATGTTCAACTTACTGATTGCTTGGCCACCAATTGCAAATATAGTTTTGTTGCAGACTTCTACTTTAGTATAGTTTAAACATTTAATTCTAATAACTATTTGACTAACTCTGCCTTCAGGGTCTATTTAAATTAATCCAATACACAATTTTCCTTTATTACAACGACAAATGTAGACCAATATAATGGACAAGACTGCACTGTGTGACATGTCATTTAACCATCACAATAATGGCGATAGACTCTTGAACTTTTGGGGCGCATTATTATTGTGGCGCAAACTTGATATGGACACTCGGTCTGGTGTTATGACAATTTGGCAGTAGATGGTGTGGCTGTTTATTCGCTCTGCGCGAAAACAAAGAAACTGACACCACAAAACCCAACCCAAATGTCTGGTAAGCGGAAACTCTGCAAGCATAATTATGATAATACATTTTTTTTTCTTGTTACTCCCTGGGTCACCTCTCGCCTCCTCTGCTGGGTTTTTGTGGGAAATGAACGAGCTCCAAGATACATGGTTACAATACACGCACGCTCGCCAAAGTACACCACATCAAAATTCATTTAATTCTGAGTTGGTATCCCTTTGGAGTTGGTTGACTTTTCCCATGTGAAATTTCAGTGACGCCAGTCGGCCAGAGTTAAGACCAAAAATACAAACAAAAGTTGAAAAACACACATGAATATTTACTACGGCCGTGGAGTGTGAATGTGTGCCCATGGATACACACGAAAAACAGGACACCACAATGGGACATACATACAGGCATACATATTTTGGGAGTTGTCTCCGTACTCCAGCTTGCTTGCTTGGTTGGTTGGATACATGCAGTCGCTCTACAACTTTTACTCCAGCATAATACTCACAACTAACATATACTTATGCACATACATTCACACACACACACGCACAAACTCTGCAAACATAGCAGTAGTCTAATGGAGTCCTTGTCAGCACTTCGCATAGGCTAGGCATCCATACTCGTGTCAATATCCCACATCCTTAGAAAATCTATTTCGGTTGTGTTGTAGTAAAACGTGCTGCGCGTAAACAACAGCCCAACAACAACGAACCCAATTTCACGTTTTGTTGTTCGACTGTGGCGGCTTGTGTACAACATCTATCATATTGTGTCCTGCTGCTCTTCTCTTGCTCTCAATGAGACGGCTCTTGTTCTCTTGCTTTTTGACAGCTCACCTCTCTCCGAATTACAATGGCCACTCTTTGTTGTCCTACAGGACATAACCTACCTTTGTTTTTACTGAAGTATCCTTAAGATATTTTTTTTTTTTTTGAGAGTGTTTTGAGACTGCCAGACAGCAAGGCTGCCTTCCTGGCTGCCCGAGTGTCTGCCACGTCTGTTTTATGAAACGATTTTATCTGTTGCGGTAGCATAACATCTTAACGCTGCCATTGTTGTTGGTGTATTCATTGTGGCACATAGTATTCATGCAGCATGAAACTTTTTAGAAGTTTTCTGCAAAAAGGAAGTGTTTTTTTTTTTTTTTGTATTCCATTACACATGTGAATACAAATTGAATTAGAACATTCGAATCACTTAAAACATACAATGACTATTACAAAAATTAGTTCTTTGGGTATGTGAAAAAGTTTTAAGAGATTATAAAAAGTTTGATTTGAATTTTTCTTATTGCTTATGCTGCTTCAATTTTAATTCATCCCAAATTGGCCGCCCAGCCCCAAAACACCCTGCAAACAGTTCATATTTACCGACCATGGCAATATGAGGCTCAAATTAAAGGGAATTGGAAGTGCAGCACCACTTCGACATCCATATTTGAGTCGAAATGTTTTAGGTGCCATTCCTCCCCATAAAAGCACTTCTCATTATACTAATTTTTAAAAACACAAGATCTCAACGAAAAGTGCATGGGTTCGAATCCTGGCGACATTTGGGAGGTACTGTATCATTTCCTATGACAGCTAGTAAAAACTTCCCCACAAAGAGGTGTCGCACTGCGGCATGCCGTTCGGACTCGGCGATAAAACGGAGGCCCCTTATCATTGAGCTTAAAAAAACTTGAATCGGACAGCACTCATTGATATGTGGGAAGTTTTCCCCTGTTGGAATGTTCATGGGCAAATTTGCATTTTGCCAAATGCAACCACCCCCTAAATACCCCGTAAACAGAAAATATTTACCAAAGAGGTAAGATAGGACTCAAAAGAAAAGCATTTGGATGTAGAGTAAAAAGGACCTTTGTTTATAGCCAAGTCCGAACGGCGCGCCGCAGTACTACACCTATTTGGGGAGAATTTACATAGCCATGCATGGCTTTGTACCGCGCAAATTTCACCAACATTAAGAGGGGATAACCACAGCTTTAAAATTGTTTCGATATTCTCACCAGGATTTGTACGCAGGCATTCTGCGTCACATAGCGGACATAGCCTACAGTGGTACGAATTCGATATCCACATTGAGCGCGAAGTGTGCTCACCCCAAAAAGACTTTAGAGAGTTAAAGAAGACGCATCGGAGCTAGCCCGGTTCGGCTAGTAAAGCATAAATATTCTTGATTGTCGTGACATTTTAAGCTGATCTAGCCATGTGTGTCTGTCGAAAACAAGCAAACTTTCGAAGGAAAGTTTGCACAAATATTTCTTATTAGTGTAGGTCGGTTGCGATTGCAAATGGGCCATATCGGTTCATCTTTTGAAATCGCTTATATGACAGCTATCATGGGTCTTGACTTTTTGAGCTTATAAAGGGAGTAATTCTTATCGGGTAGATCCATTACACGTCATCGGTGACGATCTTCCAAACGTCTTATCAAGCACCGTGATCGTATTTTTTCAACATTTCTTGGCATCAATCGACACGAGCCTTTTTTCACCGATTGTCAAACTGTGCGCGATCCAACGAGACAAACCTTGTTACGGTCAGGTATTCAAAAGTGCTCCATTGTGGGAAGTAATGTTGACGGACATCACCAAATATGGGGAAGATCTGATATGAAAGCAAGGGGCGAGCTGCTTATCGAATATATATGGGTTGCCCAAAAAGTAATTGCGGTTTTTTCATATAGTCGGCATTGAAAAAAATTTTCACATCTTGTGATTCTGTTACTGTTTAGCTTGCTTTAGAAAAAAAGTGTTAAAAAAGTATATTTGATTAAAGTTCATTCTAAGTTTTATTAAAAAATCAGCAATTACTTTTTGGGCAACCCAATATAATTATTATCGAATTTATTATAAGCTGCAGTAGGTACAAGATTTTATCCTTGTATCAGAGTACAGAAGCATATGGATATGTGACTAGGAAGTGTGGATGGCCACAACTTCTCTGAACATCGTTATATTCTCTTCAGACTTGGAGAAAATACTACAGAAGTGGCCCCTTGGCTAAACAGAAGAAAGACGTATTGAAATAAATGTCGACACACATTCTACACGAGTAACCCTTCCTATGAATAGGGTGTGGAAACTGCGGAGGACATAGACATAATGGTCAATCGCATCACGAAGGCCTTTAATGACTCGCTTATGCCAGCAAGTCCTACAGCCAAACAAAGAGGCAAACAGCGACCGCCAGGGTGGATCCCAGAACTGGTTGGTCTTAAGAAGGGCTGCAGGAAACTCTTGAACACGGCAAAAGCCACAAGGGCACCTCACGACCTGGAAGTCTATAAGGCTAAGCCAAGAAAATACTAGCGCGAGCTGAAAAAGACCCAAGGCATATCCTGCTTGTAATTTCGCAGCTCCGTGTAGCATATATCAAAGGTCTCTAGGCTAAGGAAGGTCCTATCCTCAAAACCTTTTACAGTAGGATACATGCGTAAGTCAGAGAATGCATGGACAATGTCTACTGAGACAACATTGGAACTTCTCGTTGATACATATTTCCCAAGAAACTATCCAACGTGGACCAGACAACGTGACACCAGAAGAAGTTGTCACTGATATGCATGATATGTATTCATCGGAGGCTGTTGACGAAATTATGTCTGAGTAGAAAATCCATTGGGCAATAAAAAGTTTCGACTCCCTTTAATCGTCAGGCCCCGATGATGTATCACCGGTTGACTTAGAAGCTGTGTTTTCTGCTTTTATCAGCATGCCGTACATACCCGTGGGATGGAGAGAAACAGAGGTTATTTTAATTTCAAAAGCAGGGAAACCGTACCATACAAAAGCGAAGAATTTTCATCATATAAGCATATCCGCCTCTGAAGCCGAAAACCTGAGTTCAAGCCCCGGCATGAACATCAAAGAAAATGTTCAGCGATGGTTATCCCGTACAAATGCTGTTGTTGTGAGCTATCCTGCCATGTTAAAACTTCTCCACCAAGTGGTGTCGATATGCAGAACGCCGTTTGGACTTGGCATAAAAAAGGAGACCCTTTATCATTGAGCTTAAACTTTAATCCGACTACACTCATTGATGTGAGAGAAGTATCTCCAGCACCTTAATGAAATGTTTATTGGAATTTTGATAGTGCTTAGCAACTCTGCCATCGATTATGTTTAAGATTCTAGAGAGATTAATACAAACATATCTTAGGGCAAAGATCTCTGGAGATCCCGCGTCTCGGTAGTAGCATAAATATAGTAAGGCAAGTCCACTGAAACAGCAATTCATGACCTAGTTGCCTACTTAAAGAGGTCTCTCGCTAGAAAGGAATATACAGGGTGGCTGATGAAAGCCGCTACCAAAAAAAAATTTAATAACTTTTTTTCTATTTAATAATAATAATTTAATAATTAATTTAATTAATTAATTAATTAATTTAATTAATAATAATTTAATAATTAATTTAATAATTTAATTTAACATGAATAAAAGAAAAATGTATTCCATACACCGAAAAAAAAATGTAGCAATATTCATCATTGTAGCAATATTCATCAGCCACCCTGTACAATCGTAGCATTTCTTAACAAGGGGGGTGCTTTTAATAATGTAAAACCGACGTCACTCATGAAGGGGCTGGAGGTTCTAGACATAAACTCTGCCGCAAGACCTATTATGCTGTATGGTGTTGTGATCTGGTGGATGGCGCTTCAAAAGCCCACCTACTATTCAATACACAGCCAAATCCAAAGAATGCACTGAATTTAATGCTACATATTATGCTTCTGGACTTTGTGGCACCGCAATCACTGCTGTGTGGCTAAGGCAGCTTTGCCTTTAGTCATACGGCGGCTTCTGACACTGTGTTATCTTTGATATTATTGTCGCACGTTCCAGATGGTGTGGATTACATATTTCCTGGGCCGCTTTTTGACAAAAAGTACTGTAGAACTATTTCTGATAGGACCGATTGGAACTACAATATCTCTGGTAAAGAAGTTACATAGACTTTTCTATTACTTAGGGTGTGCTCTGAAGAACTAAGACTGGCCATATCGAGATGGTAATCCGACTGCTGAAATATGTATTAAGTGGATCGGCATAAATATCTTTTCAGAGAGCCAGTCAGCCACTATATCACTGGGGAACAAAATTCGACTGTTCTGGGTGTCGGACAACAGAGATATTCTAGAGAATTGTAGACGTGCTTGTGATACTAGGAACTAGCTACAACATTCCAGGGGAACTGGAATCTGTGGGTATGCCTCTAGCGACATGTTAGCTAATCCTTCCGCATCAGGTCCGAAGGATCCAAAATTGTGTGGCCTAATCTAAACTTGAAGAGTTCTACCACTTTGCTATGTGTCCCTCATGACAAGTCACAGAAACGACTTTTGCAGAAGCTATGAGGACGTCGAGGAAAGAGAGACTATACAACATCTGCAGTGTGTGTCTGTCCCGCACTGGCAGCCTAATGGAGGTCCACTTTAATCCGACGATCTTGTTCTGGCAAGTCGGTGTGCGAACATAGACAGCAGTGGGTCACAAGCGTCGTAATCGTCGCCTTCTGCTTCCTCGTCGTCGGACTTTTTGACTCCCCCGACCTACGATACGAAACAGCAGCATCCCAGCCCCAATATTGCCAGGCCAGTGCCAGGAAGTGTATCATTTTTGCAACCAAACTGCAAACCGTCGCAAAATCGATGAGATTGTGAATTTTGTTAGACGGAAGAACATATTGGTCGCAGAGATCCAGGGGACAAAGCTGACCAACACCTGCAGCTTGCACTCAATCGCTCAAGGAATGGAGGTGGGGGATTGACCTTCGTGATACACCACTCTCGCATACGCCTAGCGCTAGTGCCCCTACATGGGGTGCATGGGGATAGCAGTCAGATCCGGTACTGCCGAGATAGAGCTATAGAACATGTACATACCGCCGGTTGGTGGATGTGTCCCAATTAATAAGCAAGCTTACAACCCCGACATAATTAAGTTACGATCTGGCCAAAATCGTCCGGTTCTAGGAGTCTTTAATGCGCATCACGTTTCATGGCATTCACCCCTAGGTAACAACCAGCGTGGCATGTCTTTGGCAGAGCAGATTGAAGGTTCCACGTTTTGCACGGTGAATGAGGGTGCCCCCACTAGGATAAGGAGGAGGTGCAGCAGCTCGTCAGACATTTTCAGACCACCTCCCCATAATTCTCACCATCACCCGACCACCGGACTTCATAACCTCTGAGCGCCAGACGTTTATCAAGCAGAAGAAGGCCGATTGGGCTGGCTTCAGAGAGTATACCAATCGCCGCTTTAAGGAACTGCAACCCCCCTAGAATGTGTTAGTTGCCGAGAGGAAACTACACTACGACATCCTTAACGCAGCAGCCGCTCGCTTTATACCAGCCAGTCGAATACCCCATGTGCGGCGCAATTTCCCGGCGCAGGCAGTGGCACTCGCAGACGAGCCTGATGGGATTCGTTGTACGAAACCCACTAACCCCAGAAGCAGCGCGCTGAATCTGGAAATAAACCAGGTAGTCAACGAACATAGCCAGAATTTGTGGCTGGAACACTTGGGACAATGTAACGTAGGGCCGGGTGTAGGCAAACTGTGGTCTACTGTTAAGTGACTCAAGAACCCCGGTAGATGGGATGACAGGACCTCAATCTCATTTGTCGACGTAACCGTGATTGATCCGAAGAGATGCGCCAGGTTGTTTAACCGTCAATTTATTGTGCATCCCGAGAGTGACAGGGAAAGGAGGGGAGCCATTCGTCGTATCCGTAGTCTCCGAGCCGATATACAGCCATCAAAATTTACCGTGGGCGAAGTTACGAGTAAGGATTTGTGCCCCAACGGAATCTCTACATTGATGTTGAAGAATCTGGATTTACCTGGAGTTGAGTACCTTACTACTATCCTCAAGCTGTCTATGAACACTCTTAAAGTTCCCGATGTCTGGGAAATGGAAAGAGTAATCCTGCTACTGAAGTCTGGAAAGGACCCTAGTTTGGGAAGTCGTGCAGATCGATCTCCCTTCTCTCACCAGAAGCAAAGACGCTGGAGGCATTGCTCCTCCCGAGCTTCGTAGGACAGTTTCCATTCGCCGAGCATCAACATGGATTTCGAAGACTGAATAGCTCAACAACTTCTTTGCATGCCATCACCGCACCCATTTGCCGTGGCTTCAATCAGCCCTGGCCATGTGAGGGACGTTCCTCGTGGCATTGGACCTATCGAAGACATTCGACACGGTCAGCCATGCCAAACTAGGTTGCCCAAAAAGTAATTGCGGATTTTTCATATAGTCGGCGTTGACAAATTTTTTCTCAGCTTGTGACTCTGTCATTGCATTCTTTCTTCTGTCAGTTATCAGCTATTATTTGTAGCTTGCTTTAGAAAAAAAGTATATTTGATCAAAGTTCATTCTAAGATTTATTAAAAATGCATTTACTTTCTTTTAAAAAATCCGCAATTACTTTTTGGGCAACCCAATATTTGAGGGCATCGCCAACACGTCCCTCCAGCCAGGCCTTAAACGCTGGGTAGCGAATTATCTGTGTGGTCGCCAGTCATTTGTGGAATTTAGGGATAAGGAGTTGAATCACCTGTTTAACCTCTACCTATCCTCCATTCCACCCCCTCCAGACGGCATAGAGATTGTATCATATGCGGACGATTGTATGATCATGGCATCAGGCTCCCCACACATTGTTGACGTCTGCGATAGGTTGAAAGTCTATCTCAACGAACTTGCCTCATATTTCGCTGCTACAAATCTGAAGATATCTGCCATCAAATCTTCAGCCACATTGTTCACTACAAATACGCGTGAGGTGAATACCGAGCTGACTGTGATGGTCGATGGAGAAATGATTCCGACAATCAAGAGACCCAAAATATCTGGCGTCACATTTGACAGCTCTTACACATTCTCCCCACATACCACAGCAAATTGCGATAAAGTCAAAAGTAGAATAAAGGTCCTCAAGTCACTCGCTGGCAGCACTGGGTGTGCAGACAAAGAATCCTTGTTGACCACGTACAAAGCTATTGGCCGGTCTGTGGTAAGTTATGCAGCGCCAGTGTGGTCTCGTCAGCTTTGTGACACGCAGTGGAATAATATTCAGATCTGTCAGAATGCCGCCCTCCGAACTCCAACGGGCTGTCTCCTCAGTTCTCATGTGGACCACCTCACTCAGGAAACAAAGATCCTAACAGTGCGAAGACAATAAGCAATACCTTTTGGGTTGTTATCGCAGAGACCATCCAAATCGTCACCTTGTGAAGATATCCACCGTTCAGAAGCCTTAAGGTAGATCTATATGACTTCTAGATCAAGCGGTCTATCAAGCAGGTCTAGATAACATTCATACAGACACGTGGTAATGGAACGGCTTTTACACGAATGGCTCCATATTGAGCATTAGGGTGTTCTTTGAAGATATGGGTGTACTTTGTAGTCTGTACAAAGCGAAGATCCTTGTTTGAGTGGCTTGGAGTGGAACTGCCTAAACGGCAGTTGGGATAAATATCTTCCGGAAAACGTTTTTCCAAATTCAATAACCACCTTCGACCATTAAAAGCGTTCTGGCTAATTCAATTGTGAAGCCATTCAAGATCTATAGTTTCCTTATAAAACCAAACAATAAACTCTTTTCTAAAGTTGTAGGAATCCATGGTCTTTATATATTAGAACACGAAGGTTCCTCGTAAATATTTTTTAATATTACCTTTCCATATAATAAAACAAGCAACAGCAAAACTTAATTAAAAAAAAAATTAAATTAAACCACCTTTAAAAGGCCTTTTTATTCTCAAGATACTCACAAACTCTTCACCATCACTCAATGGGAAATACATTTCATTGTTGTGATTTACAGTTGAGTTTCCAGATTGTCTTGCTGTTGAATTTATTCATATATATGGCGCTTTAGTTTCTTTCTTTTGTAATCGAAACGTTTGACGTTTTATTTGCAACCTTCATCATTGTGGTGATTCTGTGACGATGGCAAACAAAGCCTTTGATTATTCACCTGTGAACAAAAACAACAACAACAACTACTACTACTACTCTGCAGGTTATGACGGCAATTAATTTTGTACAATAACCCCAGGTGGGAAGAGGGTAAGTCGAGGACTCTGCTAACTCCACACCACTGCCACCACCTATCCCAATGGCTTCATGGCAACACTGGGCTGCAAAATGAGATAAAGACTTAAAGATTTGGCGTGAGAAAATATGCAAATGAATAGGACCAGCCCCTTCTTCCTTTTATCGCGTGGCTGTTGCAAACCGCCATGTTAGTTTGTGGCAACTGAGGTGCCACAAACTGAAATAAAACAAAGAAGACGTCGACAACTTTCATGCAAGTGGTGATGCACTTGATAGTTAATAAATGTACTTGGAAAAGTGAGTGCCATAAATCAACTTTAAGACCCTTTCAGTTACCAAACAAAGAGCCAAGTGGCCAAGGGCAAGGTATTTAACAGAGCCCAAGCAGCTTATGGTGTTGAAAGGAAATTTGCTTGGTAACTAATCGGAAATTCAATGCCAATACTTTTAGTAGTGTGTGTGAGTTCGTTGGTAGAAGTGTTTTATAGGTGGGTGGCTTAAGACCTCCGAAAGCAGTGGGATATATAAGGACCATTAAAGAAAGTCAACAATTACGTTAAATTTCACACTTCAGTTTGACTTTGTCAGACATTTTGACAGACATATACAAAAATTTGCATTGATATTTTTATAACCACCATCAGAGGACAGGCGGATGAATGATATATATGGGAGATATATCTAAATCTGAACCGATTTTGTTCACAACTAATAGCGTTCGTCCTTGTACCAAAAAAGTGCCTTGAGCAAAAATTTACGATAATCAAACAAGAAATGCGACCTGTACCTTGGTCACAAGATTATGGAATATCGAAAGAACTCGGAAAAAATTTTGAAGTCGAGAGGCTCGGATTAGGATTTTATTTTAGATACTTGGTTTCCTCGCAGAAACTTCTTAATATTCTATGTAGTTTATCTTTTTGATATACGATTTTTAGCGTCGCAAACTTTTAAGACAATTCAACGATGTACGTCTGGCTAGCAGACAGTTGTTATCACTCTACAGCTTCACAAACTGAATTATTGAGTTGAAATTTGGTACAGGTCCGTATATCTTCAATAGGCAGGTTAAGTGTTTGAATGGACAATATCGGTTCACATTTGGACATTGCTGCTATATTGACCGAACGTAGGCTAGGGAGGGTGGGCGGACCCTCCCCCTTACCCCACAAGTACTACCCAAAATAAATGTGAACCGATCGGAACAATATGGAATTCAAATGAAAGGTATTCAAGAGTAGAGTACGAATTTTGTAATAAAAATTGGGTCCAAGAACCTGGGGGGCCGCCCCAGCCCCAAAGGCCCTGAAAATAGATTTATTTGACGATCATGACAATATGGAACTCAAATGAAAGGTATTCGGGAGTAGATTACGAATATGGTCAGGAAGTAGGAATAGGCTTTATAATTCCTTGATACCGGAAGGGGTCGGACCCTCCACCTTTACCCCAAAAACAACACCCTGTATCAAAATTGGACCGAAAAGGACAATATGGGTATCAAATGAGAAGAATGCGGGAGTAGATAGCGAATCTGGTAAACAAATTCATGTCGAAGTATAGGGGGTCACCCCACCCTAACAAAAACGCCCAAAATGGACACATTAGCCAATCACGCATACATGGGACTCGGTTTGTTTGTTCCGTATAGACTGAAAAACGGCAGAACCGATTTTCTCGAAATTTTCGTATATTGTGTAGGTTGGTCTGGAAGGAAACATAGGCAATATAACACACAGCCCAAAATCAAAAGTGGACCGACCGGGACAATATAGGTATCAAATGTAAGGTTTGAGGAGTAGAATTCGAATATGGTATTAAAATTTGAGTCTAAGTACCCATCGGGCCGCCCCAACACCAAAACTCTCCCATACAGACATATTGGACGTTCATTTCAATATGGGGCTCAAATAAAAGGTATTCGGGGGAAGATTTCGAATCTGGCATAAAAAATCGGATCGAAGTATAGGCGGTCACGCCAGCCATCAAAAACGTTATTAGACCCATTATGACTATTTGATACTTGGCTGCACTGATTTTTTAAAAATTTTCATAGACTGTGTACGTTTGTCTGGAAGGAAACATAGGCTATATAATTTTTAGATATCCCCCTAACCCAAAAACGCCACCCATACCCGAGACTGGTCCAATGGGCACAATAAGGGAATCAAATGAATGTTATTGGAGACCAGAAAACGAAAATGGTATTAAAATTTGGGTCCAAGTACCCAGTGACTCCATCGTTCAAGTCTTGGTGTCGCTTTTCCTCCTAAAGATATGTCAAATGGGTTATTTGACCCATTATGACAATATGAGACCTAAATAAAAGGTATTTGGGAGTAGAAAACGAATTAGATTTGGCGTCCCGCAGTGCGACACCTTTTGTGGAAAATTTTTGAATGACCATGCATGGCATTGTACCTCGCAAATGTCGACAACATTAAGAGGGGATAATTACCGCTTTGTCCAATGTTCTCAGCAGGATTTGAACGCGTTCAGCGTCAAAGGCTACAATGTCCACATTCAGGACGAAGTGTCCCCACCCTAAAAAGTTATTAGAGTGTTAAAGAAGGAGCAGCGGAGCGGACCCGGTTCGGCTAGTAGCTGCCATATAGACCGATCTGCCGATTTAGGGTCTTAAGGCCATAGACCCAATGAAATCGAAAATAGCCCTAACAGGCACATTGGAACAGTGAGTTGAAGGCAACCGTTGTCCAGAGGGTAACATGTGAGTCTATAACGCTGAAAACTTGTTTTTAGCGTTGGTTTTCCCTCATAATGGATATGGACCCATATAAAGCGATCTCCTGATTTGACTTCTTGAGCCTCTAGAAGCCGCCGTTGTGGTCGATTGCTTGTCCTCAATTTTCGTTTGAAACATTTCGATTAAAAAATTGGTTAATATTACAAGATAAACCAAAAATAAAATTTCAAAACATCTATTAACATTTTACAGCTCTTTTAAAATTGTGGTCTGGCTAGACCACGT
This sequence comes from Stomoxys calcitrans, assembly GCF_963082655.1. Lineage (NCBI taxonomy): Eukaryota > Metazoa > Arthropoda > Insecta > Diptera > Muscidae > Stomoxys > Stomoxys calcitrans. Next base: position 172,949,298 of record NC_081553.1, read on the forward strand.
CCGCTTCACAACGTAGAAAAAAATGTTCGCCACTCCTAGGGTTAAGACTTGGACTAGCGCAAATCATTTCAAAAATTTACAACCAAATTTGGTACTTAATACACTATTTATGTGCTAAAGGCCTTAAACAAGCATATCGGTCAATATGGCAGCTATATTTAAATAAGACCTGATATCATTCCTTGTTTTGCAACTGCGAGCCCACGTCTCCGAATTCTATGTTTACATTTTTGTAGCATTGTGTGACATTTCCATGTTAATTTTTACCTTGGGTTACATTAGATTAAGTTGATAAGAGTGTGTGGATATTAATCCGCCCCATGTCACTATGGGCATACACCTAAGCCAATATTCGGCTTGTTATTCGCTCTAAATACTAAAACGACCCTTAATTGGTTGGTCGGTCTATATAACAGCAATATTTAAATGTCACCCGATTTGATCAACTCAAAACGTAACCTGCGTTTTGAGGAAAAACTGTTCTGTGCAAAATTTCAACTAAATATCTTAATTTTTGAAGACTGTAGAGTAATTAAAACAAACGGACATACACACATACATCGTTAAGCCGTCATAGAATTTTACGGCGATCAAGAATATATATACTATGTAGAGTTGGAAATGCATATTTCGATGTGTTGCAAACGGAATGACTAAATGATTATACCCCCTATCCTATTGCGGCCGGTATAACATATAGCAAATACAAGTAACAGGTAAAACTCGGCCGGGCCCAATCTATGGATCTCACCACCATAAATTCGGGTGCGCAACGGAACGTAGTGGAAGGATTTGTATATATTTTAGCCAAATCAGGAAATAATTGAAACTTTTGAAAAAATCATGCTTCCAGATGTTGGCTTAACAGTTTTCTCAGACTTTTGTCATGTTTTTATACCCACCACCGAAGGATGGGGGTATATTCATTTTGTCATTCCATTTGCAACATATCGAAATATTCATTTCCGACCCTACAAAGTATATATATTCTTGATCAGCGTAAAAATCTTAGACGATCTAGACACGTTCGTCCGTCTATCCGTCTTTCTGTTGAAATCACGCTACAGTCTTTAAAAATAGAGATATTGACATGCAACTTTGCACAGATTCTTTTTTGTCCATAAGCAGGTTAAGTTCGAAGATGGGCTATATCGTACTATATCTTGATATAGCCCCCATATAGACCGATCCGCCGATTTAGGGTCTTAGGCCCATAAAAGCCACATTTATTATCCGATTTTGCTGAAATTAGGGACAGTGAGTTGTGTTAGGCCCTTCGACATCCTTCGTCAATTTGGCCCAGATTTGGATCTATCGGTGTTAGGTTTAGGGGCCATAAAAGGCTCATTTATTGTTCGATGTCGCCGAAATTTGGGACAGTGAGTTGTGTTAGGCCCTTCGACATTTTTCTTCAATTTGGCTCAGATCGGTCCAGATTTGGATATAGCTGCCATATAGACCGAACTCTCGATTTAAGGTCTTAGGGCCATAAAAGACGCCTATAATCCGATGTCGCTGAAATTTGACAAAGTCAATTATGCTACGCTTTTCGACATCCGTGCCATATATGGTATTGAGATCGGTTTATTTTTATACCCTTCGCCATAGGATGGGGGTATACTAATTTGTAACACCTCGAAATATGCATCTAAGACCCCTTAAAGTATATATATTCTTGATCGTCATGCCATTTTAAATCTATCAAGCCATGTCCGTCCGTCTGTAGAAAGCACGCTAACTTTCGAAGTTGTTGTTGTTGTTGTAGCAGTTTATTGTGTACTATCTTTCGTCTGCTTGATTCTATTCAGTATCAAGACCTAGGAACTCCGCGACTAAGATGGGGTGCGTCCACAGGGATCTGGGTCTGAGTCGAGTGGGTCTGGCCGGGCAGTTAAACAGGTGACGTGTATCGTGCGGTCTCTGGTTACAATCGGGACATACATCTTGCACGTCGGCATCAATCCTAGCTCTGTGGGAATTGAGGCGGCTGCATCTGCCGGAACGTAATTGAGCCAGAACCACTCTGGTTTGCCGGGGGAGGTCGATTTCTTCGGGTGCAATAGGTGGCGGTAGTTCTCCAAGGACTACATTCAACCGGTAGCCAATTAGCGCGTCTGCTACGGTGTCAGCATTAATGTTGTTCAGACCCGCTTGATCTAGAGGTTCTCTCTTGTAGCGCTGGACCTCACGCTCTAGATCGTGTAGATCTACCTTAAGGCTTCTGGGCGGTGGGTATCTATCCACAAGATGATGATTTGGGTGATTTCTGCGATAACAGCCCAAAAGGTATTGCTTCGACAGCATGTAGTTATGTCTTCGCACTGGTAGGATCTTTGTCTCCTGATGGAGGTGGTCCACATGAGAACTAAGGAGACAGCCCGTCGCAGTTCGGAGGGCGGCATTCTGACAGATCTGAATATTATTCCACTGCGTGTCACAAAGTTGACGTGACCACACTGGCACTGCATAACTTACCACAGACCGGCCAATTGCTTTGTACGTGGTCAACAAGGTTTCTTTGTCTGCACCCCAAGTGCTGCCAGCGAGTGACTTGAGGACCTTGTTTCTACTTTTGACTTTATTGCAGATTGCTGTGGCATGTGGGGAGAAAGTGAAGGAGCTGTCAAATGTGACGCCAAGTATTTTGGGACACTTGATGGTCGGAATCATTTCTACATCGACCATCACAGTCAGCTCAGAATTCACCTCACGCGTATTTGTAGTGAACAGTGTGGCTGAAGATTTGGTGGCGGATATCTTTAGATTTGTAGCAGCGAAATATGAGGCAAGCTCGTTAAGGTAGACGTTCAACCTATCGCAGATGTCAATAATGGGTGGGGGGCCTGATGCCATGATCGTACAATCGTCCGCTTATGATACGATCTCTATGCCGTCTGGAGGAGGTGGGATGGAGGATAGGTAGAGGTTAAACAGAGCCGGAGATATCACCCCACCTTGGGGAACTCCCTGTTTCACTCTACGGTGTTTTGACTTCTTATCCCTAAATTCCACAAATGACTGGCGGCCACACAGATAATTCGCGACCCAACGTTTCAGGCCTGGCTGGAGGGACGTGTTGGCGATGTCCTCAAATAATTTGACATGGCTGACCGTGTCGAATGCCTTCGATAGGTCCAGTGCCACGAGGACCGTCCTATCACATGGCCTGAGTTGATTGAAGCCACGGCAAATGTGTGTGGTAATGGCATGCAAAGCTGTTGTTGTGCTGTGCAGTCTCCGAAATCCGTGTTGATGCTCGGCGAATGGAAATTCTCCTACGAGGCTCGGGAGGAGTAATGTGATCGGTCTGTACGACTCCCCCAAACTCGGGTCTTTAGCAGGCTTCAGTAGCGGGATCACTCTGCCCATTTTCCAGACATCGGGAACTATAAGAGTGTTCAATGACAGGTTAAGGACAGTGGTAAGGTACTCAACTCCAGGTGAATCAAGATTCTTCAGCATCAATGTAGAGATTCCGTCGGGGCCCAACGCCTTGGAAGATTTGGCGCCACGGATGACATTCGTAACTTCGCCCACGGTAAATTGTGATGGCTGTTCATCGGCTCGGAGACCACGAATACAGCAAATGGCTCTCCTCCTTTCCCTGTCTCTCTCGGGATGCACAATAAATTGACGGTTGAACAACATGGCGCATCTCTTCGGATCAGTCACGGTTATCTCGCCAAAAGTGACTGAGGTCCTGTCGTCCCGTCTACCGGGGTTCGAGAGAGACTTAACAGTGGCCCACAGTTTTCCTGCATCGGTGCCTAAGTTACATTGCTCCAAGTGTTCCAGCCACAAATTGCGCTTATGTTCGTTGACTACCCTGTTTATTTCCAGATTCAGCTCGCTGATTCTGGGGTTAGCGGGGTCCATAGCACGAATCCCATCACGCTCGTCTGCGGGTACCACTGCTTGCGCCGGGAAATTGGGTCGCACTTGCGGTATTCGACCGGCTGGTATAAAGCGAGCGGCTGCTGCGTTGATGATGTCTCGGAATTTCCTCTCGGCCACAAGCACATCAGAGGGCGGTGGCAGTTCATTGAAGCGGCGATTGGTAACTCTCTCAAGCCAGTCCAATTGGCCTTCTTGTAATTGATTAACGTCCGGCGCTCAGAGGTTATAAAGTCGGGTGGTCGGTCGATGGTGAGGATTATGGGGAGGTGGTCTGACCCCAAGGAGATGACGGCTTGCCAGGATACGTCACTCAGGAGATCAAGGGATGCGATTGAGATGTCTGGCGAGCTGCTGCACCTCCTCGTAATCCTAGTGGGGGCATCCTCATTCACCGTGCAAAACGTGGAGCTATCTATCTGCTCTGCCAAAGCTATGCCACGCTGGTCGTTACCTAGGGGAGAATGCCATGACGAGTGATGTGCATTAAAATCCCCCAGAACCAGACGACTATGGCCAGATAGCAACCCACTTATGTCGGGGCTGTAGGCCTGGCCATTAATCGGGACACAGCTACCAACCGGCGGTATATACACGTTGTATATCTCTATCTCGGCAGTACCAGACCTGACTGCTACCCCCATATATTCCATGTATGGGTCACTAGCGTCAAGCGCAGGCGAGATAGGTCTATACTGCACGGAATGGTGTATAACGAAGGCCAATCCCCCACCTCCATTCCTTGAGCGATCCTTACGTAGCACATTGTAGCCGTGACAACTGTGCAAGCTGCAGGTGTTAGTCAGCTTTGTCTCCTGGATCGCTGCGACCGATATGCTCTTCCGACTCATAAAATCTACAATCTCATCCATCTTGGCTCGCAGTCCATTGCAGTTTAACTGCAAGAACGATACATTTCCCGGCACTGGCCTGGCAATAGTAGGGCTAGGGTGCTGTCGTAGCATAAATTGCCGTACGGGAGAGGTCGGGGGGGTCACATAGTCCGACGACGAGGACGCCGAAGGCGACGACGGCGACGCTTGTGACCCACTGCTGGCTATGTTCGCACAGCACCTAGCGACATAGCCAGTATGACTATACTCCCGTAGCGAAGTTAGGCCAGAGCAAGAACGGAAATGTACCCACTCCAAGCACCGGTTACACCTCACCGACACTGACCGATGATGAAGGCGGTTCTGGCAAACGGAACGGACCAGAAGCATACGGAGAAGGCACTCCGGGATGTGCCTCTCCCATGACGAAAAAAAGACGAACACGTACACTGAGGCGGCAGCCCTTGCCGATGAAGATTCCATCGGGTCAATCCGGTGCGTACAACCGGCTGCCATGGGTAGTAACGCTATGCGCTTGAAATTTTGCACAAATACTTTTGATAAGCGTAGGTCGGGTTGGGATTGTAAATGAGCCAAATCGGTCCATGTTTTGATATGGTTGCCATAAAAACCGATCTTTGATCTTGACTTCTTGAGCCTCTAGAGGGCGCAATTCTCGTTCGATTTGACTGAAATTTTGCATGAGGTGTTTTGTTATGACTTCCAATAATCGGTACATTACAATTATTTGTTACGACTTCCAATAACTGTGCTAAGTATACTAAGTATAGCGTAAATCGGTACATTACCTGATATAGCTGCCATATACACCGATCTAGGATCTTGACTTCTTGAGCCTCTAGAGGTCGCAATTCTCGTCCGATTTGATTGAAGTTTTGCAAGTGATCTTTTGTTTTGACTTCCAATAACTGTGCTAAGTTTGATAGAAATCGGTTTATAACCTGATATAGCTGACATAAAAACCCAACTTGGATCTTAACTTCTTGAGCCAATAGAGCGCGCAAATCTCATCCGATTAGGCTGAAATTTTGCATGAGGTGTTTTGTTATGACTTCCAATAATTGTGCTAAGTATGGCGTAAATCGGTACATTACCTGATATAGCTGCCATATAAAGCAATCTGGGATCTTGACTTCTTGAGCCTCTAGAGGGCGCAATTCTCGTCTGATATGGCAGAAATTTTGTACAACGGCTCTCTCATGACCTTCAATATACGAATCCAATATGGAGAGGTGGTTTACATATATGCCCGAGGTGGTGGTTATCCAAAGTTCTGCCCGGCCTTTTTATTTGTTTTTTTTTTTTTTTTGACATTTTGGACTATAACAACCAAACCATTGAGATTTTCGATCCAATACTAAGACAAAAATTGCGAAAGCATTGGGACGTCTTTGGGAAGTTTTGGCCACATGAAAGTGCACCTTTTTCGTAAAAATATTGTTCATAGCGCAAAATCATAGAAAATAACAAACAACTCTTCTTACGGAAATAAGTCAAAATTTCAATAGTTTACAAAATATGGGCCCAAAAAGAATTGAAAATTTTCCAAAAATATAAAAACTGCAAGTCAAAATCTGGTAGCTCTATTTCACCGTAGACGTATGGTCTATTAGACATTTTTGCTCTGTACCATCCCAAAAATCAGAAGCTCCCCTTAAGATGTCTTAATCTCCCAACCCTAATAAACGTATTAACATAACCCCATGTTTAAAATAAACCACCTTATGCCTGCTAGAATACCTTTCATTAAATGTTGAATTTTATTTTCCTCCTTTGCAGATAACCTTCAATATCTCAGCCATTCAGCATCACAACGACGCTCACCAATCACTTACATTCCAAAACAGCGCACAATTACATCCTACCAAGCATTAGAGGCTTTAGTAGACTTTATCATCAGCATTCTTCGCAATGGGTAAAGATCAGGAATTTTTAGAGGCTGCACGCAATGGCAATATTTCCCACATCGAAAAAGTACTTAATGCCAAAGCAAAGAGAGCAGGTCCGCTAGCAAGTCTACGTCGGGGTACGGGGGTCAATGTTCAAGATAGTGGAGGATATTCAGCACTACATCATGCCTGTCTAAATGGGCACACAGATATTGTGCGCTTGCTACTCAGTCATGAGGCATCACCAAATCTACCGGATATGCGTGGTTCATCGCCATTGCATTTGGCGGCTTGGGCTGGAGAAGAGGAGATTGTCAAACTTCTGCTCACACATCCCTATAGGCCAGCCAATCCAGATTTACAGACCATAGAGAAAGAAACGCCACTTCACTGTGCTGCACAACATGGGCATACGGGGGCGCTTTCCATTCTACTGGCCCATGAGGCAGATCCCAATATGCGAAATACTCGAGGAGAAACTCCCCTGGATTTGGCATGTCAATATGGTCGCCTGCAGGCAGTGCAAATATTGATACGAGCCCATCCCGAACTGATAGCCCCCTATACCGTACAGGCCACAGAAAACCAAGGAAATAATAGATCCAGACATTCATCTCCACTACCAAATTCGGGCTCAATGTCCACGCCCTCCCCATCTTCGCCCTCGGTTCTGTCATCGCCAGCCACGCCTATAAGATGTGTATTTCCCCACACATGCCTGCATTTGGCCAGTCGAAATGGCCATAAGCCCGTTGTTGAAGTTCTGCTAAATTCTGGGGTGAATGTCAATCTCCTGACACCCTCAGGATCGGCACTGCATGAGGCAGCGCTGTGCGGCAAAGAAACGGTGGTACGAACTCTACTAAAGGCGGGCATAGATCTCAATGCCACCGACTCTGAAGAACGCACAGTTTTGGATATTTTAAAAGAATTTCCGCCGCATGTCACCAAACACATTATCGATGTGATCAATAGTAAGTTCAAATGGTTGACATTTTTTTTAGAAATGCCCATCAATATAATTTTGTGTTTTACAGATTTCCGCAATCAAATGGACACGGATGATGGCGAAGAGGTCATCTATCGCCATCAGCAATCCAGTAACACCACCTTACAACGCAACCACCATCAGAAGCAGCAACATAATAACCATTATCACTTCAATTCGAACAACCATCTTCTAAATCATTCCCTGTCCATGCAACAGTCTTCGTACAACAAACAGAGATTTAGTTCCGGTGCAACATTTAATGGTGGCGGAAAGTCTTTGGATAGTGGTTTGCAACTGGATGAAACATCTAGTAGTACTGGAACGGGAGGAGGAGGTGGAGGAAATAGGTTCTATCACGATACCTTGAACTCACCGGTACGAAGTCAGTCAAATACATCGCAAAAGTAAGATAAATAAGGCACAATTTTGTCTATCATGGTAAACAATTAGAGCGTACTTATTCCGTATAACTCTCTATTTTAGCGAAATGGGCATAAGTCCATCCTCATCTATGAGCAGTTTTGAACCTTCCTCGGTATCACCCCGCTCTAGATGTTCCACAGGTATTCTAGCATATTACAAACCAAATGAGTGATGTTGCTCAACCAATTTGTCTAAATCCCCCACAGGTGGCGTTTCCAGTTTTGTTGCCAATACTCCCATGTTAAGCAGTTTCGGTCCAGCCGCACCACCCAAGAAACCACCACGTCGCAATCTTTCTGTCTCACCCACCAACAGTGGCCAGCCCTTCAGTTACACTTCTCCTAATCACCAGCAGCAGGGTACTCATGGTCGACGTCAAGCACGCAGTCCCTCCAACGATAGCCCCTACTCGCACCAGAGTCATAGCAGTGTGGGTGGTATGAGTTTTGATGAGACACAATTGTCAGAAAGACAAAGAGGTAGTCGCCTATTTGCCAGTGCTAGAGAGACAACAAGATCATCGGCTGGAATCTCATTGAGTTCAAGTAGTAAGTTTTTAACTCCAATATTACTTTACTTACTTTAATTGGCGATGACGGAACATTTGTCCCATTGGCGGAACTTACAGTAGATTTCCAAGCGGCTCGATCTTCTGTGGCCTTTTACCAATCGCTGACATCAAGTTTGGATATGTCTCTCACCACTTGATCTTTCCATCGGAGTTTTGGTCGTCCCATAGTGCTTGCTGTCAAAAGACTTAAAAAACTTCTTCGCTGGAGCTTCTTCACTCGTTCTGACAACATGACCTAGCCAAAGCAAACGTTGTGTTTTGATGCGTTTAACTAAGATAATGTCGTCATACAGTTCGTTGTTCGTGCAACCCACAGTGGGAGAAAATCGAAAAAAAAAAACTAGTAAAAAATATGCCGTGTGAGAATACGAGTTTGGGCAGAGTCTTATAAAGTTTAGGCAGTGTTGTCAGTATTGGGGAATTCTCCCGAAATTGGGGTTTTTTTTCAAAAATGAGGACTTTGTGGGGACTCGAATTGAAAATTGAGGAATTTTTGGGGAGGAGTCCTTTATATACAATTGGAGTATATTAAAAATATATACCGATGTCACGATGTAAGGTCTTGGGCCCATATAAGGCCCTTTTATTATCCGATTTCGCTGGCAATTTGACACAATGACTTCGCAAAATTTTTGGTGCAATGAGCTGTATTAAACACCTTCACTTCCGGCATATGTGTATTCCAGTGAATTCCGGAACAAACCGTTATTGCTCCCATATTGATCAATCACCTGTTTAATGGTCTAAGACAGTAAATTGTCCCTGGCGAGGGTGGTCTGGTTCGGACCATATTTCTGTATAGCTAAAGTTTCATAAATGATGTATTTTTCACCGTACATGACGTAATGAGGTTAGTGTATATCCGAGGTGGTGGGTATCGAAAGTTCGGCCAGACCGAACGTAACGCATTTTTACTTGTTACTGACCCAGCGCCCCAACCACATGGATTATTTGGGATCGCACATGTATCCTTCGATATCTTGGGCTCACTCAGTATTTATGTAAAAGTCAGTGCCACCTGGCAACTCATTAAGACCCTCCTCTTAAAATCGATTACGGCCCGAGGCCCCATTTACAGTTGCTTCGCATAAATACGAAAAGTTCCACAACAAAGTTTCCTGTGATAACGATAAACATCACTCAAGTCAAAGCTCAAAGTTCCAGCCTGTGCGGTGCTCACAGTTATTCCGTATCAGCCGAGATTCAAATCACGCTGCAGTAATTATGAAGTAAAAGCGTTCTGAGTTCGGCCGGGCCGAATCTTGGGAACCCACCACCATGGATTCTGCTAAAAATTTAGTTGAAGGGCATAATTTTATTCTACATACCAAACTTCTGTCAAACCAGCAAAAGTTAAAGCTTCTAGGAACCGAACAAGGATGATCAAGAGACCGGTTACCATGGCAGCAATATCAGGTTATAGACGATTTAGACCGTACTTATCACAGTTTTTGGAAGTCATAACAGAACACTATGTGCAAAATTTCAGCCAAACCGGCCAAAAGTTGCGGCTTCCAGGGGCTCAAGAAAATCAAATCGGGAGATCGGTTTATATGGGAGCTATATCAGGTTAAAGACTGATTTAGACCGTACTTGGCATAGTTGTTGGAAGTCAAAACAGAACACCATATGCAAAATGTCAGCCAAATCGGACAAAAATTGCGGCTTCCAGGAGCTCAGGAAGTCAAATCAGGACATCGGTTTATATGGGAGCTATATCTGGTTATAGACTGATTTAGACCGTACTTGGGATAGTTGTTGGAAGTCAAAACAGAACACCATATGCAAAATGTCAGCCAAATCGGACAAAAATTGCGGCTTCCAGGAGCTCAGGAAGTCAAATCAGGACATCGGTTTATATGGAAGCTGTATCAGGTTATAGACCGATTTAGACCGTACTTAGCACAGTTGTTGGAAGTCATAACAGAACACTATGTGCAAAATTTCAGCCAAATGGGACAAAAATTGTAGCTTCCAGAGGCTAAAGTGAAATCGATCGGAAGATCGGTTTATATGGGAGCTATATCTAAATCTGAACCGATACGGCCCATTTGCAATCCCCGACGATCTACATTAACAAGTATCTGAAATAATTGATTCTAAATTTTTAAAAATAATTTCTCCCCATATTCTGCCTTACATTTGTTATTTCTTTAACAATATTATATTAAGGAGCTGCTATCCATAATCCTGGAAACAGGCAAGAGTAGTACCAGTACCGAAAAACAATCAAGAATTTAGACCTATAGCCATACTTCCATTTATTCCGAAGATATTTGAACACCTTTTGAACAAAAGGTAACTCACTTTTAACCAACCTCCAATCAGGATTCCGGCCGAAGCCCAGTTGCACTACTGCACTTTTGAAAGTTGTTGAAGATATAAGAAGTAATATTGACCCCAATAAAATCACTTTTCTGGTTCTCTTACATCATTCTAAGGCGTTTGACTCTGTTGACTCTCCAAAATTCTCTGTCTTAAACTTAAACATTTTTTTAAATTTTCCGAATCTTCAACAAAACTGATTCATTCCTATCTTTCTAATCGTAGCCAATCAGTATCAGTTAGAAATCGTAATTCTAGATGCCTTCCAGTTTCACGAGGTGTCCCACTAGGTTCGATATTAAGCCTTCTCCTTTTTTATACCCACCACCGAGGGATGGGGGGTATATTCATTTTGTCATTCCGTTTGCAACATATCGAAATATCCATTTCCGACCCTCTAAACGATCTAGCCATGTCCGTCAATCTGCCGTCCATCTGTCTGTTGAAATCGTGCTAGAGTCCTTAAAAATAGAGATATTGAGCTGAAACATTGCACAGATTCTTTTTTTGTCCATAAGCATGTTAAATTCGAAGATGGGCTATATCGGACTATATCTTGATATAGCCCCCATATAGACCGATCCGCCGATTTAGGGTCATAGGCCCTAAAAGCCACATTTATTGTCCGATTTTGCTGAAATTTGGGACAGTAAGTTATGTTAAGCCACTCGACATCCTTCGTCAATTTGACCCTGATCGGTTCAGATTTAGATATAGCTGCCACATAGACCGATCCTCCGATTTAGGGTCATAGGCCCATAAAAGCCACATTTAATATCCGATTTTGCTGAAATTTGGGACAGTGATTTGTCTTAGGCCCTTCGACATCCTTTGTCAATTTGGCTCAGATCGCTCCAGATTTGAATATAGCTGCCATATAACCCATCTCTCGATTGAGGGTTTTGGCCCCATAAAAGGCGCATTTATTGTCCGATGTCGCTGAAATTTGGGATAGTGAGTTTAGTGGGGCCCCTCGACGTCCTTCATCAATTTGGCCCAGATCGCTCCAGATTTGAATATAGCTGCCATATAACCCATCTCTCGATTGAGGGTTTTGGCCCCATAAAAGGCGCATTTATTGTCCGATTTCGCAACAAATTTGGTGAAAATCAGTTCACATTTAGATAGATCGCCCCATTAACACTTATGAGGACGTGACTACTACAAATATGCAATCGAAATTTGGTATGCAATGTTTAATTATCCATCTGAAAGCATGTGCTAAATTTAATCGTAATAGGTTTAGGTTTTGAAAACATGTTCCATATCATTAAGCTTAAAAGCATTAATGGTTGATATATTAAATAGAAGTTTCCCCTCTGTTCGTGAATGGAATATTCGTGGGCAAATATGCATATCGGACAAGTATCTCAAAATACCAGCTGTATGTGTTCCAGATCGGACAATATTTAAATATAGTTACCAAATACAATGAACTTCCGTAGTCTTAGACTTATTTACGGCGTTTTCTCTATTTCGACAAATTCGACGAATAAGACTCCTTGATATCGGCGTGGAAAATGGTCCAGATAGGGGTGGTCCGAATCGAACAATAATTTGATATAACAGCCGTACAACCTGACCACTATACGTGGAAAATTTTGTGAAGATTGGGTATCAAGTGCGATCTCTACGTTCATTGCAAACGACAAATTGCACAGAAAGGATATGCGGACCGACGGATATGACTATGTAGAGTCAACAAGTAAAAGCTGGCTAAGTTCGGCCGGGCCGAATCTTATATACCCTCCACCATGGATCGCATTTGTCGAGTTCTATGCGCGGTATCTCTTTTTAGACAAACATAGAATATTGAATAAGAATTGTTATGCTATTGGAGCTATATCAAGTTATAGTCCTATTCGGACCATAAATGAATGCTGAACATTGTAGAAGTCATTGTATAATATTTCAGTTCATTCGGATAAGAATTGCGCCTTGTAGGGGCTCACGAAGCAAAATCCGAAGATAGGTTCATATTAGACACGTATCGGCCAAATCGGATGAGAATTGAGCGCTCTATTGGCTCAAGAAGTCAAGATCCAAGATCGGTTTATAAGACAGCTATACCAGATTACGAACCGATTTGAATCATATTTAACACAGTTGTTGAAAGTGATACCAAAACACTACGTGCAAACTTTCAGTAAAATCGGATGACAAATGCGCCCTCTGGAGGCTCAAGAAGTCAAGACCCAAGATCGGTTTATATGACAGCTATATCAGGTTGTGATTTGATTTTAACCATGCTTAGCGCAGTTGTTGGAAGTGATACCAAAACACCATGTGGAAAATTTCAGTCTAATCGGAAGAGAATTGCGCACTCTAGTGGCTCAAGAAGTCAAGACCCTAGATCGATTTATATGGCAGCTATATCAAAACATGGACCGATTTACAATCGGTCCCAATCCCAATCAACCTACACTAACAAGAAGTATTTGTGCAAAATTGCAAGCGGCTACCTTTACTGCTTCGAAAATTAGTGTGCTTTCGACAGACTGACGGACGGACGGATGGACGGACAGACGAACGGACATGCCTAGGTCGACTTAAAATTACATGACGATCAAGAATATATATACTTTGTGGCGTCTGAGAAGCATATTTCGAGGTGTTATAAACAGAATGACCCATGGTGGAGGGTATAAAGAGTAATCATTTTAAAGGCTGTAGAAACCACAGTTTCAGTTCGATCTTTAAAATATTTTGCGCGAGGTGTTTTATTTTACGTCCTAATATGTGTGGAAAACTTCATGAAAATCGGTCCAGATTTAGATATAGCTCCCATATATATCTTTCATCCGATATGGCCGTTTAAGGCTGTAGAAGCCACAATTTTTTACTGATCTTTACAAAATTTGGCGTGGGGTGTTTTATTTGACGTCTCCATATGTGTGCAAAATTTCATAAAAATCGGCCCAGATTTAGATATAGCTCCCATATATATGTACCGCTCGATTTGCCCTAAAATGGCCGTAGTAACTACAATTTTCAACCGATCTGCACAAAATTTGTTACTGATCTTAATATATCTGGAAAATTTCATCAAAATCGGTTAAGATTTAGATATAGCTCCCATATATATCGTTTATCCGATATGGCCTTTTAAGGCCGTAGAATTCACAATTTTCCTCCGATTTTGCATGAGTCATTTAAATTGACATTCCAATACGTGAGCAAAAATTCATTAAAATCAGTTCTAATTTAGACATAGCTCCAATGTGAATATTTCATCCGATATGGACTTTTAAGGCAGTAAAATCCACATTTTTATCGCATCTCTACAATATAGGGCGTGAGATGTTCTATTTCATGTCCCAGTATGTGTCATTAAAATTGACACAGGTTTCGATATAACTCCCATGTAATCTTTTATCCGATATGGCCTTTTAAATATGTGGAAATCCAAATCTTTTGTACTATGGTAGAAAAATCTTACATGGTTCTAAATTGCTATTTCAATTGGTATCCAAATTAAAGTCTGACTAGATTTCGAGATAAGTTCTACATATAAAAAGTACTACATGCACGAGGTGGTGTAGGGTATAATATAGTCGGCACCGCCCGACTTTTGCCTTTCCTTACTGGTTTTGTAATAAACTAGCTGGCCCGGTGTGCCAATCTACACCTATAAGTATATGCGGCCCCTTTTAACATGGTCCAAATTTTAAAATTATTTATATTCCCATTTAACTCACAAACAACTTTCATTACAACCCTTGAATTCTTCGCTTTATTTAATTTGTCTTTGTTAGCTGATATGCTGGAAAAACGTCATCACACGGGAGACATTGAAAATCTTGTGCCAAACTCGAATCAGGATATCACCAATTCAATGAAGAGGCCAAAACCAGCTCCCAGAAATCTCAATAGCGTTACTTCGGATACAATAAAAAGTGATAATCCTACCTTGAAATCGTATAATCCCAATCGTAAACTAAAGAGAAATCGTAATAGCTAGTAAGTATGCTGAAACAAAAGATTTGTGTCCCCAATGAATACCTTCCCTCTTTGCAGTTCCATAACTTTGGGTGATAATGATGATGGCGAGAATGCGCACAAACCTCAAACACCACAAAGTCCCACAAATTATAAGCAACCGCCCACACCTGATCATCCTCCACCTTCGTCCAGTCATGCTGAGAAGGTTATACATGAACGGATTAGACCCCTGAGCCAGGAATACAAACGTCGTTCGGCCTTGCTGCAATTGCAGAAACAGCAGCAACTTCTCATCGATATGGCCACCTCGCCACTGAGACAATTGAATTCCAATGCGAAACCCACATCACATTACGACTATGCCTACATACAACCGAATGCAGCCAATCTGGATGCTATTTCCTCCAATATCTATTCCACCATAGGATCGGGGGCTGCACGCGGTTCAATGGCTTCCTTAAGTTCCAGCATATCGTTATCCGATCACAGTGGATCCACCGATAATGTCGAAGAGTTTGTGGGCGATCAGCCTTTGGCGGGTCTTATGAAGGGCTCGTCGGCGGCCATCAACAATAAGCAGAAGGTAGAACCTGCCTATGCAACGGTTAACAAAGCTTCTAAAATAAACCCACCTCAAGTTCAACTACCCCCTCCGCGACCACAACAACAACTGCCTCCGCAAACACAGGTGCCCGTCTATGCGACCATACACAAGAAGCGTGGAATTTCCACCACAGCCCATAGCAGCAGCACAGAGCAGACGGCGCCAAAGCCTAGGCCTCCCATACCCGCCAAACCCGTTATACCAGAGAGAAGACTATTTAAGACACCCGTACCACAAGTACCCGCCTCGGAGGAGCAACCATCAAATCGTGACAGCATGACAACAATTGAGACAACGAATGCACTGGATTTGGATCATGAAATGACCAACGACTCGGATGATTTGTACGAAGAGCTTAACGAACCCAAAACGGTGGTGGAAAACAATATACCCAAAACTCCGAATAGCAGCGCCGCTACGGAAAACAAGGATGTCACCACTAAGCCAGCTGGATCATCCACAAATGATATATTAAGCCATCAAAGTTCCATAAACAGTTCTTCGAATGAGGAACAATCACAGACAACGCAGACTTCTTCGCAACCTACCACAGAGAGTTCCAATGAAGACAGTTCCACGACCAACAATAACTCAACATCGACAACCTCGCATGAGAGCAGCATTTTGAGTCCCTTCAATGCCGAGGAGGCCCGCAAGAAAATTTCAGAGATTTTGGAATCCTTTGGCAGCAGCATCCTAAACTCGGATATATCACCAACCAACGACTTGGATTTTGATGACACAGAAGTTCCTGTAGAGCGACAAGAGTTGGTAAGTCGTTTGCGAAGAGCTGGCCTGGGACCCCTAGAGAAGAAGTTATTGGATCAGGGCTATGACAATTACAAATTCATGGTAAGTTGCTTAGAAATAAAAAATGAAAGGTGACTACAGAATCTTCTTTGCAGAATGGTGTTTTAGAGGAAAGCGACCTGGAAGCCATGAGCATTTCCAAAACTGATGGTGCAAAGTTACTAAGATTTATTGCCACATTACCCAAAGCAGAATTTCCACCTCAAGTACCGTTGAAGAATCAACAGGAAAATAAATCGAGTGGCGAACTAAAGGGGGTCTCCTCGCTGAATCAATGGCTTAATACCATTCAATTGCCTCAGTACATAGAATCATTTAAGTAAGCATGAGAGAGAAACGGCAAACTAAATCAGCGTAAAACTCATCTGAATCTTCTGTGTAATTTTCAGTAAACATCTTTACAACACTTTGGATAGTGTCTGCGGAGTCTGGGATGTGGAACTGCAAACGGTATTGGAAATAAATAAACTTGGTCATAGACGACGCATCCTGCAGTCAATTGCATTTATCAAACAAATGCGTGAACCCAAGTCCGCAAAAACTCCTTTGGGTGAAAATAATGAAACCAATAAAATTCCTGCCTCTGGAGGTGGCGGTGGTGGTCAGAGACAATCGATAACATCATATCGTAAAAATAGGTACGTTATGGAGTCATTTAAAAAGAAACCCTCCGAAATAAATATGGACTGGGAAATTTGTGGGGCATAATTTCTCTTTTTGGTGAAGTATAAATTTTTCGCTTTTCCCATTTCCATTTTAGACCTGCACCCCAACCACCTACCCAGAAAGCAACCCAACAAACTCCCACATCAACACAATCATTGGAGATTCGTGCACCTTCGGAATTGCTTTTAGGATTACCCGATAATCTGCGCACAAAATGGCGTCATTCGGCGAATGATTTGCTCAACGATCAAATTAAATATGAAGTTTATGTAAGTACAGCATTCTTACTCTGAGTGAGGATATATACATATAGAGATTTGCATTATACCTTGTAGTACAACTGAAATGGACTAGCCCTTGTGATTCGCCAATTATTCTGTAGTAGAGCGAACTCTGTTGGTATTATAAATAATGATGAGCCGGCTCAAATTAATCAACTGATCTTTTATTCACGCTAAATGACTGGGTTCGAAATCTGGCAATATCATCAAAATACAACGAACTTATTTTACTTTATTTGGCTATATCAGAATATTTGTCCCACTAGCCGAACATAGAATAGCGTTCCAAGCGCTTCGATCTTCTGAGCTCATTCTAAAATCTCTGACTCCCCGGCTTGCGTGTACCACCGTGTTTGCCTTCAAACGACTTTTTTGCTGGAGCTTCTTTATCCATTCTGACAACATGACCTAGCCAAGGCAGCCGTTGTATTTTGATGCGTGTAACTATGCTATCGTCGTCATACAGCTCATACAGCTCGTGGTTCATACGTCGCCTATATTCTCCGTTAACGCAAACTGGTCCATATATTTTACGAAGAATCTTTCTCTTAAATACTCCAAGCACTGCCTCATCTGCTTTCACAAGAACCCATGCTTCAGAACCATATAACAGCACGGGTAGTATCAGTGTCTTGTATAGTGTAACCTTCGTGTCATTGGTGTCATTCGTTTCGGTTGCGGCGGTGCCGAGGTAGATAAAGTAACTGGCTGTCTCAAAATTGTGGTTCCCAAATTTCTCCATTTTCTTTATCCGCTCGGTTGTGCAAGGATTTTTGGGAGTTAAAACCATCCATTTCGTCTTATCTCCATTTACTACCAGACCCATTTTCACTGACTCTCTTTCGATTCTTTCAAAGGCTTCAGTTAGTACTTCCGGTGACCGACCTATGATATGGATGTCGTCGGCATAGGCGAGTAGCATGTGTTCTTTAGTGATTAGTGTGCCACATCTATTCACATCTGCATCTCGTATAATATTCTCCAGCAGGATATTAAAGACATCACACGATAGGCTGTCTCCTTGTCTGAAACCTCGTTTGGTATTTAATGGTTCGGAGAGATTCTTTCCTGTTGTTACTGAGGAACGCGTATCAGCAAGTGTCATCCTGCAGAGTCTTATTAACTTTGCAGGGATACCATGATCACAAGAATACATGGGCAGACGGACGGATGTAGCTAAATCGAATCAGGAAATGCATCTAAGCCGATCGGTATACTTAACAATGGGTCAAGCTCTTCTCCTGCTTAGCGTTGCAAACAAATGCACACATTTATAATACCTGTACCACAGTGGTAGTTTAGGGTATAATCACCCCTTATTAATGTGTGCTGCCCGATATAACTCTAAGCTCAATGATTGTTTGGAACTTGTTTTTATACCCTCCACCACATGATAGGGGTATACTAATTTCGTCATTCTGTTTGTAACACCTTGAAATATGCGTCTGAGATTCCATAAAGTATATACATTCTTGATTGTCATTTTAAGTCGATCTAGCCATGTCCGTCCGTCCGTCTGTCTGTCGAGAGCACGATAACTCTCGAAGAAGTAAAGCTAGCCGCTTGAAATTTTGCACAAATTCTTTTTATTGGTGTAGGTCAGTTGGGATTGTAAATGGGCCAAATAGGTCCATGTTTTGATATAGCTGCCAAATAAACCGATCTTAGGTCTTGACTTCTTGAGCCCCTAGAGGGCGCAATTCTCACCTGATTTTACTGAAATTTTGAGAAGAAGAACTGTGCTAAGTATCCATATCCAAAACCTGATATAGCTGCCATATAAACCGTTCTTGGGTCTTGACTTCTTGAGCCTCTAAAGGCCACAATTCTCACCTGATTTTACTGAAATTTTGCACGTGGTGTTTTAGTATTACCTCCAAAAACTGTGCTAAGTATGGTCTAAATCGGTCCAAAACCTGATATAGATGCCATATAAACCGATCTGGGGTCTTGACTTCTTGAGCCTCTAGAGGGCGCAATTCTCACCTGATTTTACTGAAATTTTGCACGTGGTGTTTTAGTATTGCTTCCAATAACTGTGCTTAGTATGGCGCAAATCGGTACATAACCTGGTATAGCTGCCATATAAACCGATCTATGATCTTGACTTCTTGAGCCTCTAGACGGCACAATTCTTAACCGATTTGTTAGAAATGTCTATAACGGCTTTTCTCATGACCTTCAACATACGTGTCTTATATGGTCTGAATTGATCAATACCTTGATACTGCTCCCATATAAACCTATCTCCCGATTTTGCTTCTTGAGCCCATACAAGGCGCAATTCTTATCCCAATGTACTGAAATATTACACTACAATACAATGTTCAGCATTCACGAATGGTCCGAATCGGACAATGACTTGATATAACTTCAATGGCATAACAGCTCTTATTCATTATTCTTTGTTTTCCAAAAAAGAGATACCGCGCAAAGAATTCGACAAATGCGATCCATGGTGGAGGGTATATAAGATTCGGCCCGGCCGAACTTAGCACGCTCTTACTTGTTTTTTTTTTTTTTGCATGGGTCCGAACGGATGATGCATTTTCGACCATTGGACCTAAGATATTCTCACTTCATAAAGCATGGATACTAAAGTCATTTGTGAGGTACTATGCCATGTAAAAACTTATCTCCAAAGAGCTGTCGCACTGTGGCACGCCGTTCGGACTCGGCTATAAAAAGGAGGCCCCACTCATTGATATGTGAGAACTTTGTCCCTGTTCCTTAGTGGAATGTTCATGGGCAAAATTCACATTTGTTGTCTTCCAATCCGTTACTTGAAGCGGGCTTGTCTGTATATACATAACCTTTAACATAGCCCTTTTTTAAATAGCCCCACCTTTAACATAGCCCCACAATTGACCGGTCCCGAACTTGAAATAAAATGCTCACCAAACTCGCCCCTCAATAAGTCCATTGTTACGCGTGCTGGGTCGTCAATGTTAGCGGAATCCGTTCTAACTATTCTTTTGTTTCTCAAAGAAATTCTTATAATTTTCCGGGGGCGGCTTAATAGCCCAGGGCTCCAACCGGTTGGGTTTTGTGGAATCGCACATGTATCCCTAGATGTCACCAAGCCGCTTACTCCAAGATCCGACGCTTCAGCCGCTCTAACCTAGGAACAGACACTGGTGTTGGCCATTGGTTATTTGAAGGCGCCAATAACACGAGTATCATTGGCACTTAGTAGCCCCATTGCTGACTGCCCACCACCGCATTTGCAGCTACTCCGCTTAAAAACTAAGCTTTCCAATATCCGCAGCCTGTGGACGCGCCCGGTAGCCTACAGCTCAGCTTTCCGTGATAACGATGAACACCACACATCCTTTTATTATATTAATGTGTGCTGCCCGCTACAAGTTTAAGATCAATGATAGATGAACTCTTTTTTATGGCCGACTCCGAAAGGTTTGCCGCAGAGCGAAACCAGTTTAATAGAGAAGTTTACAGGGCTAATTACCTAAGGAAAATACCTCGCAAGTGTCGGGAGTACTAGGAGAGGATAATCACCACTGAAATATTTCTCTGATGTTCTCGCCGGAATTTGAAACTAGGCGATCAGCGTTAAAGCGAACATGCTAACCACAGAGCTACGGTGGCCTCTAAGTCTATTAGACTCAATAAATTATCGGACACTCTCTTGTGGAAGTTACTCTTTTGGGTAACATCGGTATTAAAGTCTACCAGAACTATTTTAATATCATAAGGGGGACATCGTTCTTATGTTCTCTCGACGCGTTCATAACATATATCCTTGGTCTGTTCGTCCATGTCTGCTGTCGGGTCAACGGGAATAAATGAGACTGATATTTATCGTTTGGCCTTTACCTTGTGCTGAATGTGACAATCCTCTCAACTATGAAATATAGTCCAAGTCTGACCAACCACACTTCCGAGTTCAAATCTCGTATCATAGCAACTAAAATACCAAGCATCACTTTTTAGTGTTGTTGTGTATGCCTTGTATTTTCTAGTGCTATATATTCTGCTATGTGTGCTACACAAAGATAACTCTTAAAATTCGTTGACAATTTAATGGTAAAATTTAATGCAAGCAATACGAAGACAATACCCCTCCCCCTACTAAGCCATAAAGGTACACCAAACACGTTGCCTTTGTGGTCAATGTTGATACTCTAATCCTTTTATGTTGTTTTAAGAATTATGACCCAAATACCAGTTGCTGATTGCATTGCCGGAAAGACATACACGTTCCCTTGAAGTCCGACACCATGTGTTTTTGTTGTTGACTTTCACCGAAATCTCAAAAAGTCCTCTGTGCAAATCATTTAGTATGCCATCCTAATCTAATAAGTTCGGCGATTAATCATTATTACACGTCATTTTAGGTTGAACACAAAATGTCATGAATTCCTTTTGTCTCCCACTTCATTTTCAGTATTTAGGCTCAACGGTTGTGAAGGAATTACGCGGCACTGAATCAACGCGAAAATCCATACAAAAATTGAAACAAGACGCCCAACACACCACTGCTACCAACATGTTAATGTCTTCCCAGTCCGAAACCAATGCTGCCCGTAATCAATCATTTAACAAACAGAAACGCATACTCGTTGCCCTGGCCATCTCACATCACGGTGTCGAATTTTTGGATGTGAACACCAAGGTAAGCGAGTGCACAAACGCCAGACCAATGACGCCGCACTGGCCAAAAAACTAAATTAAGTGACACCACAAATATTTATTTATTATGTTTTTTTTTTTTTGTTTTTTGTTTCGTTCACAGAACACTATTTGTGAACATGAGATACAGAATATAAATTGTGCTTGTCAAGATTCCGATGATTTAAGACATTTCGCCTACATAACTAAGGAGAATGATGTCCACTACTGTCACGTGTTCTATGTCGAAAGTTTGGTAAGTAATGGGGTATAAAATTGCACTACAAGCGTCATGGAGGGAATTCTAGTGAAGCAGACGACATGGTGTCCGTAATAAAAAAGCTAAACAACATACATTTATTCAGCTATGAAGGTCGTGTTGAAAGTACAAACGCACTATGTTCGGCCCGGTCGAACTTTGGATACCCACCATCTCAGATATATATTAACCACCTTTTTTCATAATTCGGTGAAAATGCATTATTTATGAACCCATGGCAGCTATATCGAAATAAGATCCATGGCATAACTCGGCACGGTCGGGGGGAGGTCTAATATAATTCACTCGCATCTATATCCAAATATACTCCGATCTTCACCATATTCGGGAAGGGTATGTAAGAGTCTCATACAATCATTGTACCAAATTTCAGCATTTAACCAATACGCTTTTAATGGACCCAATAACTTAAATCGGAAGATCATATTCAAATGCCCAAAAAGTAATTGCGGATTTTTCATATAGTCGGCGTTGACAAATTTGTTCACAGCTTGTGACTCTGTAATTGCATTCTTTCTTCTGTCAGTTATCAGCTGTTACTTTTAGCTTACTTTAGAAAAAAAGTGTGAAAAAAGTATATTTGATTAAAGTTCATTCTAAGTTTTATTACAAATGCATTTACTTTCTTTTAAAAAATCCGCAATTACTTTATGGGCAACCCAATATATTCTTTATTGAACACGTATATCGAATGGCATTACAAAGCTCACTGTGCCAACGTTCAGAGAAATCGGTTAATTAACGCTGCTTTTACAGGCTCAAGAAGAACGGGGCTGTATACCTAGGATCAATTGTATTGGGATAGTCAATGGACTGGACATTGAAAAGCTGCAAACACAACAAATGGCAGCGGCATAATCCACTCGACTGACCCAACTGCTTGATGAAAGCACTCCTTGTTGCGATGATATTATGGCGCAGGGGCAAACTATTGCCCACTCCATGGAAAAGGCCTCTAAATTCGTACTTGGGTACCGGAAGCCTCCACCAAGAAACCCATAATACGACCAAGAGTGTTGAGATGCTACTGAAGTCAAGAATGCGGCATATAGAGCAACCCTGCAATCAGTAGCAACGCGCCAGATGTAGGAGAGTATCGGGAGAAAAGGAGAGAGGAGAAACGTCTATTCCGCAGAAAGAAAACGGAAATGGAAAGACGTGAGTGTGAGCGAATTGAGATGTACAGGAGTCAGAATGAAGTTCGGAAATTCTACCAAAGAATTAAACTTCAAACCGATGCCTTTGGTGCAGGCACATCCTCCTGCA
Organism: Stomoxys calcitrans; assembly: GCF_963082655.1. Taxonomy (NCBI): domain Eukaryota; kingdom Metazoa; phylum Arthropoda; class Insecta; order Diptera; family Muscidae; genus Stomoxys; species Stomoxys calcitrans. Next base: position 172,972,723 of record NC_081553.1, read on the forward strand.
GAGACAAAGAAGGAAATCTGGTAACTGATACAGATAACATGCTGAGGATATGGAAAGAACATTTCACCCAACTGCTAGTGTTCGACGTTGGCGGCGAAGAGGATACCGCAGAACCAATCCCTGATGATGGTATAGAATGTTTACTTCCTAGTCAGATTGAGGTCCAAGTAGCAGTGACCCGACTAAAGAACAACAAAGCAGCAGGAGCCGACAGGTTACCCGCTGAACTATTTAAGACCGGAGGTGACATTCTGAAAAGGCATATGCATTAGCTTATCTGCGCAATCCGGTTAGAAGAACGCATACCCGATGATTGAAACCTCAGCATACTATGTCCCGTACACAAGAAAGGAGACAAGACGGAATGTGCCAACTACCGAGGAATAAGTCTCCTCCCCATCGCACACAAGATACTCTCGACTGTACTTTGTGAAAGATTAAAGCCTAAAGTCAATGAGATAATTGGGCCCTATCAATGTGGCTTTAGACCTGGTAAATCCACCCTGGACCAGATATTCACAATGCGCCAAATCCTGGAAAAGACCTGAGAAGGACAAATCAATCTCTTTGTTGACTATAAAGCCGCTTTAGATACTCCTTTACGTTCAAAGGTATTTCAAGCCAAGTCTGAGTTTGGTATCCCTGCAAAATTAATAAGACTCTGCAGGATAACACTTGCTGATACGCGTTCCTCAGTAGGAATAGGAATGAATCTCTTCGAACCATTTAATACCAAACGAGGTTTCAGACAAAGAGACAGCCTATCGTGTGATCTCTCTAATATCCTGTTGGTGAAGATTATACGAGATGCAGATGTGAATAGATATGGCACACTAATCACAAGAGAACACGTGCTACTCGCCTATGCCGACGACATCGATATCATAGGTCGGTCACCGGAAGTAGTAACTGCAGCCTTTGAAAGAATCGAAAGAGAGTCATTGAAAATGGGTCTGGCAGTAAATGGAGATAAGACGAAATGAATGGTTTCCACTCCCAAAAAGCCTTGTACAACCGAGCAGATAAAGAACATGGAGAAAGTTGGGAACCACTACTTTGAGATAGTCAGTAACTTTATCTACTTCAGCACCGCCGTAACCGAAACGAATGACACCAGTTTCGAGATAAAGCGAAGAATAATACTGGCAAACAGATGCTACTTTTTGGACTAAGTAAGCAGTTTAGAAACAAGGCCACCTCTCGACAGACGAAGATTACACTATACAAGACACTGATACTACCCGTGCTGTTATATGGTTCTGAAGCATGGGTACTTGTGAAAGCAGATGAGGCAGTGCTTGGAGTATTTGAGAGAAAGATTCTTCGTAAAATATATGGACCAGTTTGCATTAATGGAGAATGTAGGCGACGTATGAACCACGAGCTGTATGAGCTGTGTGACGACGATAGCATAGTTACACGCATCAAAAAACAACGGCTGCGTTGGCTAGGTCATGTTGTCAGAATGGATGAAGAAGCTCCAGCAAAGAAGTCTTTTGAAGGCAAACACGGTGGTACACGCAAACCGGGAAAACCAAAAGCCCGATGGAAAGATCAAGTGGTGGGAGACACCTCAAAACTTTGTGTCAGAAATTTTAGAATGAGCGCAGAATATCTTGGGGCTTGACACGCTATTCTACGTTCGGCTAGTGAAATAAATATTCTATCATAGTCAATTGAAGTAAGTAAAAAAGATGTGTTAGGCCCTTCGACATCCTTCTTCTAGTTGGCCCAGATCGGTTCAGTTTTGGATATAGCTGCCACATAGACCGATTTCTTGATTTAAGGTTTTGGGCCCATAAAAGACGCATTTATTGTCCGAAGTCGCCGAAATTTGGGACACTGAGTTGTGTTAGGTTCTTCGACATCCTTCTTTAATTTGGCACAGATCGTATAGACAGATCTCTCGATTTAAAGTTTTGAGCCCATAAAGGCGCATTTATAATCCGATTGCGCTGAAATTTGCCAAGTTATTTATGCTAGGCTTTTCAACATCCGTGTCGTATATGGAGGCCACCGTAGCGCAGCGGTTAGCCTGCCCGCCTATGACGCAGAACGCCTGGGTTCGAATCCTGGTGAGACCATCAGAAAAATTTGTCATCAGTGGTTTTCTCTGGCAACATTTGTGAGGTACTATGCCATGTAAAACTTCTCTCCAAAGAGGTGTCGCTCTGCGGCACGCCGTTCGGACTCGGCTATAAAAAAGAAGCTCCGTCTCATTGAGCTTAAAACTTGAATCTGACTGCACCCATTGATATCTGAGAAGTTTGCCCCTGTTTCTTAATGGAATGTTTAAGGGCAAAATTTGCAATTTTGTCGTATATGGTTCAGATCGGTCTATATTTGGATATGGCTGTCAAAAAGATCTAGCCATGTCCATCCGTCTGTCTGTCCGTTGGTCCGTCTGTCTGTCGAAAGCACGCTAACTTTCGAAGGAGTAAAGCTAGCCACTTGAAATTTTGCGCAAATACTTCTTATTATTGTAGGTCGGTCGGAATTGTAAATGGGCCATATCGGTCCATGTTGTGATATAGCTGCCATATAAACCGATCTTGGGTCTTGAAGTCGTGGGTCTCTAGAGAGCGCAATTCTGGTCCGATTTGACTTTTGCACGTGGTGTCTTGATAACACTTCCAATAACTGCGCTAAGTATGGTTAAAATCAAACCATATTTTGATATAGCTGCCATATAAACCGATCTTGGGTCTTGACTTCTTGAGCTTCTAGAGTTCGCAATTCTTATTCGATTGGAATGAAATTTTGCACGGCGTGTTTCGCTATGATTTCCAACAACTGTGCTAAGTATGGTTCATATTGGTTTATAACTTGATATAGCTGCCATATAAACCGATCTTAGGTCTTGACTTCTTCAGCCTCTAGAGGTCGCAATTGTTATCCGATTTAAAATTTTGTACGACGGATCCTCTCATGACCATCAACATACGTGTTTATTATGGACTGAAACGGTCTATAGCGCGATACAGCGCCCATATAAATCGATCTCTCTATTTTACTTCTTGAGTCCCCAAAGGACGCAATTCTTATTCGAATTGGCTGACATTTTACACAGGTCTCCAACAATGATTTAATTGTGGTTCGAACCGGACCATATCTAGATATCGCGCTAATGGCAGAGCAAATCTTTTCTTATACCCCTTTTTGACTAAGAGGAGATGCCGGGAATAGAACTCCACAAATGTGATCCATGGTGAATGGTATATAAGATGGTATATAAGATTCGGCCTGGCCGAATTTAGCACGCTCTTATTTGTTAATTGTTTATTTTATTAAAGTTTGTTTCGTTATTGTAATAACTTTTGTATATTCTCTACCCCAGGATTTGGCCTCAGACATCATTTTAACCATTGGACAAGCATTTGAGGTGGCCTACCAGTTAGCCCTGCGTGATGGCATCTCTTCAACACCCCTGTCAACGCTAAATCACAGCATTCTACAGGGCTTGGATTACTCGAAGCAGACCGCATCGGCGAGCAATAGCAAAACTCAAGAAGCGTAAGACGACCAAAACACTACTTTCAAAGACTTTTTAACAGAATTTGTTTTCATAAAAAATATAACGAACTAAAAACAACTATTAACAATATAACAAAATAGTCTTAAGACAATAGACCAATAGTCGGTGAGTGATATTTCTTTTGCTCGCAAAAGAAAAACAAAAGAAATCATTAACAATCGACAGCAAACAAAACGATTCTAGTCTCTGTAGTAGGGAAAATGTAATTCCCAAAGTTTTTTTTCTCAGTTTAGCTAAGGATGACAGCAAATACCATAACAAATTTCGAAACAATTAAGCACAACAAAACAACAAATTTTTTTATATAAACTTATTACAAATAGAAACAAAATAATAAAAAAAAACTCTAAAGATTTTTTACCGAAGGAATTTTTTATGCACAAATTTTTTACTGGTTTTCCAAATGCACAAAGTTTACACCATTTACGAAATGAAATGAAATGAATTGAATTGAATGAAATGAAATAATATGTATATGTAAATTTATTGTTATTTTTAAGTTGAGCTTGAAACAATCAAATGAAATTTTAAGTTTTGCTATTCCATTGCCGTAGAGAGAAATGCATGAATTTGGATGTTTTTTTTTTTTTGGGTTACACCTAATTCACGATACCTAAAGTAGATCATCAACTTACCAAACTCTCCCCTTTCTCTCTCTCTCTCACTCTCTCCCTTTCTCTTTGTCTCTGTCTCTCCCCATATTCTCTTACGACTTTTTTAGAACCTCCACTCATGTTGACTTCTTTCATTCGTCATACCTTAAGATTTGGACTTTATTGAGGAAAATTTTACACATTCCACCCAATTGGTGTACTCGGACATTCACTTAGTCAAAGAACATTTTTATTCTCTTAAAGGGTAAGCCGAATTTTAGTATTGATTGAAACTTATTTCGAATTATTTCTAAGCTCTACATATTTTAGGGAGTCATGAAATCTCTGATTTTCATTCTTAGACGACTAAGGTTAGGTTAGGTTGAAAAGAGGGTGTAGTTATTAATCCGCCCCATGCCACTATGGACATGCACCCAAGCCAGTAATCGGTTAGTTGTGCGCTCTAAAAACTATAAAGTAACCTCTAAAAGGAAAAATTTAAGTTAGGAATTCCGTGCTACTTACAATACAATATCATTAATTGTTTTCAATACCACTCCCCTAAGATGGTTCATGTCTGGTATTGTGTCCACGCGAAAGCCGGCCAATGGCAAAGGAAATGCTCCAACGTCTCATCATCTTCCCCGCATGCCCTACACATACTATCACTTGCCGCACCGATTTTAAATAAGTGAGCTCGCAGTTCTATGTGTCCCGTTATGATACCAATAGCTACACCGACCTCCTTCTTGCTTCCTTTCAGTAATAGCCTCGTCTTTTCACGATCTGGATCCCCCCATAGGATTTTACCCGTCCTACCGACCGTTTCGCTGTTCCACAATGTTGCATGCGCATTCGTCGCCCACACCCTTAACTCGGATTGCGTTCACCCGAAAGGCTTCGGGTTAACCAAGTTTATTGACAGCAGTCCTCTGGCCTTAACCAGCAAATCGTCTGCCATTTCAATTTCTCTTACTCCGTTATGGCCCGGTACCCAAACGATGCGGATAGTACCATCCTCAGAAAAGGCGTTAATCTCCTTCTTACACTGCAAGACTGTTCGTGACCCTACCGTCCTGGTTGTTATTGCCCTTATGGCAATTTTACTGTCGGTAAAGATGATCACACTCGACGTCCTCGCGTTATCATCACACCACTTCACGCATTCCGTCATCGCCCGGATCTCCGCCTGCAGGACCGTCTTATGGTCAGACAGTCTAAAACAGATGTCAGTCCCAGGGTTTCGCAATGTTAACCCCCAGGCCCACTCTGCCCTCTAGCTTTGTTCCATCCGTGTAACATGATCTTTCAGATGACAATACTAGGGTTCCGTCAATCCAAGACTGTGCCGATGGCAGCACTGCTTCGCACTCGACTTCAAAGTTCATCTCGGGTATCCGAAATCGAAAATCTCTTCCCTTCCTTCCAGGTTTCCTATCGTCGCCTCGATTATACCGCGATGGTATGAGCTGTTCCCATTAGATGTATTTATAAAACATAAACTTCACTAGCCGTGCATTATTCTACCCACCACCATAGGAAGGGGTATACTAATTTCGTCATTATGTTTGTTACTCCACCATAGGATGAGGGTATACTGATTTCGTCATTCTGTTTGTAACTCCTCGAAATATTCGTCTAAGACCCCATAAAGTTATATCTTCTTGATCGCCTCGACGCTCTGAGTCGATCTAGTCATGTCCATCCGTCTGTTCGTCCGTCTGTCTGTCGAAAGCACGCTTAATTTCGAAGGAGTAAAGCTAGCCTCTTGAAATTTTGCACAAAATACTTCTTGTTAGTGTAGGTCGGTTGGGATTATATATGGTCCAAATAGGACCATGTTTTGATATAGGTGCCATATAAACCGATCTGGGATAATGACTTCTTGAGCCACTAGAGCGCACAATTGTCATCCGATTTGACTGAAATTTTGCACGTGTTGTTTTGGTATCACCAATATCTGCCCTAAGTATTGATTAAATCGGTCAATGTTTTGATATAGCTGCCATATAAACCAATCTTGGGTCTTGACTTCTTAAGCCTCTAGAGGTCGCAATTCTCGTCCGATTTGACTGAAATTTTGCACGTGGTGTTTTGGTGTCACTTCCAACAACTGCGTTAAGTATGATACAAATCGGTTCATAATCTAGTATAGCTATCATATAAACCGATCTTGGATCTTGACTTCTTGAGCTCATAGAACGCGCAATTCTCATCCGATTTGGCTGAAATTTTTCATGAAGTGTTTTGTTATGACTTCACATAACTGTGCAAAGTATGGCGCAAATCAGTACATAACCTGATATAGCTGCCATATAAACCGATCTGGGATCTTGACTTCTTGAGCCTCTAGAAGACGCAATTCTCATCCGATTTGGAAGAAATTTTGTACAATGGCTTCTCCCATGACCTTCCACATACGTGTCCATTATGGTCGGAATCGATCTATAGCTTGATACAGCTCCCATATAAACCGATCTCCTGATTTTGCTTCTTGAACCCTTACAATGAGCAATTCTTATCGGAATGAACTGAAATATTACGCAATGTCTTCTTCAATGTTCTGCATTCATTTATGGCCCGAATCGGACTATAACTTGATATAGCTCCTGTAGCACAACAGTTCTTATTCAATATTCTTTGTTTGCCTAAAAAGAGATGCTGCGCATAGAACTCGACAAATGCGATCCATGGTGGAGGGTATATATAGGATTTGGCCCGGCCGAACTTAACACGCTCTTGCTTGTTTGTATTCTCCTCCTCCTGCCACTTCCCTTTCAATTCTTAACTGACAATACAGAGTTCAACGAATTTTTTGTACACTTCAATTTTCTTTCTAGATAATGATACAAATGCTGCAGCAGAAATGGTAGAGAACAATATTTAAATTGAAATGAAGTCCGATATTCTATCTATAATTTCAAATAAGCGATATCAGGTTATAGTAATGAACTCCAGCGCAAACAGGAGAGAACTTGATGTAGCAAACAAATCCTAGACGTCAAAAATTTTTTTACAATTAGTGTTGATATGCCAGAGAGCAAAAATTACTTTGCTTTGTTCGGTGCCTCTTAATATCTATACATAGCAGGCCGAAAAGGAATATACCTCACATATGTATGAGACATTTAAGGGAAATTTGCGTGGTTTTTAATTGGCGACACAACCATGCACTTAAGGAAGAATTCTTTTTTCGCCTGAATAGTTTCTATGGGGAATCAAAGTCATCTCAATGTCTTGCATTGAAAAATTTGTATTGCAACGAATTCTATTTCAATTTACCTTTTATACCTTTCGTGTTGGTTAAAGGAAATAAGAAAAGAAAATGTATATTTAAACAAGTAAAAAGGCGTTAAGTTCGGGCGGGCCGAACTTTGGATACCCATCACCTCGGGTATATATGTAAACCACCTTTCATCAAAATTCGGTGAAAATTTCGTACCTTATGTCCCATGTCAGTTATATCCAAATATGTTCCGATTTGGACCAAATACTAATAAGTACACTAGCTATATCTAAAAATAAACCGATCTCAACTTCATACGACACGGATGTCGAAAAGCCTAACATAAGTCACTGTGTCAAATTTCAGTGAAATCGGATTATAAATGCGCCTCTTATGGGGCCAAGACTTTAAATCGAGATATCGGTGTACATGGCAGCTATATCCAAATCTGGACCGATTTGGACCAAGTAGCATAAAAAAGTCGAAGAGCCTAACACAAAGCACTGTCCCAAATTTCGACGAAATCGGACAATTAATGCATCTTTTATGGGCCCAAAACCTAAAATCGAGAGATCGGTCTATATGGCAGCTATATTCACATCTTGACCGATCTGAGCAAAATTGAAGATGGACGTCGAAGAGCCTAACCAAGCTCACTGTCTCAAATTTCAGCGACATCGAACAATAAATGCGTCTTTTATGGCCCCAAAACCTAAAACCTAGATATTAGTCTATATGGCAGCTATATCCAAATCTGGACCGATCTATGCGATATTGCAGAAGTGTGTCAAGGGGCTTAACACAACACACTGCCCCAAATTTCGGCGACATCGGACAATAAATGAGCTTTATATGGGCCCAAAACCTTAAATCAAGAAATCGATCTATATGGCAGCTATATCCAAATCTGAACCGATCTGGGCCAAATTGAGGAAAGAAGTCGAAGGGCCTAACACAATTCACTGTCCCAAATTTCATCAAATTCCGATAATAAATGTGGCTTTTGTGGGCCTAAGACCCTAAATCGGAGGATTGGTCTATATGGCAGCTATATCTAAATCGGAACTGATCTACGCCAGATTGACGAAGGAAGTCGAAGGGCCTAACACAACTCACTGCTCCAAATTTCAGCGAAATCGGATAATAAATGTGGCTTTTATGGGCCTAAGACCCTAAATCGGAGGATCGGTCTATATGGCAGCTATATCCAAATCTGGACCGATCTGAGCCAAATTGAAGAGGGATATCGAAGGGCCTAACGCAACTCACTGTCCCAAATTTTGGCAAAATCGGATAATGAATGTGGCTTTTATGGGCCGAAGGCCCTAAATTGAAGGATCGGTCTATATGGGGGCTATATCAAGATATAGTCCGATATAGCCTATCTTCGAACTTAACCTGCTTATGGACAAAAAAAGAATTTGTGCAAAATTTCAGCTCAATATCTCAATTTTCAAAGACTGAAGCGTGTTTTGAGCAGGTACAGACGGACGGATGTCTCTAGATCGCCTTAGATTTTTGCGCTGATCAAGAATATATATACTTTATAGGATCGGATATGGATATTTCGATGGTTTGCAAACGGAATGACAAAATGAATATGCCCCATCCTTCGGTGGTGGGTATAAAAATACAAAAAGCTTGCCATTGACTTTTTTAGAACTTTTTTCTCAAGCGATTAAATTCGTTCAGGCTTTATATCCTAGCTATTTTATTAGCAGTTAATACGCAGGTTCTATGATTATGACTTCAAGGATGGTCTAACCTTCTTGATTTACGAAAAACATGTCCCCTTGTTTAAGCACTCACTTTCAGCACAGTAGTCTTTATATGCTACAGTAGCAATGAAGTATTTAAAATTGACCCCACCAGATGGCGAGAGACATACCCAAAATTAATGCATTTCTCTAGATTAAAATTAATTCTATATAGACACAATTTTCTTAAAAAAACCAAAACATCTTTGAAACAAAGGCATTTATTAATACTGGTACTAAGAAAAACAATACAACAACAAAAGATAACAAATAACAATATTAACAATAAACAAACAAAAATAAACCTTCATTAAGATATACAACAACAACAACAACAACAATAACTATAAACCAACAAACAAATATATTTGACAAAATAACATTCCTTATTAAATTTACTATAAATATATATAGACTAAAGAATAACAACTCTTACTCTAAAACAAAACCTTAAATGTATATTAACCAAAAATTGAAGATACAAAAAAAAAACACAAATGTTTAATCCAAAAAACAAAACTGAATGAAATGTTGTTAACAAACAAAATATTACACCAAAAATTAATTCTATAACGAAATTCGACTCATAGATAAATCCAAATATATATGCAAATCCAGGAACAAAAATTACATCTACAAAACAAAATCCCACTCTAGCAATTAGTTATCATATCTTAAAATCATAAAACAAAACAAAAAAACACAAATTGACCCCTACCATATTTATTGAATCGGCTTTAGAGAAATTTAAAAAAAAAATAAAAATACTATTAACCAAAAACATATTAATGTTAAATCCACAATATTGGAAATCGTAACGAAAACTTATTCAACAAAAAATATTACAAAATATAACAACAAAAGAAAGAATAATCAAAGTTATAAGCCCTCAATGCTTACAAAACATCTCGATATAAACAAATTGTAAATTGTTTTAAAATTAAATTAACCTAACTTTTGTAGTTTTCTTTATCATTTGTGTATATTTTTGTTATTAATTTTAAGTGCAATATTTATTGGTTTCATACAACTAGTCTGATATTTTAGCATAGAAAGAGTGAAGATGGTAACAAGAAAAAAAAGCAATTAAAATATTTTAATAATGTTTTGTTCATTTTTAAAATTAAGCGGATCAGTCTTGATGTTATAAACTTTTAATTTTTAAATAAAATGCATATTTCTTTCCCACATACTAAGAAAACTTCCTTTGTTCTTAATTTTAAGTGATGGCAAATATTCTCAATATCTTCAATTATATAAGCAGCAATTTTTTATGCAGAACAAGGCCTAACAACTGAAAGTGCGTTATACTCGAAACGGATCACTTTAAAATTCTCTACTCTAAATCACTATGGTTCAAGCTTGCAGAATGTTTCTTTTTTACTTACAGTTTTCAAGAAGAAGAATAAAAGGGCATATAATTCAATATTATGACCAAGAATTAATAGTTTTTCTTACAAAGCTAACATCCTCCTAGAATGCACAAATCTTTAATCATGGCTCTATGGCTCTCTCTATTGACCACAGCATTATCGCCGGCTTCATTTTTGCAGAAATGGGAACCAAATTCTACAACAATACAAATTTAGCAATAATGTTTATACCTACCACCGATCTAGACGATCTAGCCATCTCCGCCGTCTGTCAGTCCGTTCGTCTGTCTCTTGATATCATGTACCAGTTTTAAAAATAGAGATTTTTAGCTGATCTTTTATGTCCATAGGCAGTTTAAGTTTGACGTTAGGTTTTCGTCCATTGTGATACCATAGGAACAGAAGAAGAAATATGCCTTCTAGTTCCTACCGTTAAACCATCCAGATCACTTGAGAAGGCCCAACAACTTGCGAACGTTCACACCAGGTATCGGACTTTATTTTGATATTGCCCCCATATAGACCGATTTGCCGATTTAAGGTCTTAGGCCTATTAAAGCCATATTTTTTATACCCTCCACCATAGGATGGGGGGTATACTAATTTCGTCATTCCGTTTGTAACACCTCGAAATATGCGTCTAAGACCCCATAAAGTATATATATTCTTGATCGTCATGACATTTTAAGTCGATCTAGCCTTGACCGTCCGTCCGTCCGCCCGTCTGTCGAAAGCACTCTAAGTTTCGAACAAGTAAAGTTAGACGCACTCAAATCTTATCAATGTAGGTAGGTTGGGATTGTCAATGGGCCAAGTCGGTTAATGTTTTGATATAGCCACCATATAAACCATTCTTGGAACTTGACTTCTTGAGCCGATAGAGGGCGCAATTCTCATCCGGTTTGGCTAAAATTTGGCATGTTTTGTTATGACTTCCAAGTACGTGTGCCAAGTATGGTTCAAATCAGTTGATAACCTGATATCGCTGCCATATATAACGATCTTGGATCTTGACTTCTTGAGCCAATAGAGGGCGCAACTCTTATCCGACTTGGCTGTAATTGTGCATGAAGTTGTTTGTTATTACTTCCAACGACCGCAGGTATACCCCAGGGCTCTGTTCTTTCTCCTTCTCTTTTTCTTATTTTCATTAACGATCTGTTGGGTCAAACATCGAAACCGATCTACTCATTTACGGATGACGGTAATCTCTGTCATTCGTACTCATTCGACCATAGGCCAAGTCTTCGAGAGATTGAGGACAAGAGGCGGATTATGGACGATACACTCTGCCATGATTTGCTTGCCATTTCTGAGTGGGATCGAATGAATCGAGTAGATTTTAATGCACGAAAGACTCCGTGCTGCTTGTTGTCACACAAACGATTCGCTGACCCATTACGATCATCTTTGTCTATCAACGGTGTAGATGTTGAGCAATAAGAAGCTCTTAATGTCCTGGGCATGAAAATACAAAGTGATGTCCTTTGGGCTAAACATGTATTTGAAGTGTCAAAGTAGCATTCAAGTGTTTAGGCTTCCTTAAAAGGTGTAAGAATTACTTCACTCCGTCTGATCTTCTTAACATCTACACCACTTTTGTAAGGCCGAAAATGGCCTTATGAGCTGGAGCTTCAAAATCATCCCTGGACCATGTACAGAGGAGAGCGATGGCGTCGATTGGGGACAGTGGGGTATCCAACTCTATTGCCTCCCTTCATCATCGTCGCAATATGGGTTGTTTGGCGCTGTTCCATCGGTACTTTCATGGTGTGTGTTCGTCTGATATTCATCTTGTTATTCCTGATGTAAGGATGTATGTCAGGGATACTAGACATTCCAGGAACTCACACCCATTTGTAATTAATTGGCCAGCGGACCGCACAATGCATTATAGAGAGAATTCTTATTTCGCCCGAACCGTTCGTTTGTGGAATCGACTTCCGACTAATGTTTTTCGAACCCACTTTGACATCCAAAGATTTAAGACAAATGTCAATAAGCTCTACATCCTTTCCCCCACCCCTCCAATTCCTAATTTCCTCTCGCCAACGCAATGCACTGCATTCATAAGGGACATCCCCTGCGTGTGGGCTGACTGAAAAAAAAACTGGCTGGTTCAAATCCTGATATAGTTGTCATATAAACCAATCTGAGATCTTGATTTCTTAAGCCTCTAGAGGCTACAATTCTCATCCGATGTTGCTGAAATTTTGTACAACGACTTCTCTCATAACCTTCAATATACATGTCTAATATGGTTTAGATCGATCTATAGCCTGATACAGCTCCCATATAAACCGATCTTCCGATTATGCTTCTAGAGCCCCTCTATCTTTAAGGGTTGGGGCCCATAAGAGGCGCATTTTTTGTCCGACTTCGCTGAAATATAGGACAGTGAGTTGTGTTAGGCCCCTCGATATCCTTCCCAGACCCTGATCGGTCCAGATTTGGATATATCTGTCATATAGAACGATTGCTCGATTTAAGGTCATGACCCCATAAAAGGCTCATTTATTTTCCGATTTCGCTCAAATTTGACGCAGTGACTTATGTTAGGCTTTTCGTCATCTGTGTCCTGTATGGTTCAGATAGGTCTATATTTGGATATAGCTTCCAAAAAGACCAATATTGAACAGTGACTTGTATTTATTAGACCACTCAATGTTCGTGCCGAATTTGGTCCAAATCGGACCATATTTGGATATAGCTGCTTTGGTTTCATAGATAATGCATTTTTCACCGGATTATGACGAAAGGCGGTTCACATATATACCCAAGATGGTGGGTATACAAAGTTCGGACAGGCCCTTTACTAGGTTTGCTTAATTTTTATAAAATTTGGTAATAAACCCGATTTTGCTTAAGTTTAGAACAGTGAGATGGACTTGGCCACTCGTTGTTTGAAACGGAAATGGTCCAGATCGGACTATATTTAGATAAAGGTGACATATCTGTCGATCTGATGACTTAGGATGTTAAGCTATTAAAAGGTCCAGATTGGACCATACGTATTTAAATGTAGCTGTAGAGCGATCATCTAATTAAGGGTCTTAAGCCCATAACCTCCGCATTTATTAACCCATTAAGCTTAAATTGGGAACAGTTATTTGTAGTAAGCCTCTCGACATTCTAACTAAAAATTCTCCAGATCAGGACATATTTTGATATAGCTGTCATTTAAGCCGGCCCGAAGATGTACAGAAATTCGGAACAGAAATTCGAAACTGTGTGTTGTTTTAAGCCTTCTGTCATGCGACCAGAATATGGTCCATATTTAGATATTGCTACCATATAGACCAATCATCTAATTTAGAGTAGAGCTGGCAAACTATCGACGGCACAAACGATATTTTAGTTTTTTCGCCAATATCGATACTTCCAAACACTATCGATACTATTGGTAAAATGAAATTTTTGGTGAAATGAGCCCTTTTTGATTTGAAAACTTTCTAAGTTAAGATAACATATCAAAATGGTACGAGTTTGTCCTACATTTGTCCATTTTGTGGTATCCGTCGATATTTCCACATGAGCAGAATAGAAACCAGTAAGGAAAGGCAAAAGTCGGGCGGTGCCGACTTAATAATACCCTACACCTTCCTTATAAGTACAAAGAAGGAACTATAACTAATTCTGAATTTTGATGGACCTCGACGGATGTTTTCAGATGAATTATTAGACAATCCGTATAAAATATGAAGCAAATATGTTGAAACTGTAATAAATACGGTTGACAATTGACAACATTATTGCAAATTATGTGGGAGCTACATCTACATCTCAACCGAATCGGTTACCAAATAAGCACTTTATTACAATATTTCTCAAAATGGGAGCAATATATATATGGAAGCTATATCTAAAACTGTACCTATGTCGAGCAAAACTTCTAAGATATTGTGGTAGTCGTCGAGAAAAGCGTTGTACAAAACTGTGGGAAGATTGATCAATACATTCGCTTGCAGTGGCCATAGAAGTGAAAGTCGGCCGATATATATATATATATATATATTATATATATATATATATATATATATATATATATATATATATATATATATATATATATATATATATATATATATATATATATATATATATATATATATATATATATATATATATATATATATGACAACTATATCTGAATCTAAACCGGTTTCTATGAAATTCACCAGTAATGTAAAGAATCATAAGAAAATCCTTTCTACTAAATTTCGAGAGAATCGGTTAACAAATCACCACTTTATTGCAATATTTCTCAAAATCGGGCGATCATATATATGGTATCTACATTCAAATCTAAACAGATTTTTCCTATTGCTATAGGCTTAGTCTCTAGGCCGAAAAACATGCCTGTACCAAATTTGAAGGTGGTCGGTTGAAAATTGCGACCGGTAGTTTGTACACAAATTAACATGGACAGACGGACAAAGCTAAATCGAATCAGAAAGTGTTTCTGAGTAGATCGGTACACTTATCAATGGGTCTACCTTTCTTCCTTCTGGGTGTTACATGCACAGGCGCTAAGTAACGATGCAGGGTATAACAAGTAAAAGCGTGCTAAGTTCGGCCGGGCCGAATCTTACATACCCTCCACCATGGATCGCATTTGCCGAGTTCTTCCCCCGGCATCTCTTCTTAGGCAAAAAAGGATATAAGAAAAGATTTGCTCTGCTATTATTATATGTTGGAGACCTGTGTAAAATGTCAGCCAATTCGAATAAGAATTGCGCCCTTTGGGGGCTCAACAAGTATTGTAAAATACAGAGATCGATTTATATGGGAGGTGTATCGGGCTATAGACGATCATAATAAACACGTATGTTGATGGCCATGAGAGGATCCATAGTACATAATTTCAGGCAAATCGGATAATAGCTGCGACCTCTAGAGGCTCAAGAAGTCAAGATCCCAGATCGGTTTATACGGCAACTATATCAGGTTATGAACCGATCTGAACCTTATTTGACACAGTTGTTGAAAGTAATAATAAAATACTTCATGAAAATTTTCGACCAAATCGGATAGGAATTGCGCACTCCAGAGGCTCAAGAAGTCAAGACCCAAGATCGGTTTATATGACAGCTATATCAGGCTATGGACCGATTTGAACCATACTTGGCACAGTTATTGAATATCATAACAAAACACGTCGTGCAAAATTTCATTCCAATCGGATATGAATCGCGCACTCTAGAGGCTCAAGAAGTCAAGACCCAAGATTGGTTTATATGGCAGCTATATCAGGTTATGGACCAATTTGAACCATACTTGGCACAGTTATTGAATATTATAACAAAACACGTCGTGCAAAATTTCATTCCAATCGGATATGAATCGCGCACTCTAGAGGCTCAAGAAGTCAAGACCCAAGATTGGTTTATATGGCAGCTATATCAGGTTATGGACCGATTTGAACCATACTTAGCACAATTGTTGGATATCATAACAAAACACTTCATGCAAAAATGCATTCAGATCGGATAAGAATCGCGCACACTAGAGGCTCAAGAAGTCAAGACCCAAGATCTGTTTATATGACAGCTATATCAGGTTATGAACCGATTTAAACCATACTTGGCACAGTTATTGGATATCATAACACCACACGTCGTGCGAAATTTCATTCCAATCGGATAAGAATTGCGCACTCTAGAAGAAGTCAAGACCCAAGATCGGTTTTTATGTCAGCTATATCAAAACATGGACCGATATGGCCCATTTACAATACCAACCGACCTACACTAATAAGAAGTATTTGTGCAAAATTTCAAGCGGCTAGCTTTACTCCTTTGAAAGTTAGCGTGCTTTCGACAGACAGACGGACGGACGGACGGACAGACGGACGGACATGGCTAGATCGACATAAAATGTCACGACGATCAAGAATATATATATTTTATGGGGTCTCAGACGAAAATTTCGAGTAGTTACAAACAGAATGACGAAATTAGTATACCCCCCATCTTATGGTGGAGGGTATAAAAAGCCCTAGATAGGTCGAGTACTGCAATATCAAGCATTATTTAACTACTTACGCATCTACTAACGTATCTAGAATCCACAAGTCTTGCCCATTGAAATGTAGCTAAACAATATTTCAGTAGGCAACAATCTACAATAGTTCCCAATTTCTCCGCGGTTTCACTTTTTGAATAGCTAAAAGCTGTAATGGTTTACTTTCTGAAACTGACATAACAACACTGTGAAACAGTTTCTAGGTCATGGTCTTAGATGTGGAAAATTCCAACTTTGGGCGAAAGTATTAGGCCATAAGGGGAAAGGCCAAAAAGGGGTTAGAGTCCTCAGACCCAACATTAGAAAGGCGCTTTTAATATAACCTGGATCTAAATAGGGTAAACCAATCTCTCAAATATAGCTCTAGTATAGCTGATTGGCTGTCGTACAGATATCCCAGTATGTAGTGGGTATTAAAAGTTCTCCGAAGTCGAATTTACATGTTTTCTGTAAAAGTATGGAAGTTTATTAAAATGTGGAACATATTTGTCGATATTTTCCAAAGTAAAGAAGAAAAAGTAAAAGCGTGCTAAGTTCGGTCGGGCCGAATCTTTTATACCCACCCACGAATTTATCAAGTTCTTTAAATGAATTTTTCGAATAGAAAAACACCAGTCATAAAAAACACCACCTACAGTATTTCAGGAAAATGGAGCAATAATTGCGCCATCCAGAGGCTCAAAAAGTCAAACTGGGAGATCGGTTTAAATGGCAGCTATTTTAGATTATATACCGATTTAGACTATACTTAGAACAGTTGTTGGAAGTCATACGCAAACAACATATGAAAAATTTCAACCCTACTGAATAAGAATTTCGCCCTCTAAAAGCCCAAGAAGTCTAATCGGAAAATCGGTTTATATGGCGACTATATCAGGATATAGACAAATTCAGACCACGCTTAACACAGCTGTTAAAAGTCCAAATAAAACAATTCATGCAAAGTTTCAGCCAAAATTGATAATAATTGCGCCCTCTAGAGGCTCAAGAAGTCAATTCGGGAGATGCATGCAAAATTTCAGCCAAATCGGATAATAATTGCGCCCTCTAGAGGCTCAAGAAGTCTATTCGGGAGATCCGTTTATATGGCGGCTACATCAGGTTATAGACTGATATAGACTATACTAGGCACAAATATTGGAAGTCATACCAGAACACTTTATGCAAAATTTCAGCCAAATCAAATAAGAATTGCGCCCTCTAGCAGCTCTAGATGTCGAAACCCAAGGTCGGTTTATATGGCAACTATATCAGGTTATGAACCGATTTAGACCATGCCTGGCACAATTGTCGGACGTGATACCACAACCCCACGTGCAAAATTTCAGTCAAATCGGATAAGAATTGCGCCCTCTGGAAGCTCAAGAAGTCAAGACCCAAGATTAGTTTATATTGCAGCTATATCAAAACATGAACCGATGTGGCCCATTTACAATTCCAACTGACCTACATTAATAAGAAGTATTTGTGCAAAATTTCAAGCGGCTAGCTATACTCAGACAGACGGACGGACGGACAGACAGACCGACGGACAGGGATAGATCGACATAAAATGTCATGACGATCAAGAATATATATACTTTATGGGGTCTTAGATGGATATTTCAAGGTGTTACAAACGGAATGACGAAATTAGTATACCCCCTTCCTATGGTGGAGGGTATACAAATATCCAAACTATCGATATCTTTGGATATAACTATGGATACGATAGTGGAGTTATAATAAAATACCCTCCGTGGTGGTGGGTATCCAAAGTTCGACCGATCGGCTTAGAATTACATCCTGATTAGATTTAGCTTTGTCCGTCTGTCCGCTATCCGTCTGTCTATTCATGTATTCTTGTGATCAAGGTATAGGTCGCATTTGTTGTCCGATTGTCATGAAATTTTGCACAACTCTGTTTTTTAATCCAAGGACGAACGCTATTGATTTCGGAACAGATTAAGATATATATCCCATATATATCTTTCAGCCGATATGGCCTTTTAAGGCTATAGAAGCCACAATTTTGGTCCGATCTTTACAAAACACGAGGTGCTTCATTTGACGTCTTCATATGTGTGCAAAATTTCATCAAAATCGGTTCAGATTTAGATATAGCTCCCATATATATCTTTCATCCGATATGGCCTTTTAAGGCTATAAAAGCCACAATTTTGATCCGAACTTTACAAAATTTGGCATGGGGTGTTTTATTTAACGTCCTCATATGTGTGCATTTTTATAAAATCGGTTTTATAAAAATCGGTTCAGATTTAGATATAGCTCCCATATATATCTTTCATCCGATATGGCCTTTTAAGGCTATAGAAGCCACAATTTTGATCCGAACTTTACAAAATTTGGCACGAGGTGCTTCATTCAACGTCTTTCTTTCAAAATTTCATAAAAATCAGTTCAGATTTAGATATAGCTCCCATATATATCTTTCATCCGATATGGCCTTTTAAGGCTGAAAAAGCTACAATTTTGTTCGATCTTTATACAATTTAGCGTAAGATGTTTTATTTGAAGTCCTAGATGTGTGCCAAATTTCATCAAACTCGTTCCAGATTTACATATATAGCTCCAGTATATCAAACATCCGATATAAGGCAGTAGCAGCCACAATTTAGGTCCTATCGTTAGAAATCTAACAACGGTCTATTCAATATTTCAAAAGAGATGCAATATTAAAGTCTGACTAGATTTCAACATAGGGTCCATGTATTGAAAGTAGTATGTAGGCTCGATGGTGTAGGGTATTATATAGTCGGTCCCGCACGACATTTGCCTTTCATTACTGGTTTCTTTCATGCTTTTAAACCAAAAATTATCGCCTAAAATCGGCAATACTTTTAATATATAGCACATGCCTCAATTGCTATTAAGAAGTTCAAAATTTTTTTATAGATTTATTCAAAAGTTTAACATTTGTTGTGTATTTATTTCATAGTTCTCAATTTCAATTTTTTTATTCATATCCTTTATCAAAAGATGTCACTCTGACACATTAGCCAGCTTGAAAATGTACCGATATAATTTTTATATATCATTTAAAATTGAATAACAATTAAAATAAAACCACAACAAGAATTGAAGAAAAAAAAGACAAACTTTTTATGAAAATTACTCATTTCAATGAATCAGTACCTTTAAGTCATTAAGTG